>NC_092526.1:14842500-15186500 GCF_037038585.1 Patagioenas fasciata | reverse complement strand
CACTAGAGCTTTGCTAACATTTTTTATGCAATGAAAATGTCTCAGTTTTAGAGAGGGTATTTTTTTTTAACTTGTAGAGGGAATTAGACTGTTTGGTTTTTATTTGTAACTCCTGCATCTCTAAGTTTGGTATTCTAATTGCACTGGAAATGAAATTGGTCTATTAAATTAAGAATTCCTGTGTGAAATAGGTTTGATATGAAAATAACAAAAATAAAATCTCAATTATGATTAGTGTTTATGCACCAATAAAGCATTTATAAGAAAGTGTCAATGTTAGTGACTGGTAGCTCAGAATTTCATGGATTGTAAAGAGGATACACATCTGTGTCTCTCCAAGATATGAGAAATTACATCTGCCTCCTACGAGGCATTTGTGACTTACAGGACAATTCCTTGTTGTGAGGGGAAAACAAATCAAACAAAAAAAACCCCACTCCAACAATCTCTCCCACTTTTTGCTGGAATCACTATTTGAGCCTTAAAGGCAGAAGGGGAGAGGAGCACATCTGGATGGGTGATAACAACAGTTAAGTCAGAAAACTCTGACCACATCCCTGCATGAAGTAGAATCCAACCAGCGAGATACAAGAAGATGACTTAAAGTGTAAATATACTTATATATGTTAGCAGCCACTTAGTCTAGCAATACACACAGGGTATGAAGGTATTTATTGAGTCTTATAGTATGATTTTACATTTCTACCTTTCTTTTTTTTTCTTTTTAAAACCTGAGCAACTTAGTAAAAATAAAATAATTCATTTAATATGTCCAAGTTGCAGAATCTGCACTTCAAGTTGTTATTTTTTCTTCATTTTCTTAACGAAAAACATTTTTTATCTGGAAATGTTTGCCCAATTCTTACAGCATCAGCAAAGCAAAGGGAAAAGCCCAGAATATCAATTTGACAGTGTATCTGTTTCTTCGTACTTACATTTGAAACAGCTCTGATCTACGAATAGGCTCAGACTTTGTGAGGAACAAAGATGGGACCTGGGGTAACACACGCTCTGCTTGTGTGCTGGTGGATGACAGGATGGCTCGGTAAATGACAGAACTGGAGCCAGGAGGGGATCAAACACGTGGCAGCAGCTGTCACAGGCTCCTTGCTGTGAGTGCATGCAAGGGACTTCAAAAGCTGGAGTTCTCCAGGGATTCCTTGAACTTGTCTTTGTTTTGCTTTTTGTTGTTGTTGTTTTTTCTCCAATCATGGCTCTCTGCTTGGCTTTTCTGTATTGCTACATCTTCTACTCATCCCTTCTGAGTCAAACTGTGAATATCTCCTGATCTCCTGTCTAGAGGGGATATGAATTTTTAATCATTACTATCATCCATTTTCATCATTATTTTATTGTATTTATGTAGTACTGCTGGTCTAGCTGATGTTTTTATGAAGTGATTGAAAAGAAGGTCCTAACCTAAAGGATTTTACAGTCTATTTATGAGACAAGCAACATCCCAGTCACAGCACGATCTGGGAGCTGATGGGGAGCACCAGGATAATGAAGCCAGAGGAAAAGGACGTGTCATTTAGGGCATATTTTGCTCTTAACTTTTTGTCTGTTTATTGATTTTCCTTACCTTGCAACAACAAAAAAAGTCTGTTGCTTTCTCTCATCAAGCATGAAATAGACAGCAGAAATGTAGAAAGAAAAACAAAAAAAAAAAGGCCAGAAACCCATCAGGCAGACTTCATGCACTTAAATTCAACTCAGGCTGACACAGTCAGGTCCACCAGCCTTTTGTTGGAGCCTGTCTGAAGACCAGTTACAAACTTTAGCTGAGGAAGATGATGGCTTTGACTGCTTAATGGGTCTGGGTGCAATGAACAAATTAAATGTACTTCCATCTGCTTCTGGGTGCGATTCAGCATACTTTAGGGCTTAGTTTATCCTGTCAATGTATGAAAGCAATTGTCTCCTTATGTCTTGTTTCAGCACTTGCTGATGCTGTTGATTGTGAAATTGGAAGACCATAGGTGATGAGTAAGAGCTCTCTGCTGGGGAGGACAGACAGAGCTCCACTGGAGCACAGGTTGCAGCCCTTATTCTTGTGCATGTCCTAAGGAAAATAACATGATCCAAGCTACTGGATTTCAGCTAAGAGATCTTTTGCTGTTCTAGATAAAACTTCTCCCTTCTGCTCACGGGAGTTGGTCCTTACATCACTAGGTGTTTACATTCATTTTGCCCCACAATCACTTTCATAAAGGGAGGCCCTAGGCTACAGGTGGCTGATGAGACCCACTACCAGCTCTCTGTGACCCAGTTTGCTAGAGCCCTTTTGTTAGGGGAAGAGGATAAATTATATCACAAAATGATAAAAACTAAGGTGTTCGGGGAGAAAAAATTGTTCAGAGAGTGATCTGCTATCTCGTTCCCCCTTCCCCATGACACACATGCACACTATGATCAACAGAGATTGACAAGGGTTTTTATTTGTTAGAATTTGTGATGAGACTAATGCATTCTTCCAAATAACAAATTATTTGACCTACACTTCAAGGTTAGAACAGGTTAAAATTATAAAATACTGAGACTCTTCAGAAATGATTATTCTGATGACTCTTTTTTCTTTATATGGAAGGCAAAGCCCACGTACTATGGGCTTTTGCATTTGTGTAAAAATTATTCTGTTTTTTTTCCAAAAAAAGCTTTGAAAATTGTTCTTTTGTAAATGAATGCTAGGAGAAAAAGTTTTATCTCTGGGTTTAAAAAAAAGTTTGTGTATTTGTTGACTTATCGAGGTGTCCTTTATGTTCATGTTCTCATTCTTTAAATTATATTTCTCCTGACAAACTCATTTTCAGTCATAGTAATGAGCAGATAAACAAGGGGTAGCAGTGGATAGCTGCAGAGTGAGTAGAATAATTCAGAGGGGGAACTTTTTTCCCTGAAGAGTATGTCAGCTCTTCAAAATTTATGCATCTAGCCTTAACATATGCAAGCCACATGCATAAATAAATAAGCGTTCGAATGTATGCCATAGGTTTTGGCAGTGCTGGAGATATTGGGTAGGGGGGAACAGAAAAAAAAAATCAATTGTCTTCACTATTGAAGATGTACAATTGTTTGGTGTAGTAATTAGATAATGAAGCTGTCCCTAATAAATCTCTCTTACAGCTTTTGGAACTGTGTAGCCATGAGCATGAGGTTTTTACTGAATGCAAATCTGGGTACCACGATCTTTTGCTGAGCATATTTTCAACTTATGAAATTTTGAAGTTTTGAGGGAGAAACATGTCCATCGCATAATTTCATTATCAGAGGCAGAAGAGACACAAGCTAATGATAAGAAATTTAATAGATATATTACCTTTCCAACAAACTAGGTAAAACAAACTATCAAATCTTCATGCAGTGGTGCTCATCCACTCACTTGTCACCAGCTGACGGCCTCATGCCTTCACTGGAAAAACTCACAATTCCCTTAGCCAACTCACTGCCTGTAAGGAATTAGCTTGGTGCTCTGATCTAGAGGTGTGTTTATATGCTTTGTTGACCAGGAATCTTAAAGTATTCTGCAGTAATTCTGAGACAAGATATGAAGAATATCTTTGTTGGCTTTTGTATGGGGAAATCCTAATGTATTTTCCAAAGTCAGTGTAATTTCTGTTCTACAGATGAATGTATATGGAGCACTGGTAGCTGAGCTGGTGGGCTGGTGGTGGACTTCATGCAATTATACAAGACATTACCCTGATTTTGGTACCATTCTGCATGGTGAGGAGTCCTGTAGGATTTACTGACTGCCTGTCAAGCAAGGTACTGACTGAGGAGAACAAGGACCTCTGCAGCTCTGTTTCCCTTAGAGAACCTTACAGAATAACACCTGAAAGGCTACTTTTAGTTTATAACTGCAGGATGTTGTGGATTGGCAGACAGCTCTGGTGGGAACCCTGCGGATACTTATTAACGGCAGTGACCCTCAGGCCTCTTGAAGGTATGTCTTGGAGAAATCCATACAAGAATCTACCTGTCTTCCTGAAATACTACTTTATTAACTGGAATACAATATTGTATATTAAAACCAAAAAGAACAGAAGGGAACCTGACAGGAAAAAAACACCCAGATCTTCAGAGCTGGCCTAATCCTTATCTGGCTACTACTAGTCCAGTCACATGTTAAAAACAGCTCCTGGTAACACTACCAATAAGTTTTGCAGTGTCTTTTTTGCCTTGAAAATGCTATCTGTAGTAACTAGTTATTTTACTGAATTTTGCAGTCATTTATGTGACAAGTAGCAGCATGGTTAACTTCATAGTTCCTTTAATATTGGGATGCTTTGAAGAGCTGAATGAAAGATGCTTCTTTTCCTGGGAGAATCATGTACTTTTTGATCGTGTGTTCCATTTTTTTGAGTTTTCGCTCCTATCTTTGTAAATTTGCTTCTTAGTAACAAAGGAGACATGTTTTTTTTCATTTAAGATTCTGTCAATGACAAGTTTTTAAAGGTAAAATGGTTTTTTCAATTAAGAATTTCATTTAATGAAATAAAACTAACTTTTAAACCCATCATTTCTAACCAGTACCTCTTACAAAAGCTTTCATTCATGGTTTACAGAATGTATAGCTAGCAAGTTAGATGTCAGAACTTGGAAAACCTGCAGGTTTTTCCCCTCTTTCTGTATGTTGCCTACAACTTCACAGGATGCAACTTCATAGCTCTGCCAATAACTTGGGCCTTGCTGGTCTGTGTCTCAGCTTGAGTGAATCCCTGCCTTCTCCACCTCTGAAATGAATGAAAAATACCATTTCTTTTATATTAGGTTGCACAGTAGACTGCTTGAAGCCAGTGTTTGTATATAGACCTGAATACAGACACCAGGCTCTTCACTGGGCAAAATTTGTCAGTCTAATATCCCATTTTCTAAACTTTTATTTTTTTTTAATACATATTTTAGAAAAATAACTGATTTATGCCATCTTTGACAAAAATATTTTGATCTGAAAAAATCCCTGATATTTAGCAGTTGAAAAGTTTCATTTGAACTTTTTCCAAATACATTTCATTTTACTTTCCTTTGAAACATTGAAATTAATTTGATGACAGTATTTTTTTAATGAAGGCAATTACTGCCCTTTTTTTTCCCTTAGATTTTAGATATCTGAAACAAAATTGGGCTTTTCATTTCTTTTTTTAGACTAAAATTCCAATTCCCTCTTGTACTCCCCCTTTTATTTTATTTTTGGGTTGGATTTTTTTTTTTTTTTTTTTTTTCAGCTAGAGAAAACAGTTAAATTCATCTAGCTGTGGTAAGTGATGGTAGGTGATGGCTGTTTGATAATGGATTATTCACATGTATTTTGTGCCAAAACAACCAATTATCTTTGTTAGCCTGGATTGCATCACCTGTTATGTTTTACATTTTTACATGGAGCTCTTCAGAACTGTGTGCTTACATATTTGATGCTGCAATATGACCCTGAGCTGGCTGAGGCTCCCAAGCCATGACTCTAATAGAGGCTTTAAATTGGGTTAATATTTTCCTGATTTATTATGAGATTATTCATCCCTTCTCACGGCAACAGTACAGCATTGTGTACATACATTTGCCCTTGCAAACAAAGCATCTCTTCAGTCTCTGCTTTCCATAGTGCTCCTAATTTGATAGGTTTTGGGGTTCTGAGTGTTGCTGAAATCTCTTCTGACTTGGGCCTGAGAGTTTATAGAATTGGTCCCATATGTTTGCACTTCTCTCTTCCACACACAGTTTATACTCTTCAGAAAAAAGCATTTTCACACATTATTCATGATCTTTCTTACGCTTTGCCTCCTGTACACATTTGATACGTATTTTAAGGAAATGTCCATAGTCTTTATTTATAAGATGGACACTATCAATATCTTATTTTTAACTTATTCTGTTACTACCTTCACATTGTGATTCGTCAGACAACTTGTCTTTTTCTAAGTGTTTCTTAGTTGTGATACATTTAGGCTATTTTTTCTGCATGACTAATTATTCTCTTTTGATCTTCATTTCCAATTTGTATGTAATTCCTTGCTTATCTTCAAATCTTGAAAGGGATCTTACTTCTTATGTCACACCAATAACTTCAATGGAACACTACAGCAATTTCAGCTGGCACTAGCAAGGAACAGAAAAATAATCATTCGTTTTCCTAATCGCTCTTCTGTTTTTAATCTTCTTTGGACACATTACCGGTGCAATTCTGTCCTTGAAGACCTGCGGCACTATCCCAGCCAGCAGAGAGTACATGCTGAATGAACTCAGAAAAAAGTCCAGATTTCTTCCCTACCAATACATGGAACCCCATGCATTGCCCTCAGGTAGTGAAAAAGGAAAAGAAATGGGAAATTGGCACGTCATGTAACATGCAGAAAACTAAACAAGACTATTTATAGCCGTGATTGAGGAGTGTGCTGCCTTGAAGAACTCTTCAGACCAGGAGCTCTTGGCGCTGGCACTGGCATTTCACGTGTTCTGTGTGTTTGATGTCTGAGACATCATGCAGAGGGACTGGGCATGTTGTGGAATACAAAGCATGTGATGCCACATGGTTGGTAACTCGTTAAGTCTGCTGCATTGTGGAAATGTTGCAAAAGAACCTTTCTGCCAATTTAAACATAACAAACATGGTGATTTATAATTATTGTTCAGTAGCACTAAACTTTCCACTGGGCGGGGGGGGGGGCAGGTATTTGAACACTTATTTTGGTAAAGAACTAAACAACCTCTATTGATTTTATTGGGATAACTTTCATTCCTACAAGCTTGGTATATGAGAAACTGTGTTTGAAAACTCATTTCACACTAAATCTGGGCTCTATTTCCTCATTAGCTTTTAAGGGTGATTTCTGAAGGTTAGATATAAAAATCCAAGGGATTTACACTTGATAGTTACAGAGTTTGGATTGAAATGAAGACAGGAAAAAATAAAAAAGATAAATTAATGATCTTATAATTCTACAGAATCCCAGCAAGCAAGAGCACATAAACTTTTAAATGTTAAAGTAAGGATTTTAAAATCAATGGAGTGTTTAATAGAATTCAGTACAATGCATGCAAAATGGGGGAAACGTGGCAACAGGCAAATTTGGAATGAGTGAAAGTTTGAATGTGTCTTGGCTACATAATTAAAACTAGACAAGCAAAGGAAAATGTCAATAATTCAACCAAGAAGTTGCACAAATATAGATTGGTGTCTCACTATCAAGGAGAAAAGTAATTAACAAACCAAAGCAAACCCACAACTTTGAAAGCAGATGACATTCTGGGAGCCAGTAAGAAACTGGATTTTAAAATAAGAATAATATATGAGTTGCTCAAATTATGCACTGAACTCCATGGTATATCATTCAGTTAAGTGGGATACTGGGATGACCTCTGATGCGAATACACATGTATTGCTTACACTCGGGAGTGTGCAGTACTACATGTAATGTTATTCCTCCTAACAGACATGGAGCAGGGGATAAAAAAATGCAGGGGTGTTATATAAGCAGGCAGTCCTGCGAGAGGAATTATTTTTTTTTTTTTTTTTTTGGATGGCCTTGGATGTAACAGGGTCTGTAGGTCTGAGGTTTGAGGTTGTTGAAGATGGCTTAATGCAAGGCATTTGTATTTTGGCAAACAGGTACAAATCTCAGCAACAGACATGCTGATAACAGACAAACCCTTCTTATCACAGAACTTGTCTCCCATACAGAAAGAAACATTCTTGAAGTTTTCTCGGTAGCTGATGCCCTGATGTACCTTTCCTAGAAGCACAAACAGGCTGTTTGTCCTTTGTGCTCTGCCCGGTCCCTCTCACAACAACAACTATGAAACTGGAATTTATCGTGGGCAATAAGTTCCAGCTGAGGGACTGTCTTGCCATGCAGACACTGATTCTGCTCCTGGTTTGGCTACTCTTATTATGGGGTCATGGCTGATGACATGGCAGAGATTCATTTTCACTATGATTCAACAGCACCTTCATCCAGGCTGGGGCATCTCAGCATAGTAGCAGTTACATTGCAAGCCTGCTCTATGGTTAAAGAGAAAAAAACATGGATAATCTGAAGAGTTTTAGGAATGAAAGTGTATTCTGCAAATAAGAGGTTTGAAGAATAGCTATTTTCCCAAATAATAGGGTATTTTAAAAAGAGGTATTTGAATTAAAGGAGTCTTGGTTTTATTTTAGAAGTCAATGATGTGTCACACCTTTTTAGCAAAATGTGATTAATTCAAAAGCTTACGGTCAGTTTGTAATATTAGTGTAAAAAAACAGGCAGAAGTGGATAAAAATCCAGTCAGCTGTTCACTTCATCACCCATTAATCGCTTTCTGAATGAGAGGCATCAGATGCAATTTTGAGCTGACATCGTATGAGCTTACTAGTCCACTTCTCTGGCTAAATGGCAGTAGGTCTGCTAAAATTTAGTCCAATTAATTTATTTCACCAGAAGATTCTGAGCTCTAGCAACTGGCACCAGGAGTAGGATCAGCCAAAGGAGGCTGTTCTTTGGTACCTGATGAAGGCTGAACTTGCACAGTGGCATTGCCCTGGCTAGCGAGGGCACCCATGTGGCCCTGGCCATTTTCACAGCTCTTTCAGAAAGGTGTTATTGTGAGATCTTTAATTTCTGCCATGTTTGTGGAAAACTATCCAATGAGTCCCAATGAAGAAATGGGGAATGGCTGATACCCCATCCCTGCCCCCAGTCTACCCCTAAACACATGCATTTACACGCACACTGCTTTCTTAAACAAGGCTAAAAGGTCTGTACACACTCAAAAATTCATTTCACATAAGCAGTTTAAATTCCTAAACCAAACCATTTTTCTCTACTTTCTAAAAATAATATTGTTATGCATCATGGCCAGCACTTTTTTTCTCCTCAGAGTAAAAAATAATTAAAAGCTTTATCCTCTCCCTCCCTCTTGCTGCCCAGCTCTACAGTATCTCCATCCATTTTTACATTGTGATTACCTATTTTAATCCATCCATATTAATCCTGTGGTGACCTTCAATCATTTCTGTGCTTTGAGTCCAGGAGATGAGCCTGTAAGTCGTGGATGATTTGTAGGATTGTCTTTTTCTTTTTTTAATTGCTGATGTTCTTAAAAAAAAAAAAAAAGTCCAAAGAAGACTGAAAATACATTTTCCTGACAGGCAGAGATAGGACAGTTTTGTTATGACTGAAAAAAAAAGAGGAAATTGAGATGCAAAAATATTGAAAAGAGGTTACGCCTACTCATTGCACAAATGAAAGTGCATGTACTGTGGGTCTGTTTCTGCTAGCATGGGTATTTAACTGAAATTTTGCATGGTAGAGGTTTCTGAACTCCACTTGCATGCATATTGCAGCATTTACGCATCCAAATTCATTGTTTGAGGCCTGTGAATTCCCCTCGCATGATGATACTGCACTTAAGAACATCTGGCAGCTGTGGGAAAGGCTCCATGAGTAGGAATCCGTAGGATAAACTAATATGAATTTACAGTGAAAAGGGACCAATACAAAGTGCAGTTGCTGAGGGACAAAAGCATGGGTTATGATGTCCATAGAACAGGCATCTATTATGACAATAGAAACGTGTTTCTCTAGCTCTAAATTAAAAAGTGTGTTTCCTACGTACACACACAAAATTACACCTTAACTTGATTTATCTCCTAATCTAGCAATGAATTGGGAGTCTCTAAAGACTACATAAACTGGTATATGTAATTTGACTTGGAAAACACTCTTTGCACCCTATTTTGCAGGACCCAGCAGAGTACCCAGCCAACACTGACAGTGCTGCAGTGTTGCAGTTCTTTGAGGCCAGGCCCTGTTGACTGATGGATATGGGCTTGCTTTTCTGAGATGGGATAAAACAGAACTGGGGAGAAGAGGTCTTAATTCTTGTTGCCTTGCCCTGTTGTAGCTGCTCTGCTGGGATGCTCCAGTGAAGGAATTCAGTATTCAGGTGCCCATAGGGTCAGGGTGTTCTTAAGGCCAAATTCCTTAACATTGGTCATATATATTTATATGCATGTGTGTAGTGTCACCAACTGACTACAGGGAGTTACGCTCACATCCGAGTACTGTTTAACCAGCAGAGATGCCAAAATCTGCTTCTTTATTCTGACTTTCAATGCACGTTGGATCAAAGCCCCACTGATACACCTCAAAGTTGCTGCTAACTTAATCCCTACTGCTTTCATTTTAAGTGACTGATTCATTTTCCCCTGTTATGTTCAGCCTGCTGTAAACACCAGCACTTTCTGTAAGTCTCTTTTTAGCCTTCTGTTTAATAATCACCCCACCCTTATTCCATGACAAATGTGTTCATATTTCTAGAAAGCTTCATGCTTATTGCTTTTGTCATTTAAGCCCTCCTAGCACTTTTGCCCTCTGTTACAGTCTCTGCTGTGTAGTTGTATCACAATGATGTGAACAGATGATCATCTATCTGAATTTTTATGCTTCCTTTTCATGTGTGTTTCTAGTTATTCCCACAATTTACAAATGGGCATTATTAGCAGATTATTAGATATAATGACTATCTGTGATGAATTTGGCCATTTCTCAGGTTAAAGAACAATATTTTCCTTGCATGAACATTTGTTCTCTTTTATTGTCAATTTTTTAAATAATATGACTGGGTGATGCTTTCATGTAGGGATCCAGTGAAGCTGTTATGTCCGTAGGCCAAGTTTGAAGGTAACACTTGACAAATATTTTCCAGAGTTGTGTGATAGGTCCTCAGGCAAAAAGTCCGCTCAAATCTTTTCAGATTCTTGAGTCTTCCTGCAAAGTATGAGCATAGCCTCTTAATCCTCCTCGTTTTATGTCTTATTTATTTATTTATTACTGTACAGTAGCTGTTATGTCATGAGACTGACCAGAAATAGAAAAAACTATGCTAGAGAAGAGCTAAGTTCTAAAATTGTTCTAAAGACAACAAAACATCCGTAATTCAGGGATTCAATTGTGGAGATACTTTTATATAGCTATGTATGCGTATATAAAAAATTATATTTAAATATATGATACTTTATTGTATTAATATTATTCTATTTCATTATTATCATTTTAGGGAAGTAAGTAATCAACCAACACATATTGTTTTGGGAATATATATAACCTCTCTATAAATAATGATAAAGATTAAAAACAATTTTAAAAGCCAGGAAATTAAAGTTCTTATTATGGCAGTTGGATTTTGAGAGAAATCATGTAGTAGCCTTTTTTTTCTTTTTTTCTTCTGTATTTACAGTGACCAGGATGAAAGTCCTTATGATTGATGTTAGTTTTCCATTGTATGACTTGTTCCAGTTTATGTCACAATATTTGACTGATGTAAGAGTGTATTGGGTTTTGTTTGATTTTTTTTTTTTTTTTAATTCAGTGATGTGTGACAGCATCACTTTGAAATCAGTACAGAGGCAGGGAAACATGTCAGCTTGATTTATTTAGTTGCTTTCCTGTTAACACTTCTCACCACATTGGTAGAATGATCAGGTAGCTGGCACTAATGTCATTATGCAAGAGGCATTTTAATCATTCGACAAATCTGTATAATTTTGAGAAGAAAAATGGTTTCTCCATATTTGGGAAAACATGTTTGCAAGAAATTATCCAAGGCATGACATGAATCAGAAAGTTCATTGATAAGCTTCTGGCTTAACCCTTTCTTTTTCCTTTATATACCAAATAGGATGAGCTAGCCTGTCTGATTTGATATTAACCAGATATCTTGCAAGCTGCTGGGTCACAAGAAGATGCTGATTTCAATAACATTTTATTACAAGAAGTGAGTCTTTATTAGTCTTCTTTAGCAGACAGACTCCCAGTACATGTAAACTGCTAACTTATACTGCATTTCTGGCAGTTGTGTTTCCCTGGACACCATGGTATCTGGATTAGAAATTAGATATTGATATTACTCAGTAATTTAAATTGTTCAAATAGAGCAACACTTAGAGCTGTTGTCCCTGGTTTAAGTCTTTATTATCAAATATTTTTGTACCTGGGTCCTTGTTTATATCGGTAGTTTATATTTCACTGATCAGCTTATCCTTGAATCTTCTGCTCCAGAAATCAAAATATTAATTTTGGCAATTGTCAAGATCATTTGATAGCTTACTTCTTTTTTTTTTTTTTTTAATTCATAAAGTAAAATGCCTCTAGTCCTATGGAAGAGGTCATCAGCCTTGCTGCATTCAAACAACTGTAGATAGGATAACCTGTAAGTTTACATAGAAAGAAGGGACAACTTCTCTGCTGATTGCATTGGGAATATCTCACAAGTGTCAACTGAATCTTCATTGAGTGTAAATTAAATATCAGTCTTTCTGATTAATTTACATAGGTGTCAACAACGTGTTTAGGTTTCGTTTCAATTAGTTTCTCATATTACCCCACATCTTCAATTCTAATAGGTAATTAGGTAGCAAGCTTTCATTCTGAGCTGCAAATACACAGCCCATTGCTTGCAATCTCAGAGAGGATGGGTAAAGGTATCCATTGTAAAGTTTGCAAGTAAATAGCTTGATCCACTGACAATGTGATCCACAGTCCTGAGACTGAGGTTAGATGACTTTTGTAATTTAGTTTCCAAAACTCTTTAAAAGCATGGCAGAAATTGGATAGAGAATTCACTTTACTGTGTAATTTTCTTTTATACTCGTGGTTTTTGATGCTTCGAAATGTTTATTAATGTTATACTGGGGTAATTTAAAGGAAAAAAATGTTCACACTGCACCACCGATCCTTGCTTTGCTCTCACCTTTAATTCTTTCATGCTTAATAGATTTCATCCATGGATAAGTATTAAGCTTTTTGCCAATGTTTAGTCTATGAGCCAATTTTCTACATGAGGCAGTTACAGCAGCTCACTTTGAAGAATGTTCTGGCCTTCACTTACGTCGAGAAACCTAAACTAGTGAACCTGCATAGATCAATATGTAGTCTTAAGAAGACACAAATCATTCTTGGCCTCAAACCAAAACTGAAATGTTTTAACTTATGCAAAATAATTTCCAAAGCTAGAAGCTGCTGAGTTTTTACTTTGCTTTACATTACCACTTTGAGAAGGAAAGAAAGAGTCAATGTTTCTCAGAGTCCTTCATTTCTGGTTGGAGCAGCGTGAACCTGTGCCATAACTCCCTGTTAGTTCCTCGTTATAAGAACAAGCAAGAGACTTGAGTCTGATCTACAGTTTAGTTAACTATGTGGACATATGGTGGGAGGTAAACACTCTGAGAACCTATGAGAAACTAGATGGATTTCCTTGGGTTTTTTTTGGTGTACTTGTTGTGTGGAAAGCTAGGTGGTGGTGTGGGTTTTTTTTGGTTGGTGTACTTACTGGTACCATCTTCTTCACTGGAACTTCCTCTGAAATCAATGGTGTGTACTTGGTAGGAGGAAATTGGTTGTGCTGAACATGCAACCATTTGTCAAGTCTGATTGGCTTTGTGTTTTGTTTTGTTTTTTTTTCTTTTTCCTTAGAACCTAAGACTCTTATGGAGTGAGCTGTAGACCCTGATGTATCCTAGTCTTTAAAGTCATCCTTTAATGTATCAGCTGTCATCAGTTTTCTTAAGTGGGGTGGGAGATATGAGTACAGGATGTCAGACATATGTTGAAAGAAAGAAAAATAGTCTCTGAGTCTCTATAAGGCTAGATGCAAATTTCTCTAGGATTAAAGATACCTTTCCATTGACTCTGATAGAGAGAATACATAATCTATCCATTTATGTTTTATTCTATTCCTTTTTCTGTAGGAATCTCCTCTCTGTCATATCTAAGGCAGCATCCTGAAAAAAGGAACCTGTTAGTCTGCAGTGTTCATTACTTCCCACATTAGTTTAACAGATCCTGCAAAAACACTGTACAGCAGGAAAAAAAAATCTAATTCCTAGTATAACTTTAACAATACTTTAATAGACAACATACTTTTAAAAGTTTTTAATATATTTAGAAGAGCAAAGCTGTAAGTCAAAAGAGCATTCATTTCAGAAACAGTCGTGGTTTAACAAATAGAAACTAGGAACCACGAAAGCTGCTCTCTCACTCCTCCCCACCTCACGAAGTAGGGGAGAGAACTGAAAGGGAAAGGAGAAACTCATGGATTGAGAGAAAACAGCTTAATAAGGCAACAAAATAATAATTTTGTTCTACTAATAATTATATATATGAAATAAAATAAATGATACTCAGTGCAATCCCTCAAGAAACTCAGTTGTGTTGAACAACCAGTCCTGGAGAAGAAAGCAGTCTGGTCCCAAACGTCCGATCCTGGTGAAAGAGCAAAAAGGCAGAAAGGCCCAAATGACAGCTGCAATACAGCAGAACAGCAAAAAGCTGAACTAACCAAACTCCTCTGTGGCCTACTGAGAGAAAACAGAGGTGTCGGCAAAACATCTAGACTCTAAATAACTTCAATAAATAATGGTCAAAGTTGTCTTATTTCAAAAACTTTTAACCAATTCTTTTTTACATTATGTTCTTAGCTACATTGTGTGCAAATGATTCATCAGGGAGCTTTATCACTGTCAGATAACTAGTCTGATCTGAAGAGTTTATATCCCCAAGTAAAGTCTAAGAAGCCAAAATGGTGAAGCCATATCCAACCCTAATCAATGCAGAAGAGCTCTGCAGCTGCTCAAAGTCTATGTGCTACTTTATGAAGTGAGATGATGGCAGACAATGCTGATGTGTCCGTTTTCCTCTTCTTCACACCCCAAAATATTTGTTTGGATTACACCGTGCTTATGATTTCCTGTCCTCCGGTCTGTAGAGATACTAGACAAAATTCTAATTCTTTGTAAAACTTCATTACACGTACCACTTTTACTTGTGTTTGTTGAGGACAGACTAAGTGCTAATTTTGCTTAAAAAAAAAAAAAAAAGTAAAGAGATGACTAATATTTCTGTGAGTACAGTGACATTTCTAACAAAGACATCAAAATGGGAGTGCTTCCTCATGGTGAAAGAAGAGGAACAAAAAGCCTGAATTGCATACACTCGTTGCTCATTAAGTTCTTTTACGAGTTGTTATATCTCTGAATCTGTTTTCCCAACTAAATGTCACAGATGTCCTCTGTTTATAAAATACTTTGTGAGGAAATGCATCAACAAATGCAAGCTAATAAAACTTTTTTTTGTTGAGCTTTACAAAAAGGCCAACAGCATCCTGGCTTGTATCAGGAATAGTGTGGCCAACAGGACTAGAGAAGTGACTGTGCCACTGTATTCATCCCTGGTGAAGCTGCATCTTGAACACTGTGCTCGGTTTTGGGCCCCTCATCATAAGAAGGACATTGAAATACCAGAGAGAGCTTAGAGAAGGGCAATGAAGCTGGTGAGGGGCCTGGAGCACAAGTCTGATGCAGTTGAGGGAGCTGGGGTTTTTTAGCCTGGAGAAAAGGAGGCTGAGGGGAGACCTTATCATTGTCTAAAACTACCTGAAAGGAGGTTGCAGCATGGAGGGGGTTGGTCTCTTCTCCCATGTAGCAAGTGATAGGACAAGGGAAAATGGCCTCAAGTTGCGCTAGGGGAGGCTTAGATTAGAGATTAGGAATAAATTATTCATGGAACTGGTAGTGAGGCATTGGAACAGGCTTCCCAGGGAAGTGGTGGAGTCACCATCCCTGAAAGCATTTAGAAGGCATTTAGATGAGGTTCTGAGGGATACAGTTTCATGCTAGAGTTAGGTTATGGTTGCACTTAATGATCCTGAGGGTCTCTTTCAACCAAAATGATTCTATGATTCTATGAAATGTTATGCAGTGGTTGTTTCATCTATTTTTTGGCCTGGGTATATGGAGTCTCAATAACTGGAGTGGGAATGTTAAAAACGAGGTGTTGGAATGGCAGATGTCAGAAGAACCAGAAGCCGTTTCTCTGAAGTTTTACTCTTTCCCTTCTAAAGTAGTCTTTTTGAGACAGACGGCAGTACTATGTATCTAGGTAAACCTGCTTTAGCAGGTAGGTTCGACTAGGTGATCTCCAGAGGTCCCTTCCAACCCGAGCCACTCTGTGATTCTGTATTATTTTATGTTTGTGCATAAGTATACTTTGACTTACAGCTGTTACGAGAAATACATTAAATATACTGGTGCCAAATTGATTTATGGCAAGTATGATTTATGTCATTGAAGTTTCAGCTCAAGATATTTGTGTGGTTTGTTTGCTCATTATTTTTACATGGGCCATTTCTAAAATCTCATGGAAAAAAATGTTGAATATGTCAATAATGTGTTAAGGTTGAATACTTTTATTTTAAGCATTTTTAACTAAAAAAAAAATACAAGTGGAAGACACCGTGGATTAAAATGTGCAAATTATTTTTTCAGGGTGTTTCATTTCAATGAAATAAGTATTTCAATTGCAAAGAGATTTATTTTTTGATATAAAAGTGTTGAAAACAGCATGATGTTGCAAAATGCCAATGTATTTTCTGTTTTTTTGAAGAGGGAAACAAAAGTGAAAAAGGAGTGGAAAATGTTGTTTCCTACTACCTTTCAAGTATCATTGTTTCCTAGTGTAGTCTTGCTGTTTGGATTCCCAGAATGATGATGAATAGCAGTTGGCTTTCACTCTAGACATAATAGGATATTCACAACATAAGAAGCTGCATTAAAGCCCTGACCAAAGTTACAATACAGCTGGTAAGTGGTTGTCCCTTTTTTTGACTGGAGGTGCTAACTGATAACTAGGGGGGGAGGATTTGCCATTATTCATAAACAACAATCAGCAGGAAATTAAGGAAGTCAGTAATTACATTTTTTTCTAAGAGAAAGTGTCTCCACCTGGTGTAGGTACTTACAAAGCACTATGGGAGAGCAAGCAAGCATTTTGGAAGATAAGCAGCAGAGTGAAAGTCCTTTGTGATTTCAGGACTCTGCTTCTGTTACAACTGTAGGATGTTTTTTGATCCTGAATGTTTCTTGTTCAGGAATTCTTGGGGCACATGAGGTGAGCATTAGGGATCTGTTGGAGACTTTAGCACATTAGGAAAAACGCATAGGGTGGGTGCAGGGGACTGACCAGTAGCTTTGGTGAGCAAACTAGAAGTGATAGGCTGCGTGTGGCTGTGAATTCAGCAAGAATGGTGATAGAGTTGGGAGCCAGGGATGGAAGAGTTTTAAAATTTCAGTGTAGTTTATTTTTATCATTTTCTGTGCTACACTCCCACCCTGTTGGCAAGACTTATCCTTGCTTCAGTTACAGGCTAAAACAAATCATTGTATCTTCAGTAGGATAGTAAGATTTGAGTAAAATTCTTCAGAATTAGAGGCACTGTTTTTTTTTTTTTTTTTTGTGTTGTGTTTTTTGTTTGTTTGTTTTCTTTTTTTTTTCCTCTTCTCCTATTATTATGTAGCAAATAGAGAAAGAAATAGGATGAACGTTTTGTTGCTTAGTTTCCAACCAGCTGGATTATTTCTACTTGGCTGATCATGTCTCCTACACCTAGTGATATAAATAAATGATGGGCTTAGTTAAAATGTCATGTGCTTTTTAATCTATTTTCCTCTTTTATTAAGACAATCCAACAGATTGCTTTATTTTTCTAACTGCAGCAAAAAGACCGTGAGTGAACACTCCTAGACTCCTGCTCCCTGGAGAGCAATCATGTATTTATGCATACATGCTCCTTAGCCCTTCCTGCCCTTCTCTTTCAAAACAGTGTTTACCAGCATGTACATTGCCAGCTGTGATTGCCATACAAGTGGTGCTAATGTTGTGAGAGTGTGAGGTACACAAGATGAGTGGCGAGACTGAGGGAATTTCAGTTGCAGATGAGCAGGGCCATTGCTGTGCCAGAAATAGTGGTATTGCTAGAGGAAATAAGTCCAGTATCCTTATTAAGTTCTACAGAGACCTGGTTTGATTTAAGGTGTATTTGCATATATATTAAAAGCTTAATCCTAGAAAAACATGGCAATGAGGCCTTTCATTTGCCCATGTCTTGACTGTTTTCTGGAGTGTGACATTCTCCTTTACTAGGCTTGTGTTGGTGTATTGCTGTGTGCTTTTCCGTACAGTCAGGCTGCTGCCTCAGGAATCTAAATCCTTTATATAAAGACATCTATTAACTCCCTCAACATGCATATATTTTATACAAGTATTTGAGATTAATAGCTCTCTTACTGCCTTTCGGCAACTTCTTTGTTAATCTGAAGCAGGATGAGGACCCTGAATGGATATTCAGCTTCTCTCCCTGGAACAAGTCCTGTTGCAGAGGAGTTCTCTGTCATGTTTGGTGTGGCCAGACCCTCCCCAGGTGCGGTTTTGGAGCCTATGATCCAGTTGAAATTTATCCTGTGTTCCAATTTTCTGATGAAGATTGGTGAATAAAAGATATTTCTCTTTTTGTCTTCCATTTGTCGTTCCTTCGTTCTTCTCCATCCTACTTGATGTTATCTCCCAAAACTTGTGTAAAACCAGAGATAAAAATAATTCTGGCAAAGTAGGGGGAGAACTCCTAAAGAGTATGTTAGATAGAAGTCATCAACTGAAGAAAAATTGCAATGATGTTTTAGTCTAATGATAAGGATTTTTTTTTGGCTGGGAGTCGGAAAGCTAAATTCTAACGCTTGTTATTCAGGCTTTTTTTCTTTATCATTAGCCAGTGTAATTGAGAAAATGAAGTTTGTTAAGTTTGTGTATGTGTGTGTGTATGCCTTTCAATTCCACCTAATAACTTGTGAAATTGTTGCCCAGTTGCAACCAAATGTGACAGGCAAAAATATCAGGGCTAGTGTGCTCTGATAATTTGATGGGGTATGTGTATCTGTGTGGAGGTTTTTGTTTGTTTGGGATTTGTAGTAGGTGCATAGTGGGGTTTTTTTTCTGTGTGTGTGTTTAGTGCATGGTTTGTTTTGTTTTGTTGGTTTCCTAGAAAACAACCAGTGAATAACACTGTAGAGGAGTCAATGCTTCCCTGGAGAGACAAGCTGGGGGGTGAACTCAGCTCTGGAGTTACACACCAGAGAATCCACATTCCTCAAACTCAGACTTTTCTGTGTGCCAGGGCAGCTTCTGTGGAAATGAGAAAGGTAGTCTAGAGTAAGGATTTGGCTTAGTTTAATGCATTAAATAGATCTGAGGTTTAAAGATTATACTTTGTAGCCACCCTTGATTTATTCTTTTAATTGAAGTTCTTATAGTGTTTGCATGTTCCATTGCCTCATGTTGTACTTTTCCATCTGGTGTCTGATGTAGCTGCACCACACGCTTCCGATCTCTAATTCTTTCTGTTAGGTCTTTGTTGAGATATATTTGGCTTGGCTCTTCATTCTTATCTTGAAAATCTGTTGTTATTTTAACTACTTTTTGTTTGGGCAGGGCACTTCACAGTCCTTGAGACAGCAGAGATGTAAATCATTTTTTTTTTTTCCTCTAGGGAATGTACTCTAATACTCCCTTCTTTGTTATAGTTCATGAAACACCTTGTGAAATTCATTTCAAGGCATTTAAATGAGGGGCAATAACACACTTCCTCCAGCTTGTCCTGTAGCCGTTAGCCAGGGGCATTTGTGATGACTCCTGTGGAAGACAGAAAGTACTTACCCAGATGAAGGGCTTCATTGTCAGGAGGTCAGGTTCCTTCTGGTAGTCTGCACGTGGCCTCCTGCCTTTCTGTCCTGCACCCTGTGATACAGGGCTCGAGTGAAGTGAGGTACCAGGAGTATTCAAATGCTCGGTCAGCATTCAGCCTCAGCTGAGCTGCCTTGCTGCCCTCTTTGATTCTTGTGGAACACATATGTGCAAATGTCTGATTTCTCAATTTAACTGTCAATTTAAGAACAAAATGCCTGAACTTTACAGTTTTCTGTAAATTAAAGTTAGAAAATATATTTAAACTAAAAAAAAAAGAGTAAACCTTAAGATCTCTTACCAATTCATGAAGCGTAAAATTTCAAATCCAAAGACATATTAGATTTTCCTGAGATAACTATTGAAGAAGCATCAAAACAATTAATGTCTTTAGATAAAAATGGTGCAGTATTAAATAAACGAGTTGCATGTTCCTGGCAGAGGTAATGGTGACAGTCTTTGAGGTCGGTTTAACAGAAGTAAAACTACAACCGATTGTTACACACACAGATTCCCCCTACCCCCTACATGATTCGTTTGTTTGGTTTTGGAATCAGTAAAGAAAATTTCAACCTTGTCCCTCAGCAGACATCTAGGCTTGCAGGTGGGATGGACTAAATTTCTTAGTCAAAGTTCCTTCACTGCTCGTGTGTTGCTCTGAAAGACCTGAAGGTTACTTGAAATACTATTTAGAGAAAAGATTAGAAAGCCATGAGGTTTGGGAATTAGGAGCATTTGAGACATCAAACTTAGTGCCGTGAATTTACAAGGCTGATCTCTGTGGAAGGAAAGCAGTAGGTGACCTGTCTCCATTGATAGCAGAGCATATCTAGAGAGATGAAGGGGTTAACTTACCTGGCTGGTGTAGTTGATGTGTGAATGCTGCCCTCAGTATATTAAGCATGACAGCCTGATTCACGACTTCTATCTAACACACTCTTTAGAGAGTTCTCCCCCTACTTTGCCAGAGTTATTTTTATCTCTGGTTTTACAGAAGTTTTGGGAGATAACATCAAGTAGGATGGAGAAGAATGAAGGAATGACAAATGGAAGACAAAAAGAGAAGTATCTTTTTTTCCCCCTTGGCTTTATACACATAAGTCTCCAGAGAGCAGGGTCTGAAAAGGCCCTTAATGGGACTTGCTTTGTTGACTTACACTGCCGTGTTTAGCTCTGCTCTTGGGCATGTTGAGGTGTAGTTGCTGGTGTGGCTCACTGAGGACGGGACAAGCTCTGGCACTGGAAGTGAAAGGGTTTTTGTGCACACTCTCTCTCATTGGCATGCTGCCTGCTTTTGACGACCAGCAAAGCAGGGACATCCTCCCCAGCAGCTCAGAATCTAAATCCCAGATATGGAGATTGATTTCCGGCACAGCCTGTGCTGTGTATAAATCCTGGATCAAACAGGCTAATCACTGTTAATCACTGCTAATCAGCATGATGGGACCTGTAGACCTTTGCAGCCCTGCTCACTGGCTAGGGGAGACAGACTGCCAGTAGGTGCTAAATCATTAACAGTTGCTGTTGAAGTTAAGTAGCTGGTGGTGTTGAATTTAAGTGACTAGTGCTGCAATCGTACACCACCAAAGTATGAATTTTTCCAGAGCTACAGCATCATTGTGCATTTTTCTCAGCACAGCTGTGATTCTGGTTGAGGAAGCATTAATCTGCCTTACCACATGAGAAAACTTAGTTGAAGAACTCCTTCCAAATAGCATACTGAGTGCTGTACTGTTGTGTGTTTTGTTTGTTTGGAAATTATTATTTATTTTTTCATAACTTCATCATATGTTATGCTGCTGTACTCTTCTACTTACAATCTAGTGTTTATACTCCGATCTTTGAATAAAAGCCAACGCTGGATCTTGAACCTCATTCTCTGTCCTTGGTGTCTACTGTATGGTTTGCTCTTCAATAGCTGTGGAATTTGGGAAACTTGCTGGTAGGCTACTGTGATTTTTGTGGTTGCGTTTGCAATACACAGGTTTGATTGTCTTTTTTATTCTTCTTCTTCGTTCCTTTTCCTTTCTTTTTAATTTACAAATTGTGTTTCAAAACAGCAAGGAAATGTGGCAGCTTGCATGGCTGGAGAGAATTATGGCCCCGTTCTAGTACTTAATGTACCTTGAGCTTTTGGCTTTGGTGCCTCATAATGCCACATGAGGCATGCAGTAACTGCCCAGAAACACATTTGTTAGCTGTCATGTCACTGCTTAATTATATCTTACTTCTGTTTCAGTGCATCATGCATAAGTCTGCTAAATGTTCTATGTAAATCCAAACCTGATTTATTGTCTAAAAGGTACCTTAGAGAATACCAGTGGAATAAAAGAGCTCCCTTTAATGTGCTTTCCTATCTGCAGAGCTCCAATTTAGTGTAACTTTGTTAATCTTTAAATCAGTAAACAATATTGCATGCAGTGTGTAGCTTTAATTTAAGCAGATTGCTTACTTTTGTGCTTGTTCTCAGGTGTGCTGTGAAAATGAAGTTTCTCTTTTTTTTTTTTTTTCCACTGGATCGTACCAAAAGTTGAAAATACAGTGCATGTGTTGCTACATTTTCCACCACTGTAACTCAGGGCAGTTTCAAAGCCATGACAGCACTGCTGATTTATATCAGCTAGTGTTCAGGCTTTGATGCTATTGGTGATGGGAAACTATTAAAACCACATTTTGAGGCTCCAGCTTTCTCCCTGTAAGTCCCTGTACTAAGGGAATAGGGAGGGCAGGAAGAAGCTGCTTAAGTAAGGGAGGTCTTGCTGGTGTGTGCTGGGGGTGTTGCTTGCTGCATTCTTCTCAATACATTGTTTTACTTTTCTCAGTTGGTGGCAGCAGCTGAAAGATATGCCATAAGTGCTTTCAATCTCAAATGAGATTTACTGAGTGTGAACGGGACTGGAGCCTGTGAGCATTTGGCAGCTGCTAAACTGTTCTCTGCATGAGCGGACTAAGGAGAAAGTAGTATCTTAACATTTGGGGTGTGACTTTCTCCTTTGTCCTATGATAAAAAAAAAAAAAAAAGCAAGTTTGTTGTTATTCAGTGAAGATCATGGAATTTCCCAATGCCTCTGCAAAATCTTGTAGGGCAACTGATTGTAGGTATCAGACCCTGTCTGTGTAAAGGCTGTTGAGCCTCTTAACAGGTTTTGGAGCGAATCTATTCTATAGCCTGTAAATATAGAAGATTTTCTTGTAGTACTGCTAGCTGAAGCCTGTGTCTTCTTACCTTTGTGTTTGTCTGATCTAACACATGTAAATGGGTGTTAGGCCTTGAACTTTCCAAAGACCTGAGACCACTGAAAAAAACTTCTCAAGGGGGGAAAAAAAATGTACAACAAACACCTTATATATTTATTGGTAAAGGAATGCTTAACGAATCTGGG
Source organism: Patagioenas fasciata (assembly GCF_037038585.1). Taxonomy (NCBI): domain Eukaryota; kingdom Metazoa; phylum Chordata; class Aves; order Columbiformes; family Columbidae; genus Patagioenas; species Patagioenas fasciata. Next base: position 15,163,573 of record NC_092526.1, on the reverse strand, counting down.
TACTAGTGAATATTGTGGAAGTAGATTAGTGATTTTGGTGGAAATTATCTACAGAGTTCCTGGTTAGTGTTCTGGTAAGAAAATACTTAAGAACTGGTTGGTAAGAGGGTAGGGGATGAACAGCAGAAGTGAATGTTTACTTATGGAATTAGTTGCAGCATAACGTCAGGAAAGTTGTGGCGGTTCTGTCCCATTCTCATGGAGGTGTTAGTATCTCAGTCCAAGCACAGGCTACTGTAAATCCTTAGGTTAGAGAGTAGCAAAAGCAGGAAGGGAAGTACTGGCCTGTTTATACTAGATTTTTTACTGTGTCAATATATCAGTATGTCCTTGAAGTTTATTTTTGTGTTGTGGTGGGCGGTGGGTTTTCTTTGTTGGTTGTTTTTTGTTTGGGTTTTTTTTGTGGTTTGTTTGTTTTGGTTTGATTTTTTGGGGGGGTTTGTTTCTTTTAAGCAGACTACAAAAGCTTAAGTGCTGCAGAGAAAATGCTGTGCCGTTTTTGGTTTGCGGATTCTAGTGCAGGTTTTCTGGTAACTGTAACTGCTCTGTGAAGCTCAAAGTGGATGACATGGTACTTGTAAGCAAGTCAGCTGGAAAGCGGGTTGTGTATCCTGTGACACTGGTTAGCCACAAAAACCTGTTGGGGTTAGCATGAAAGAAATGAGGAGTCAGTAGTTCCTCCTGGAGCAGCTCCAGTGAGCGAGGAGAGGAGGCTGGTTTCAGTCTGGAAGCTGGGCTGTGGGAATGCACACGCTGAAAGGAGAGAGCAAGATCACTTTCATGGCATGAAAGTGAAGTTAGTAGGGAGGTTCAGCAGCAGTAGGGGCACAGGCCCCTATCAAGAAGTTAATTCTTTCGACTGTGAATGAAACCTTGCTTTGTCGGAATCAATAGACTTTTTACAATAGCTCAGTAATAGCTTGAAGTTTCATCCTACATCTTTTAAGGCTATAAATGGGCCTAATAGGAGCTAGTAGAAATAATGAAGGTCAGAAATGAGCTTTTTAAATACTGCTTTGAGTGGGAGAAACAGTTGAGAAGCCAGATATTGCAGTTGCTTACAACTAAGTTTGAAAATTTAGGATTATGATTGCACAGGACCTTTTTGTAAAGGAGATCAAGTGTCTCTAAAATGCTTTTATGCACATAATCCATAAGGTTATAAAGCTCTTTTTTATTAATTTTTTTTTCTCCTTTCATCATGGTCACTTACCACAGGCATTTCCGTTTTTATACTTCATAGTATAAAAATTGGTGCAGCTGCGTTGTTGTTAACCTTAGGAAAAGATAAACCAGGGAAGAATTGCATAACTACTGTTGCTTATCTTTTTGCTGTTTTCTTACCATGCCCAGCAGACATGGTTGGAATTCATCATATGTAGTGATTTTATATGATCTATAAACCCTAGAAATTTCACTAGAAGAGGAAGTGGCTGAAGTCAGTTATTCTGTACTGTTTGCAACTGAATTTTTCAAAGGTAATTCTTGCAAGACTATTTAATGAAGATGAGTAGGTTTGTTTATAGAAATACACATACGTGAAAAAATCCAAATAACGCTCTTTATCTTGCTAGATTATCATACTCAATTTCAATATTTGCAGTAAGGAGTGAAACATTAATTATTAAGGGATAGACTACCTCTGCAAATTACCATCTTCAGGACTTTAAAAGTATGAGTAGACACAGGTAATTAAGAAGAGAGAATGTGAAACAATTGCTGCAGTATGCCAGCTAAGTCAGCTGTGTCTGAGGTAGACCTTTGCTGCTGAATGCTATGTGTCTGAATTCTGTGTAGACATCCAGAGGTTCCAGCTGTTTCAGTGAAGCTTCAGCTTAGAGAAAAAAAGATTTGTCCCTATGGGCTCATCTTCACAAAAGTCTCATTCTGTGTGCTCTGTTTATAACATAGTTCTTATAACCTACCTTAAACACATAGAACAGGGTAAATAAATTAAGGTTACAAAGCTTTTGGCACTTTATATACTAGTGTTTAAGCATCTTGAAATGAAGACTCTTGATTCACATGTTTCAGATTTTAAGTTCTACTAAATAGCACCATGTTGCCTAGGTACATTAAGTCCTCTTCAAGCAGTAGAGTTATTTTGGTGGCAAAACAGTTTACTGGATGCAAAAAGACTGCTGATGAGAGTAAATTATTGCCCATGTAATTAGGGAGTGCCAGGACTTGATTTCATGACTAAAATCAACAATGTCTTAAAAATATTAATCTGACATCAACATTGAGAATGGAGATTAGAGAAGTCTTTAAGCTCACATTCAGCCTGTGTGGTTTGAGGTAGCTGAACATCTAAAGCTAAGGTAAAATTTGAATCTGACCTTACCAAAAGAGATGATCCAAAATTTGGCTTTTTATTTATTTTTAATAGAAATTATATAATTATATAAAGTCCAACTCCAGAAGAAAACTTTAGATGATCTTATTAAGTGGTAATACAACCTGGACCAATAAAGATAGCTGACCAGACCTCTGAATGACAGATATTTCTGATAGGCGTCCTAAATTTAGATTTCACTGTCTATATGAAAGAGGAGTTCTAGTTTTGCTGCAGACAAGATGCTTCAGTGAAGGAAGGAATATTGGGAAGAGTCATGGAATATGTTGGTCAGGAAGTTTCTTGTCCTAAAATCTGCATCCCCAGCCAATCTCTGCTTGGTCTGTTGTAGAAACCCTTGTTTTGCATAAGGAAAAGTTTATGGGAGCTTTATATTTCTAATTTTATGTTTTTGGTACTGGAGAGAAGCAAAGAGCGTGTTTCATTGGCTGTAGTTTCTACTTCTTGAAGGACTCTGCAGGGAGATCTTTTCTGGATGATTTTGACATAACCTGTTGGAGGATCCACCATTGCCTACTTGAATCTGAAACCAAAGTTCACATGAGGAAACACACAGTGAATTCAGCCATTTAATGAAGGGGAACAAAATATTATCCAAACAGGACACTAATATCTGATTCTCACTTGGAAGAGAGACATATTGACCTTTAGGGCATGGTCAGCTCTTGCTGACTGCTGAAAGAAGAGAATTAAAACTAGACCACATGAATATGTTTTGTTGCCTTCTACCCTCACAAGAGGCAGAGGTTTTGTTGTTGTTGTTTTATTACCTTTTTACCTTTTTTTTTTTTTTTTTTTTAATTTACATGTGGAAAGAGAAGGAAAGACATGAGGAAAGATGAATGGACATAATTGGCAATAAAACTTTACTTGAAGATCTAGAATAGACTTATGAGATATTAATATCCTGGCTTGAGTTAGGATATTAACAAAATATAAATGTCTCTTGTACTCCGCACAGGAATATATTGAACACTTGCTGCTTGGAGGTCATACTATTTATTGACTATCTCTTTAGAGGTGTGTTGGATTTTTTTTTTTTTGAAGGGGTATGCCTGAGACATATTTTTAGATTCCAGTAGCTTTTTGATCTCTTATCTTCTCAGCATGAGAAAAGAACCAAAACTGCAACAGCTCAGGATTGTCTCTGAGTCTTGATTGGGTGCTTTGCAATGTTAGAGTGTAATGAGGGTGTCAGGGAAAGGCTGGATTAATCCTGTCCTATGAGAGACCTTTGCAAAAAGTAAATCTAGCCATGCAAGCCAATCTTAAATAAATGGGTACATTTGCCAGCCTCTGAATGCAGGATTAATTTTTATGCCTGTTTGATTTATGTGGGATCTTAAAAAACATGAGCTTACAGTGTAGGAAGTGTATAGGAAAATTGTCATTGGATCATAATTCACCTTGACATAAGTGATGGGGAATTCATGTGGATAAGCGAAGCCTTTGAGGGCATGGACCATAGTTATTAAATCAAGCTTTTCTATGAATACAAGATTTCTGGAGGTTGTGCTTGCACTGCATAACCTTTGTATTCAGGAAGTTTGTGGGAAAGGAGGAGTTGGTAACATTTTTGTGAATGTCTATTTGGGTCTGACATGACTTTTCCATTTAGCCAAGCTCATTTATGGCTTCTCACTTGCCTTGTATAGAGTATGCAGGTAAACTAAATTTTGTTTGCTAGTGTTTACACAGGGTTTTATCTCACGGCTTTCCAGAGTGTCTCCTAAACACACATGTAGAGATGTACTCATATCAGAACACAAACTTTTTCAGTAATGTCCTTTCTTTGTTGTTAAGTTGTGGTTCCCCTGTAGTAAGAAAAGATATTGAGCAGAAAGTGTGATCTCCTGCATAGACAGCAAATCATTGGAATGAACCTGCCTACAAAAACAAAGCGTGATTTTTTTTTTATTCATGTAGGGAAAGGTCTTGATAAAGGTGATGTTTACAGTGATCAGAATGAGTTTGGAAAAGCTTACATGGGAGACTTAGTCCTTTTCTGAGTGCAGAATCTTGGTTGTGCAAGAACTTATTCTGTGACCCAACTGCTTATTCAATTATATTTTGAATAAATTTGTTTTACAGTCTCATGTCCAAAATCTTTAATTACTTTCAGTGACAGAAATAGGATCAGTTAGCTGCAGCTCGGGTCTCTGGGTGTTAGCGTTTTTTCCATGACATTTGTTAACATAGGAAGGTTGTGCTATTTATGCTGCACTCTTCTACATATTATTTAAATGCTTGTTTTCTTTTTGAAGTATTCATGTTAGTATTGCAATGTACAATGTTTTACCTTTTTTCCCAATTCTAAATCACATACTAGAAATGATGCTTCCTCAAATATCTGTCCATAAACCAAATTTTCTCAATGTACAGTAAAGTATTTACCCTACATAAAACAGGTATTGTTTTTGTCATTGATGATAATGAATAATATGGAAGGGGTACTGAAATACCATGAAGTCCATTACTTGCAAAAAATCAGACAAAACTTAGCCCATTAAAAGTCAGGCATCTGACCTAAATAAGTGACATATCATTACCTTTGGACAGCAATTGGTTTGAACTGATACCTAAATTTTAGACTATTAAAGGGAAATGAAATTTCAAAACATATTTCCTAATTAGACTTTAATAGTAGAATGGTTTGGGTTAGAAGAGACATTTAAAGATCAGCTAGATTCAGACCCTCTGCCATGGGCAGGGACACCTTCTACTAGACCAGATTGCTCAAAGCCCCATCCAACCTGACCTTGAACACTCCCAGGGATCCTTAATTTCTCTGGGCAACCTCTCAACCTGTCTTCATAGGAGAGGTGCCCCTGCTCTCTGATCACCTCCATGACCCTCCTCTGGAGTCGCACATCTAGTCCAACCTCCCTAGTCAATGGCTTTATGTAGTTTGTGCTGCTCAAACTTTTTTTTATACTCTGTTACACTTGATTCTCTTTCTCTTTGGGATGAAAATTTGGTGACCAGCTGGAGTGTTACTGGAGGCCTTACTCATCTTATTTCACTATGACTGACACAAACAGTCATCTGATATACTTTGGAGCTCCAGTGGCCATGCTGATTTACATCAGTGACAAATCTGACCCAGTGGCTGTGACCCAACTATTGGTAAAATCTGGAAGTTCAATTAATGCAAGGAAATAGATTTTTTTTTTTTTTTTTTAATATAAGTTTCTGTTTGAAGGGTGGTCCATAGACTAATTCTTTGACTCTGAGTTGTAATCATATTTGTGTTGTTCAGATGATATACTATGCCTGGAGTTGCAATGTGTCATGAAAACTGCATTTTGTTGGATACAAATAGAGTCTTTAGTTGAATAGGACTCTCTTTCACTGTTGTCTATCAAATTTTGTATTACTGTCTCAGTCATTCATTAGCAAAAATACAAAGCACGCATTCTGTATAGGACCATCTATTAGGCCAGTCTTATAAAGAAGTAGTGACATTTATTTTTAACTGGGCAGTAGATTTTTATTATTATTTTTTATTTTCCAAAGACTATTCTTTTAAAGTAGAAGCAGACATCTTGAGTCATCTTCCAGTGTCATGTACATGATACAGGACATGGAGTGACTCATTTAAAAAGGAGCCAAGCTGTACTCACATCCAGCACTTGCAAATTTTCTTTCTTAAACTCTGCTCCTGAATAAAGACCTCTTGAGAGAAACAGTAGGACTTCTGTACAATCTCCAAACAGCAGAGAAATCTGGATAGAAGAGTTCCTCAGTCCCTCAGAAAACTGCAACTCCAGTTTTCTTAGGTAAAATGTCCCTGTGGTTACTTTTGGCAGACAGGAGTGCTTTAGGATATTTCAGAAAAACAGAATTCTTTTGGTATGGTTAGAACCTATTTCTAGATGTGTCTATTGCTATAATAAATCATTATTTATTATATTACAAATTACTATTAATGTTGTAGTAGATTGTCTAAATCATCATCATTTGGGGGAGCCTGAATCATGACCTTTATCAACAAAGACTGATTAGCACCTAAATTCCTAAATATGTGGGAACATTGCTACTTAAAAGCATGAAGAGAGAATTAAACCTCCAGCCATAGTTGGAAGACAAATAGAAAAGAAAGCATGTTATGCTGCTTAATTTTCTGCTGTCTTGCATATTTACTAAGTCTAATCTCAGTGCCGGGGAAGGTCATGGAGCAGGTCATCCTGAGTGATATCACACAGCACATGCTAGAAAACCACGTGATTAGGCCCAGTCAACATGGGTTTATGAAGAGCAGGTCCTGTTTGACCAACCTGATCTCCTTCTATGACAAGGTGATTCACCTAGTAGATGAGGGAAAGGCTGTGGATCTTGTGTGCTTAGACATCAGTAAAGCCTTTGACACTGTATCTCACAGCATTCTCCTGGAGAAGCTGGCAGCTCATGGCCTGGATGGATGTATTCTGCAATGGATGAAGAACTGGCTAGATGGTCAGGCCCAAAGACTTGTGGTGAACAAAGCCAAATCCAGTCACAAGTAGTGTTCCCCAGGGCTCAGTATTGGGGCCAGTTCTGTTTAATGTCTTTATCAATGATCTGGATGAAGGGATTGAGTGCACCCTTAATAAGTTTGCAGACAACACCAAATTGGGTGGGAGTGTTGATGTCCTGGAGGGTAAGAAGGCCATACAGAGGGATCTGGACCAGCTGGATCATTGGACTGAGTACAAATGTATGAGGTTCAACAAGGCCAAGTGCCAGGTCCTGCACTTGGGTCACAACAACCCCATGGAGAACTACAGGCTCAGAGAAGAGTGGCTGGAAAGCTGCCTGGTGGAAAAGAATGTGGGGTGTTGTGTTGAATGACATCTGGCTGAATATGAGCCAGCAGTGTGTTATATCTCTGAATCTGTTTTCCCAACTAAATGTCACAGATGTCCTCTGTTTATAAAATACTTTGTGAGGAAATGTATCAACAAATGCAAGCTAATAAAACTTTTTTTTTGTTGAGCTTTACAAAAAGGCCAACAGCATCCTGACTTGTATCAGGAATAGTGTGGCCAGCACGACTAGAGAAGTGATTGTGCCACTGTACTCAGCACCAGTGAGGCTACATCTTGAACAGTGTGCTCAGTTTTGGGGTCCTAATTGTAAGAAGGACATTGAAATACTAGAGAGAGTGCAGAGGAGGTGACGAAGCTGATGAGAGGCCTGGAGCACAAGTCTGATGAGGAGCAATTGAAGGAGCTTGGGCTGTTTAACCTGGAGAAAAGGAGGCTGAGGGGAAACCTTGTCACTGTCTACAACTACCTGAAAGGAGGTTGCAGCATGGAGGGTGTTGGTCTCTTCTCCCATGTAGCAAGTGATAGGACAAGAGGAAATGGCCTCAAGTTGCGCTAGGAGAGGTTTAGATTAGATGTTAGGAAGAAATTATTCATAGATCAGGTAGTGAGGCATTGGAACCGGCTTCCCAGGGAAGTGGTGGAATCACCATCCCTGGAGGTGTTTAAAAAACATTTAGATAAGCTTTTTAGGGACATGGTTTAGTTCTAGAGTTAGGTTATGGTTGGACTTGATGATCCTGAGGGTCTCTTCTGATTGAAATTATTATATGATTCTATACTAAGTTTTTATAGGCATGCATGTATACCAGCTTGCTGCAGGTGTATAATGGGTAGAGATTCAGCATGACTGTGCTGATTCTGAAAACATTAACAGCCCCTCTTCTTCATAGTTATGTGCAGGACTGACTAGAAAAGCACAGTTTTTTTGAAGGTAAAAATTCTCAGAACTTTAGAAACATGTTTGCCTGATGGAGTGTAAATAAGCTTGTCTGATGTTTTTGCTCATCAAAGCGTTGGAGGGGATTCTTTCTCCACTTTGCAAAAAGGTGTTTTTTGGAAAAGGCCAATTTTCAGAGTATTTGTGGGAGATTTGGAGAACTCATTTTGCTTTAGATCTGTAACTTGAAATTTGGTCTCTTCTATAAGTAGCATTCATGGGCTTGGCAGAGATGTGCCTCTGTGTCTGAAACAAAATTGAAAGTTCGGGAATGTGGTCGGGAAGGAATTTTTGACTAGCTAAGTATTAGGAACATAAATTGGTATTGGAAGAGCTGTACAACATGTCTCTTGGTTTTGTTCAAACAATACTTTTTAATGTAAATTAGAGCTTTAATAAAGTAGACCAGGGGTGGGGAAAGCGGACTTATCCTTTTTGTTAAAACACACAGATTTTCAATCCAAAGTCTTAGTGTTAATGAAATAACATGATTTGATGGCTGAAGGTGGTTGGTTGGTTGGTTTGTTTGTAATTTTTTTTTTTTAAGGCTTTTATTTTAAAAACACTCTGACCAACATTCTGAAAATCTAGGGAGAATGGGATAGGAATAGTCCAGACACAGGAAAACAATTTGTAGGCAGGTAGATTGAGAAGGGAAAAAAATTGGTTAATACGAAAATAGGTTTCCTAGGGTTTAGTCCTGTCCCTATTAAAAATGACAATGCAGCATTATGAATAGAATGGCTTAGCACATTAATATTGTATTCCAGACTCCACTAAAAGCCTTTTAATGCTGCATTAAAATAAATGTATGGGGATTCTAAATGAGCTATACAAATCTCTGTTTCCCATGCTTGACCCTAATGTCACGCAATACGATAGGAACACCAAATTTGTATGCTTACTGCCTGCTTGCAGCACCATCACTTGTATTTGTGTCTGGATATAGCTTGGTGAGTCTTACTGTTTACGATTCCTGCTCTGTATCGTTGTCACATAATTCTTCCCACCAATAATAATCAGAAATGTGTTTACTAGAAGAAATATAGGGAATGAATATGCTTTACTTCAACCTACAGCAACCCTCATAAATGAGCACCTGTGAAAGAAGTAACGAACGTGCTGATAACAATGTTTGTGGTGGGTTTTTTTGTGGTTTTTTTTTTTTTTTTTTGCTAACCACTATTAAGTATCTAATGGCATGTCTTCTGAAACAGAGTGAGGAAACACAAGTTCGTGGTAATTCTTATTTGACAGTGACTAGGCTAAAAAATACCCTACACTGTGGTTGGTTTGTTTGTTTGTTGTGTGTTTGTTTTTTTTTTTTTTTGTAAATACCTTCCTATAAATAACGGGTCAAAACTGAATTTAGTACAGTAAGTATAGATTACTTTGTTTATTGTGTAGCATAACTTAGGTAGGATTTGTGGTCAGCCAAGCACCTTGCTCTCCCATTTTCTTGCTCTTACAATGCAGCTGGGGAGAAACAATCTATTACACTTCATTAATCCTTTTAATATCTGTTGTCTGCATTATTTGCTCTTTATTTTGCGGTTACATTTAATATTTAACTTCCATTATGCAATGTCCACTTAACTGTATGAAATTCTACTTGCTAGGCTTCAGTGTCGAAGTGTTGCTGGGACAACATTTGGAACCCAATATCTCTTCTCATGCTAATGTTTAGGCAGACTTGTGAATTGCGCTTTCTTATTACTTCATTTGTGTAATTGTTAGAGATGGAGAACAAGAAGCATCATTTCTATCTTGTTTGCCTCCTTCATAAACCATTACCCATTACAACCTGATTTCCAATTTCTAACCAATTTTCTACTCAGCTTGCTGTTTCTCTTTGCTTAATTCTGTTGGTACAATTGACTAGAAGCAGATTTTTTTTTTTTCTACTCATATACACTTGATAGTAACTCTTTGAAGTATAATAGTTCTAAACCTTAATGCAAGATATATATTGGCAAACTATTTGGATTCTGTCTTAATATGTAAATATTAATGACAGCACTTAACACAGAGTACTTAATTTTGACTCTAAGCATACTGGGGAGGTGTCATATCACATGTTGAGTATCAGACTCAATTAAGGACTGCTTAGTCAAGGATCTAATCTTGGGTACCAGGAACTCCTCCTGGTACTAGGATTCAAACAACACTCTTTCCTGTGTTGAATGTGCATCACTGAAACAACCCAGCAGTCATTGAGACTGTTCCTGTTCACTTTGGAAAGAATACTAGATCAGTGGTGCTTTCAAGTCTATGAGAATTTATATTCAGTTCTCTTAACCACTCACGGACTAGTTGTCTACAGAATTCATGTATGGAACTAATACAACTGAGCAAAGACTATTAAAATAGACTTTCACTCTTTTCCCTGGAAATAAACCACAGATTCTGGATTAATGAAGAAAATTCTCTTTTAAAATATCTGAGTTTTGCCAGAGTGCCTAGAATTGTATGATTTTAAGAAAGATTTTTTTTTTTTTCTATGCCAGGAAAAATGGGGATCTGAAAATCTGGAAATTGCTGTATTGGATGTTAATATTAGTTTTGCCTAAGCATGGAAAAATATGGGACAAAAGTAGAGATTATGGAAAAAAATTGTAAACAAATGCCTCAAGATGAAAAATCGGGACATTTTGGAGAAAAAGTACTGGAACCTGACTCTAAGTCAATAAAAGCTTCAATGATGCAGTGTGAAATCTCAAAGATAAGAACACGGACCAACAAATTTGGGAGTAGCTTTTAATGTTGGGGAAGCTGTCTGGGAGTGGAAATAAAAGAGGGGTTTTGTTGCACAGAATGGGCAACAAAATTCCTCTTAGCTGTCTGAAATGCTGTTGTCAAGAAGATAGTGATCAGTGAAGCAGGGAGGTGTAGTGGGGAGCACAGCCATGAGCAAACCAGAGTGGCTGTTCCCAGGGAGCAGCCCAGTGCTGGGGCTGCTTGGAGTTCTGAGACTGTCCCAGAAGGGTACTCCCCAGTGGAAACTCAAGCCTGTCTTTCAATTTAAAAAGAGGGAGAAACAGTTATAAAAAAGCCAAACCTTGCAAAGTCAGCTCACGCTGGCTGTCTTCAGTTTCCCTTTTGTCAGCAGAAGCTGTTGAGAGGCAGCTTGGCAGTCCACCTGTGTTTGTTCTTTGAGTTATTAAGTATCAACCCTGAGCCAAATGGAGTTAGAAAATATGTTAGAGTTGGAGAAAAAATATTAAAGAATCAATTTCCACAAGGGTCACAAGACACATACAGGAAGCAGTATCACTTAAACAACCCTGTGGGATGTTAGCATCTCTCCTGTGGCTGGTCAGGGTGTGGTGATGCATGAGATTTTAAAGTAGTATTGTCTTGACAGGGTTTTGTTTAGTAGTTTAGAGATAGGCATGCTCTTACACTAGTAGAAAGACACTTTTATAATAATCTTGTGTTTATTTAAATACAAGAGAATAAGCTAAACTAGAATAATCTTCCTCCAGAGTTATGTAAACCTATCTTTGCTTGTGTTTTACAGTTTCTTTCCCAAACTGTCAGTTTTTTAATAATGTGAATAGATCTTCAGCTAGTGTAAATTAGGAATTATATTATTCTTCTCACCAACCAACTATTTCTGGACAATGTGTCTCTGTTCTGAACTCAGACTATGTTCAATATTCCCTCACTTGAGAGCACTCGGTTTGAGAACTTCCATCTCCCCAGTAGGTTCTCCAATGTGAAGTTTTGACCTTTATTTTCATGTCTTAGAATTTGCTTCTTAAGTGGTACTTGTATTGGCACCATATGATTATCAAAGACTTAAAAATCGAGGTATGTAATTAAAAGGAGTATGGACTGTCCTGCATTTAATACATGTGGAAGAAGGAAGGCATGGGAGCTATGGGAGAGGCCTTCATTGGTGATGATGAACTGAGGCTGATGTTACAAACCTTGTGGTTTGGCTCAATGGGTCTTTCTAGAAGGGACTATTTCTGTCCTTTCTTTTAGCATCTGGCTTAGACTGCTATTGAGGGTGGGAGATTAATACCAGTAGAAGCACTGTGTACAAGTACAATAAAACCCCAATATGTAAAACTGAACCTGGGTTCTTTCCAGTTTTGCCCGCTGCAGTCTTGTGAATTGAATTTTTAGGTCAAGGTGTCTACAAATCATGCAACTCACTGTCCTCTGTGAGATTTTGATGATTAAGTTTGAGATTCATGACACCAACCCAAGATCTTAAACTACTTAAGCACTTTGTTTAATCAATGGAAACACAAAGCCAGTGTGAGAATGGAAGTCAGAAAATACATAAGTTCTGAGTTTACCTGAGGAAATTCATGCCTGTCTTCACTGACTCTACAACAGTGGAGCAAATGTTTTGGGTTTTTTCTTGTTTGTTGGTGTAAGATACCAAAATATTTCTAGTTAGTGGCACAGACCACATATTGTGAATATCCTTTCTATGGAAATAACTACATTTTTCTTCCTGATTTGTTTCAAATGTATTGCAAGAAACTCTCTTACTATATAAAAGCACAGACTGAATTCACACTACAAAGTAAATGTATGGCTGTGTTGTTTCCTGGGGCTTGAACAGTGAAGTCAAGTCAAGATGGACTTGAGCTGTTTATTTATTGGCAGCAAAAGCTGCCTTTCTTGGTAAAATATCAGATAATCCAGATTTTACAGTGTGGCATTGCGTGTTTCAGAAACTGATATTTTAATCAAAGCTGTAGAATTGCTTGGGAATGGTTTGCTGTGCCTAGAAGAAAAAAGGTGGCCACTTCCAGAACCCTTTGCTCCTCCTTTGTGTAATGTATCATTAGTGTAAATTGTTACCTTGGAACAAAGGGATAGTGTGAGTTGTACAGCTTGGGGAATTTCTCTAGATCCATGTTCAAGCTGTAAAATAAACAATATGACCAGGCTGAGTAGGCTTTCCTTGATGTTTTGCATGATAGGTTTTTGAGCCTTAGCACACTGGCTTCTCCTGTGCTTCGCTGACATAGAAATGTAACCTGAACTCTTGTGTCCATTGATTTGGGACATGGATTCATACTTGTGATTCAAGCTCATCAGGATGCAAACTGGGTCCTATGGCCCAATAATGCCTCAGCCCACCTATACAGGAACAATGATTCTGTCAGAAATAATGATCTTAAACCAAGGTTCCACACTCCTGTGTGTGTGTGGATATCCAGGAGACAATGGATTTATTCTGCCTCCTTGAGAGTGGAAGTTGTCTTGGTCTCATTACTCTATTTCTCTTTTTAATTAGTGTTTTAGGCAATGCTATAGAAATATGCTCTTGCACTGAAAATAAAAACTGATTCAGATTTTGTCACGTTTTCTGATGTGTTGGCATTTCCAGTGGACACCTTTAATAGGAAGCTGTAAGAAATCCCTGAGTGTGAAGATTGCTCTGACATTGTTAGGTCATGGGGGACATACCAGAACAGCAGAGGCAGATAAATCATAGAATGTTAGGGATTGGAAGGGACCTCAAGAGGTCATCTAGTCCAATCCCCCTGCCGGAGCAGGAACACTTAGATGAGGCTACACAGGAATGTGTCCAGGCGTCTTGAATCTCTCCAGTGTAGGAGACTCCACAACTTCCCTGGGCAGCCTGTTCCAGTGTTCTGTTACGCTTACTGAGAAGAAGTTTCTGCTCAAATTTAAGTGGAACCTCTTGTGTTCCAGTTTGGACCCATTACCCCTTGTTCTACCATTGGTTGTCACCGAGAAGAGCCTGGCTCCATCCTAGTGGCACTCACCCTTTATATATCTGTAAACATTAATAAGGTCGCCCCTCAGTCTCCTCTTCTCCGGGCTAAAGAGACCCAGCTCCCGCAGCCTTTCCTCATAAGGGAGATGCTCCACTCCCTTAATCATCTTTATGGCTCTGCACTGGACTCTTTCCAGCAGTTCCCTGTCCTTCTTGAACTGGGGGGAAGCTAGGTCACCTTGTAGTTTTTGAGTTTCCCAAAACTGAAAAGCTCTCACCAGGTCAGGGCTCTGAATAATATGATTCAGGAAAGGAAAGAAATCAGATTAAAGATATTTCAGTTGTTGGCCTTTTCTTACCGGGCATGTTTCTGTTACTTTTTCCTCCACAGCCTTGTATTTGCCAGTGCCTCAGCATTGTACCAGCACTGTGAGGGAAGACATTGCACACAGGCACCAACCAGCCACTCTTGAAGTGTAGTGCTGCACACCCTGAGTTATTCATACTCACTGCAAAGACTACCAACAGTAGAGGTGTGTCTCATGCCTTAGTTGCAGTCAGGTACCTTTGTCTGAAAAGTGCTCTGCTTAGCCTTAATCTGTGCCTGCTTGCTGCTCCCCAGGAGTGTCAATTGTAGGCAGAAAGTACAGCTGTATACATCTATTCTTCTGATCCCTTCAGTCATGGAAAAGTCAGAGAGGCAACTTTGCAGAAAACACTCAAAAATCATTCTGAGGGTCCCCTTTCAGCCCTACCTTAATTGCCTCCTTCAGCTCAAAGTGTCTTCTTTTACCTTGCCGTGCAGGAGAATCTCCTCTTACACTGCATTATTTAGTATCTCCAGAGTGGGCACTGTGACTTCAAACACTCTGAAGCCTCCAAGCTGGCTTCTTCTTAGTTTATTTAAAGGAAACAGGGTGTTTCTGAACAACCAGGCTATAGGAAAAAGGCAGGGTTTTTTTGTTCTGATGTTAGGGTTTGTTGTGGGTTACTTATTCATTTAGTTAAAGTACTGGAACCATAGATATCATACTTTCTGCATGGATAAAATGGGAGTGTTCATCTTAATGAAAACCAAAAGAAAATCCTCTCACCTTGACTTTGACTCAATCCCCCACCCCATCCTGGGCAGATCCAGTAGACCCATGTAAGCAACTCCTCTTTGGCTATTCAGTTCTTGTCTTAATCTGTGAGAATTATCACTTAATGCAACCCCTCCCCCCCCGATTTCTTTCGTTCTTTAACTGTAGGCACTTCTGACAGCCTGTCTTTCTTCAATATCAAATCAAAGAGCATGCATTTTTGTTATTGACGCCTGAATGTAATTAGAGGAGAAAGTATTCTATTATGTATCATGAGCTTAATGGTTATGAATATGGTTTTGTTTGGTTTGGGGTTTTTTTTGTTTGCTTGGTTGGTTTGGGTTTTTTTCAGAGGGAGGGTGTGCATGTGGCTTGTTCCTGATTATTAGTGTGAAGGGATGCTAATTTATACTAGGGGCTCCCAGAAACTTTGGAGCACACAAATTTGGTGGCTATAAATATGAGTAGTCTCCACAGTATCCAAGATTGACATTTAGATTTAATTTGTTCTGCAGACAGGAAGAACGTGCTTAAATTTAGCCAGGTGAGAGAATCTTTGCGGCACTTAATGTGAACATCCTGAACATGTCACTGAAAAAAACAAAACAAAACCAAAAAAAACCACCACCAAATTCATGTAGTTTATTGATTAAAACTTGTGACTTTTTATTGCACCTTAAGGATTTTTTTTTTTTGTGGTGTTGTACCTTCCAGTGAACTACTAATTCAAAAGATACGAACTTGAAAACTTGGAGGTCAAGATGAGTTCAGGTAGGTATGGTTAACAAAGAATCTTTACACCAAATGGGCCCTAAAGAACATGGTTATCCTTAAAACCTGAAATAGTTTGCAAAAGCAGTAACTTTTGTTAAGGCTGGTCAGAAACACCCCAAACCCTTCAGTTTATTATTTTTTTTTTTTAAAGAAAAAAAGGGATTTGAACTTTTATATTAAATAGATTTGATTTCCATGGGGGAAACAAGCTGTTTATTTGCCATCATATAAAAGATAATTTTTACTCCACACTAATGTTTTCCATATCATTATGTATCACATGTCTAGGCAGCTCTAATAATCACACACAAATGAAGGATGATTTGCCAATGGTAACCCTGCCAGCAATTCTTTTCTATCTTGTGCGTTCTTTCATTTTTTACTTACACAAAGGAGATATATATGTTAGTGTGAGCCGGTGTCAATCTGTCTTGCCTGGGTACAGAAGGTGGCTTTGTTCTTGGGAATTCTAGTCAAGATGTCTCAACACCCTGTGACCTCAGATGATGAGGGTTTGAGTGGTGCTTCTTTGAGTAACACATAAGAACTGTCAGGGTGCTAGAGACAGAGAAAACTCATGCTCTTCCAGGTGCTGCAGTGCAGGTGTGCTCTGGCATTGCTGTGTCAGCAAAGATTATTATGTCAGAAGAAACACTGCAGGTGGGATACCCTAGTTCAGTCTTATTTGTTGGGTCTTTTGCTTTGTTTTGGAAAGGGGAATTATGCATCACAAAGCCTGAATTCTGGGTTTACCAGTCAAAGACCACAGCCTGAAGCTTGCTCTAGTGAAGTCTGCTGCCTTCACCTCCGCCATGCAGGCAGCTTGCCTCTCCGGTCCCTAAGGAGGGTAGAACCAGAGTATGCTGTAAGAAAAGTGTCCAAATGTTGTTTCCCCAGCACTGTAAACTGATCAGGTGAGAGCTGCTTCTCTTGTATTTTTAGTCTTTTATTAAAAAATGTGGTGATACTGTGAGAGGACCTCCCCTTGGAGCAGTTCAAAGTGGAGGTCTAGATGTACGTGCATGAATTGTGTAGACCTGTAGGATTCTTACTAAGTTGGGGAAGGATTAAAAAATGCATTGTTTTGAAGGAGCAAAAATGAAACTACTTGAAACACTGATTAAAAGAAACAAAAGCCCTACACTTTTTCATCAAGTTTCTGTTTTGCCTGGCTGTTCAGTGGTGTGGAAACTAATTGTGAGAGGCATGATTCTGGGGATATTTTTGTGGTATCTTGGCAGCGTGTCTACAGCTCTTGATGAAAAACCTTACAGTTTCTCTTTGCTTGATGGATTCAAAGGCTCGCTGCTTTGAAGTTAGTGGCATTGTACTTCTTTTCCCCTTTACCAGTTTTCAGGCTAAGAAGTGTTTTCACAACGTGTATAGATAAAGGTTTCATGCAGTCTGACTTCTTCAGTGGTGAAAAAAACACAAGGGAAATTTGAGAAGTGACTATGTTTTTAGGTTCACTATGAATCAGTCAGTAATCTTTGAAACAAAACAAAAAACTTATAATTTTTAACTCTGTGCACATTACCTTGGGAAAGAAAGACCTGCACTGCGAAGTGCTTCTGCCAAACAGTCGAGAACATGCTCTTAAATGGAAACACAGCTTGCAACTTTCCTCTGCTTGCAGGCTGAAAAGTACAAAACGCTTGCAGAAGTCCCTCCACTTAGAAATGCATGATAGCAATGCCAAAGTATCATGTATTTGAAAAAGTTGAGAGTTGTGGTAAATTAAATGCTATTTTATTCTTGTAGTATGAGAGAAATTATGTGAACGTTCCTGAAGTTCATTGCTGTGTACAGTGTAGCATCTACATTTTTGGAGGTGATCGTAATGGTAATAAAAGATGCATAACTGTGTTTAAATATGAAAATCAACAACCATAATCAGCAGACCTATTGTGTCACTGGTAAAATGGTTGGCCTGCTATCAGAAACTCTTATCCAAACTTATTTATGAGCTGTGTATTATCCTTCAGAGTGCTTTCAGTATGGCTTTTTCATAGCTACGAAACTATAAAAAGCAATATTGCCCCAAGAGATACTCCTGAAACCATTCAAAGGATCTCAAACCTGTCAGGATTGGGTGTTCCAGCAATGTAAAAAAAATTACCATTAACATCAGTCTGTTTGATCAAATGAAATCTGTAAGTTCGTTGCTGGATATAAATTACGTGGGAGTTTGAGGATTAAAAAAGTTCCTGCACAACTGGAAAAAAATCATTGACCCATGTTACACCAGCTCCATGGATTTTTATAAGTAAACCTGTTTCTAGGCAATTGATTTTACATTATTCATTATTTGTTTGAGATTTGAATGGTAGCTAGAATATTATAAAAAATAATGAAATTCTCCAAGGGTAGTAGAAGTACAAATTCAACTACAGTTACAAGTATATGGCTCAAAGAATGATCTTCTCCTTGAAAATTAACGTCATTCATTTTCAATGCAGTGAGGAAACACAACTGCATTTGAAAACTTCATATTTTATTTATTAACACTTTGTCTTACTTGTCTTGTTTTAAAGAAAGTAGAGATCCCAAGTTCTCCTTTTGTTCTGATTATTTCCCTGATAACGTGTGCTTTCAGTTGAGGTTTAGGAGGTAAGGAATAGCCAGCCTGATAATTCATTCCTGAAGCAAATAGGGATACCAGGTGTGCATGCAGCTCTGATTCACATCCTCCTTCTTGCTCATCTCCTGTAAACATTCATGTTCATAAGTGATATTTCTTTCCATTGCAAAATTGAGATTCCTGGGTATATATGAAAAATGGTACACTAACAAAAGCGATTCTACAGCTGACTTTACCTAATATTTGAAACCCATCACTGCAGACCTGTTTCTCTTTTTTGAGAGAAGACTGTGGCTTTGTTCCCAAACATGAATAGGAGGAATGGCACAGGCATACCAGCCTGGGGCTTCCCTGGGAACAAGTTGGGACTATGCCCTGGCCCTTCCACACTACAGGGTAAAAAATGGCCCAGCTTTTTCTGGTGCTTGTTTCTCTCTTCCTCGGTGTAGTTGTTAGAGCTTGTATCTTCATAAAAGGACTGTACATGGCTATTAATAGATAAGATCCAAAGAAGCCCATACATACACAAAGAAGATCCAAAGTGTTGATGTTTCACACTGCAGCTCTTTGACCATTGCATTAAATGCACACTATCTGCATTGTACCTTCTACAATCCTTTAGTGGAATCTTTTAGATGTTTTTAACATTAAAATAGAGTGACTTTTAAAAGTTTTCCTGAAGTTTCGTAGAGTTGAGCAAGGAGAATGTCTCTTGCAACCTGACATGTGCTATTTCTCAAATGTGTGAGGCTGGCACTCCTTCTGAAACTTTATTGAAACCTATTACTTCTGAGGAATTTTGACCATACTGAAATAAGGCCTTTTAAAAACTAATTCATTCTTATGTCTGTCGGTCACAAGCAGGTTTATGGGAGTGCTTATTGTGTGTCGGTGCTCCTCCTGTGGGCAGAGCTCCCTGTAAGGCAGCACAGACCTTGAGTGGTTGAAACTCCAGATCAAAAACAGGCAGAGTGTCACCAAAAACTGCCCTGGACACTTTCTCTTCTAACACTCCCTGTGTTGAATCCAACAATGACATGGTTACCTTTTAAGCTGGATCAGGGGACTGATTTGGCTTAAAACCTAAAAAAAAAAAAAAAATTAAAGAATTATTTCTTATCTACCTGAACAATTTCAGTTGGAAGAAAGTATTGCTGTCTACTGATTAAAAAAAACAACCAAACAAAAAAACAACAACACCCAAACCACACCCCCCTGCAGCCCCCCGCCTCAACAAACCAAAAACCAAAACAAACAATTAACAAACCCACACATTTAAATAGAAAAGTCCTTCCCAGCTTTAGTTGTGGTGATGGATGAGTTTTCTTTTCTGCAGGTTTCTCTCTTGGGCTCTCACAACACTGAGTTTCATAAGCAGCAGTGTTGCATTAGGACTTAAAATTGCTCAGACTTTTTATCTTTGAAGACATTACTTGTAGTTTCATTCATGACAACTCCATGGAAACCCTGTCTAGATCTGTATGCTGCCCAGAGGTCTACCTTAATCCTGCAATGACAATACAACACTGGATGATGTAAAAACACTGGATATTATAAATTATGTTTATATGATTCCAAATGAAGGATATCATGTATTCTGGACTAATTTTTTCATATTATATGTGACAGGGAACTAGAATATCCAACGTGTCCAGGAATACTATGGGAAGGAGAGATGTTTGTCAGGTTTGAATATTATTCATCCTCATATCCAAGGCTTATGAGATAGCCTGTTCATGCCACACTGTAGTTTTGTGCCTCTTGGGTTTAATTAACCCTGATGTAACTCTGACAGCTTCATTAAAGTTGGATGGGGGCTGTGTCTGAATCATTCACAAGATCACAAACGTGACATTATGGAAAGGGATGTAAGACAATCAGTCTGTGGCAAGAATATTGGAGGAAATAAGCTTTGACTGGATTTCTGAAAAGTATAGAACAATTACTACATTTAGAGCTGTGCTAGTGATTGCTGTGGGTCACATTTTGGCAGACTGGGGTTTGTTACAACTTCTTGACCAAAGAACTAAAGTGGATTGGTGTCTTCAACAGTAGATCCCAGAACTATCAGATGGGTTGATAATTAAGTAGAATCTTTTTTGATTAGTGTTCAAACATGCCATTCATTCCTGTGGTTTATTATTCAGGTCAGCTCTCAATTCACTCTTGAAAAAGGCATTGCTCATTCATATCATGTGTTCTTTTATCCCGAAATGGAGATCTTAATTTCCAAAGGCAGGGCTCCTCTGGCAGGGTTTCCCAACAGAATAAGCGCTGCTCCTGCATCTCCTTATAAACCTTAGACCGTAGGGATCTGAAGAGTAAGTGAAAGCAGAGGCAGAGCATGACAGGAGACCCAAATAACCCTTTTCCAGTGAGACTCAGAGAACTCCCTACAGTCAATTCAGTTCTCAGAGTGTAAGACTGAGTATGAGAAAAAAATATCCACTGGATAATAACCTTTTACTTAGAGAGACAGTCATCCCAGGCAAATTTTAGTCAAGCACTGGCTAAACTAATCTGACTTGACACCAATAATAAATTTCACAAATTCTTGTGACCTTCATTATTCTTATTTTGTATTAAATGTCATCTTGTTAGATGATGTATGAATGAATGGCGCAATATGATAGATAACATGAATTATTGTATGCTAATAGATTTCATTAAAACGTTTCCTCTCTGGGTTGGTCCTTGAGAAATATGCCCAAAACTATTCCTTAGCACCTCTTAAAAAACAAAGGAATGTTGGACCTTCACAGGAGTTGAGAAAACTGCTTCTGTTTTTTTCTCACCTTAAGACATAGATATTTTCCTTGCTTTCATTACTCCATGTGTGTGGACACTTGGAGTGCTGGACACAAATACACAAGTTTGGCTTGGACCTGACTGTATAGGTCATGATCATCAGAAAACTTTGAGAAAGGAAGGCAGGCTGTTTTCTGGAATATTTATAAGGAATCCAAATCAAGCAGGTTGGTATTTAAACTGAGAGGAGGTAGACACTGTAGACCGTGGCAATAGAGGAGGTTTAGCCAACTTTTTGCTTTCCCCTGGCAAGCCAAGTAGTTCATGAACAATCCTTAAATGTGTATTAAAATGAATGTACAAGAAGAAGTGTGCGTGTCTCTGAAATTATACACTTAATATAGAATGATAAAGTTATTTGATTAATACTATATAATAAATAGGATGATACATAGGCTGACCTGATAATTTTGTCTATGAAATATTGTCTCCAAACACCTCCATCTTCAAGCTATCTGTTGGCATATAACCAAGTTTTTAAGTTTACTCTTCACCGGACGTTATCGGTAAGCATTTTTAATATGTTTCTAGAGACTATCTAGTAGTGAAAACTTTAATTGTCAGCAGTTTTCTTACAAAACAATAACAAAAACACACACACGCAAAAACTAAAAACAAAAAACAAAGCCAAAGAGAAAAAAAACACAGCTGTCTTTAAGGCTTCAAGATTGTAGGGAATTAAGTGTGATTCATTATCAGTCTAGCTCATTTTTCTGTCTGCAGTTATATGAATATACCTAGAAGATATTTTAGATATCTAACCAAATTCCACAAGGTGACAAGAAATGGTGTCTGATTCAGATTTCTTCTTATTAAGATGGCTGTGGTTTTGTAATGTGGTTGTGAGTCTCAGGGTGTAGCTTTTGCGTGTGGCTTTTTCCTTCACACACGTGTGAAATCTTTGGCACACTGAGAGCCGCTCTAAATGGGCATTAGGTAATTAAGTGTGACTAAGATGTCAAATTCTCCCCCATCTGGGGTTATTGTCTTTTAGTGTTAACCAGTCTAATTCAAAGTAACCTCTAGGCTGCTCTAAAAACTTTAATGGTCAGACCTGATGTATAGAGTTCAGATGGAAGAAAACTAGCTAATATTGAAGAATATTTGATTGGAAGGCAACATTCTCAACTTTTGCAACTGAGTAAAATGCTTACTAAATGCTTCTGCATATCTAGAGCAAATTTCTTTCAATGGACTCTAAAAGCCCTGAACATTTGAAGTCTTAAATAAACAGCACATTTTAATTCTAACAAGTTTCTGTAAAAACCTTTTGGTGTGTTATAAAATAGTGACGTATTTTGCACAGCAACTGATGCTTCCCTCTTGCATTATGAAATAGTCTTAGTCTCTTTCCACTCAACTGTACTTTAATTGGGTGTCACAGAAGGTAGGTGGAATGCGTGAGCATGTTCTGCCTGAGAAAAGTTTAGAAAATTTGACTAAGTGCTGAAAACAGCAAAGTGACAAAGGGGTAAGCTCCACAGTGACTCCAGCTTGTCTGGGATAACAATATAAAATCAGGTAAATCTTGGTACATATG
This sequence comes from Patagioenas fasciata, assembly GCF_037038585.1. NCBI lineage: Eukaryota > Metazoa > Chordata > Aves > Columbiformes > Columbidae > Patagioenas > Patagioenas fasciata. The sequence continues at coordinate 15,140,977 of NC_092526.1, read as the reverse complement.
TGTCACCACCCTGGGGGAATGACCACATAATTTGATAGACTGTTTTTCCTGCCTCAGTATTGTTCTTTATCTTTACTTTTTCCCGACTCCTGCTATCATTCTATTTTAAAATACTGAAAATTATTACTTGAGGCTCTTCAGGAAACCATCACGGAGATGTTATTTCTGAAGTGTGTTTGTTCAGTCATGCACCTCTTGCCTGATCTGAAACTATAGATTTGCAACCGGTAATGTTATCAAAAGGACAGATAGCTAGAACAGAACGGGGAATTATAATATGACAATTGGAAGGGATGGAGTGTTATGCCGCTACTGCTGGCACTACACTTTCCTTATCAGACTCTATACTGAGCACATTTTCTGTTTCTTTTTGATAGATACGTAACAATAGAGCTGTTTGCTTGTGGGGTTTTTTAGTGTTTTTTTTTTTTCTCTCCAGAAACATTTTTGTGTATTGACTTTGATATGCTGCCAGTTTGATTTAGGTGTACCTAATGCTAGAGTGAAATCTTGACTAGAAAAGGCTACAAGCCAAATTCTTGTGGTACATGTGACTATGCCAACCCCAAATAAGGTCTGAAATCTCCTTTGCCTGCCTTAGGTTTTTCTAATGCAGAACATGAACCTTAGACTCAAAAAAGAGGGTTTCAATTTTGTCTGCTTTTGGCAGCACTAAGATTTATCATTACTATAGCATTTGTTTTCTAAGTGTGGCGTACCTGGGATTGGGTGTCGGGATGCCAGCAAGAACCTGCACTGGATATATTTCCTAAAGAATTCAGCAAATCTAAGCCAGACATATTCAAGTTCAGGGTATTCTGAAGCCCACCTTGTAGAGCAGTGCATGACTTTTCATGAACATCACACCTTTGGGACTAGGGTGCCCTGATTTTTCACTTTCCAATGTTTCATTCAGTAAGTGCTTCTCTCAAGAGCAGATTTTTGTAGACCCTTAATTTATTGCATCATATACAATAAGACCGGACTCTTGCTGAAAAGACTAATTCAAACAATGTTTCCCAAGAGGAAGAACATTTTAAAATCCAATGATATCACATGATATTGAGGTCTAGCACTAATTCTTACCAAGTAAACAAACAGGACTTTGGAAAATGTGTCATGTTGATGAATGGCAAAAAAAAATCTGTGTCCTGACATTCTGCAAAATTTAGGATTTCCCAGTATTAGAAACAATCTGGCATAGCTTTAATTGAAACACTGGGGATAAAAATGGTATATAATAAAGCCCAACCAGTCCTAGACTTTTTATACTCTTTCATAATTAAAGGACATGAGGTCACATGAAGCTAATCATGGGTAAATTTCAAGCAAATGAAATGAATATTTCTTCACAAAGCACTTACTTAGATTATGCTGGAGGTCAGAATCAAACAGTGTAGCTGCACTTTTAAAAAGAGCCAGCTAACTTTATGATCATCCATAAAATTTTTAGCTTTACCCACTAGATTGGGGTAGTCTGTGTTCATGCCTTAGGGCATTAGCTGGTCAGCAAATGATCAAAAATAATTTCTCCTTTCCATGTGCAGAGCACTGTACAACTATTCAAATACTATTTTTTGCCCTTTGCTGTCTTTTAAATAACAGCTATAAGAAGGTGCTTGAAACAGCATATTGTTCTGATAGATAATTGGTAAAAATCTGATACAGCAACCTTTCAGTTTTTTTGACAGTGCCAGAACTTCACCTTTATTTTTAGCAATGGTTTGTGGTAACAATACAGACAGAAAAAAATGTCTTGTATTAAGATAGAATGATGCATGTAACCAGGTGCAATTTGAATCTATTTTATTTCAAACTATTTTCAGAGTGTGTATATTTTTTAAGATGTCATTATATACCTGCATATATTTTAATTCAGCAATTAGGTCTATTGAAGTGACATGGTGTCTTGCATTTGACTTATGTCTAATATTTCTGATGTCATGATAAAAAGATATTTAAGTGTGTGTTGCTGTAGCTTAGCATACAATTTTAAGCTAGTACTTTATTTCATATATGATGTTTCTTTTCTAGCATTTTCATCCTCTTCTTCTAGTCTTTATGAGAGTAAATGTCTGGTTTAATAGAATATCAGCACAATACTCCTTGGTCACATCAATAAAGAATGCTAAAACGCCTTTCCCATTTTAACAAACCCTGAAACCTTTAATTCTTCTGAAACTGCTGTCCCTTTGAAAACCAACTTTAAGTCATCTTCTTATCCCATCACAATATGTGATCCTACTATATCTGTAGGGCTATGCTATATTGTCATCAAAGGTACTTTGTGTCATTAGGGCAATCCGATAATGCAGATGAAGTTCAGAAATTATACATAAAGTATTATTTGGAAATACATGAAGCTTAAGGAATAGGAACTAGCCTGTTGCACCTGTAACACATCACCCTCTTATGTCTTCACATTTTCTCTGAAATTCAGATTGTTTCACAGTATGTAAATCTGCTAGGGTAAGGTCAAAGAGCCTGAGAGCTGAAATGCACTGGTGAAACTCTGGATGTCTGCAAGGCTGTGAAGTACAACACAGGTGCCCAGGCTTTGTACTCAGTGTGTGGTCAGTGATGGTAATGGAGAATGATCAGGACCAATTTCCAGACATATTTATAGCCATAAAATAGTTTGCAAAAAAATGCCACCCAAACCCCTAAGGTCCCATAAAAAGACTATGAATCACTGTCAACCGTTAGTAGTTGCCAACAGCAGAGAGTGGCAACTGTTGGTGAAACTGCAGTTACCTTGATGGAAAAGATGTAGTGATACCTTCATTGTTGTATGGCTGTAACCAGGAAAAGAGAAATTGTTTTCTGTGTTAAAGCACTTAAACCCAACTTAACCTAATTTTGCTTAGTTCTGACAGTGCCCTGATGTTCAACAACAATTTACAACAATTCTGGGGGCACTGTAGCTAATTCCACCAGAGTCCTTCCACAGTCCTTCCAGTAAGCTCTTACTGGCCAACTATATCCTGCTGCCCATCTGTGAGATAAACACACTATCTCCTGTCTCTGACGCATCCAGCTGTCTGCTCTGAGAGTGATGACCTTTTCAATTGCATTGGTGGCTTGGCTTTGTTCCTGTAGTATAAGCAATAACAGTTGTGGAAAAGGAGGGAAAGGAAAGCAGTGAGGAAGGAGAGGATCTTCAAATGCAAAAGCAGAGCAGTATGTTGAAAATGGTGGAGAGAGCTGGATTGTTTCATAGCTTTAATTCTCAGTCTGCAGGAGCACTGGGTGAGTATGAGAAATGTGACCCCTGAGTTTGAGACCAAGTGGTAGCCTGTTTTGGGGCTGCCATTTAAACACTTACAGGAAAAAGTAATATCGTGAGTTCCTCATATCTAATTCTGCAGTGAGGTGGGAAACCAAAAAAAGAGCATCTTAACAGCTTGAAAAGATCCTGATATTTTTTTTTCTTCTGCAGGCGTATTTGTTTGATCATGCCAGAGCTTTGAGACCAAATAGCCTGCAAATTGCTTTCTCATTTCAGATGTTTCCATTGCTGCAGAACAAATAGCTTTATTTTACAGCTTTTAAATGATCCTCCCAAGCATTTCTCCTTCTTATCCTGTTTTTCCTCCTTGCTCCAGCATTTTCACTGTTACTGCCATTCATCTGCATTTCACTCTTCTTTGATATTTATGAACTCGTGTTCAGCAGCAGAGTTCACAGAAAACATCCCCTCCTTCTCTGTGCAAGACAAGCCACGTAAAAGCGGTTTACTCAAAGGGAAGGAAGGAGATCAAAAATAAAATCTCCTTTGTAAATCAGGCCTTCAGGCTAAATTCAGCTGTGGTGTGAGGAGCAGAACTTTGTCATCTCCCGGAAGGATTTGTGAACTGACCTACCTTCCTTTTGAGATGTAAAAAGTGTCTAAACTTATTTCAAACTCCTCCTGGGAGGAGTAAAGTCCTGTGGGAATCTCATGGATAGGGAAGAATATAACAGACTATGACAGAGTGAGGGTTTCTAATGTTCTGACACTTGGGGCTGGGTGTCCAGTTTCTCCTTGGTCTCTCATGTTCTTGTAAGCAAGTTCTTCCATCTGTGTGCCTCTGTGTTTCTGCTTCCATTCATATTTCAATAATGTGTTATGATAAACACTTGAAATGGATGTTTGAGTGTAAGTGACACTGTCTTATTTCTATCTTGAGTGCAGCTTTTAGTTCTGTTTTAACTACTGTTCTTTTCATTATCCACCCAGTGTCCATGTTTGTTTGACATATGTGCAGAGATTCACTTCAGTGTTTTTTTTTTTTGCATTCTTTCATTTTGACAACAGGATAATTTTCCAGTCCCTAATGAAAACAAGCAAAAAATATCTTGGATTTGCATGGGCAGGCATCCACAGGATCCAAATTATTCCCAGGATAATTTTCCAGTCACTGATGAAAGCAAGCAAAAAATATCTTGAATTTGCATGGGCAGGCATCCATGTGGGAGCTGGAATTCTGAGAAGAAAAAGAAGAAAGTGTCAGAAATCACAGCAGGTCAACCTTTCCTAGTTTCGTCATCCTCTTTTGTTATGTTGTTTAAATTAACATTCACAGTGAACAGGCAGAGGTCCTTGAAGACAGGGAGTGTGACAAACTTTCATATCTTTATGTAATAAGATAATTTTCACTGAAAGATCCATCCCCTAACTCTGGGCTGAAGGCATTTGAGTCATGAAGGGAAATTGGCAGTGTTTTCTGGTAATTCTTCACTGACTTTGATTTTTTTCTTTTTCTTTCTTTTTGGATGCTTGAGTTATTTTAAATATTCTAGATAACTGATTTCTGAGTTTGTGCATCTGTGTGTGTGTGGTGGGGGGCAAATAAGGAACCTCAGAACACTTTATTTATGCATAAGATTTTTCTTTTTCCTTCACTGCTGGAATTACTGCATGAAATCCAGACAAGCGGTTCTGTTATATGAGACATCAAAATAAACAGTATGAACAATCTCTTACAGCTTTAAACACCTATGAATCAAAGTCTATTTGCTCTCTTCACTGTTACGTTCCTACATCTTGATTAATGGGATCTCTGAACAACAGCCTGGGAGTAAGAGATTTTAATACAGTAGATAAACTGAAGAAGTTGAAAGTAAAAAAAACTCAGAGTGAGAAAAAAGAGACTGTCTCAGTCTCCTAGACTGTAATGCCTTTTTTTCTCTAACTTCTTCAGACATTCTTGCTCAGATCAGTTATGTTTCTTTTCAAAGACAGGTTTCCTCACATTCTGCTTTTCTTTCTGGTTAACAGTTTGCCTTCTCTTGACTCATACGCCATACCTTGAGTGTCCTGCTCTTATTAGTCATAATGACATGAAAAGAATAGAGGGGACTGTTTGTCCATAAGATATTAACTCCAGAAATTAACTCAAGAATTTATGAGAGTGTACTGCAAGATTAAAGGCGTCGCAGAAATCAACCTGGGCTCCTTTCCCAGCCACAAAGGAGTAAACTTGAAGGATAGGCATCCCTATCAACTAGCAATAGACTGGAAAGGAGGATTGTAGGTGTTGTTGGGAAACACAGATAAGTTTGCATGTAGGTAATACATAGGACAGGCCATCCATGCTGGCTGTATTCTCTTTCTCTCTGAAAGATCCAAAAGCTAAATGTGTCAGCTTAATTGAAGTTGTTTTATGTATTTCTGAGTGTGATGGGGATGGGGAAGCCCATCTTCTTGGGGAAAGAAGCCTTTTATGACCAGACTATAGGATTGACAGCTCCACGGCCCCTTGAATAACTTTCAAATTTATTAGCCAATTTCTATAAAATACAGCAGAGGTCTAAAAGGCAATAACTTCCCGGAAGTTTTGTGAAAATTAGGTGCTAGGAAGACAGGGGATATAACTACAGAGAGAAAGGTGCAGAAAAGTCAATTCTTAGTGATTCTTGCCTAGTTTGCTCAGTGGGAATGGCCAATGCCCTAATCAAAATGCAAAATATCAGGACAAGCCACAGCAAAATGGGTTTGTTTCTCAGCTAAGGATGTGGGAGTGTCACGAAGGCACCCCAAAATCACTCCAAGCAAATGATAAACTAAACCCAACTTTAATTCAGAATTAAAATGAAATCAAATGACAGAAACCAGTGCCAATGGTGCTGGGGTAATACAAAATCAACCAGCATTATGACAACATTTACTAAACTGCAGGTTTGATATACCAGTTGGGGATACTAATATCATATGACCATATAAGTATGATGATCCACAGTGTGCATGCACTCACAAAAATGAGAGGCTTCTTTCAACCAAGGGTACCAAAAAGAAATAGTCATTTACCAGGGGTAGAGGCAAGGAATCACTCAAGGAAGAGATTGCAGTGTGCAGAAGAACTTGATAATGGGTGAGTGGATGTGAAACACAAAAGTTTAGGAAAAAACAGCTTCCTCATGACCAACAGGATTAGTTGTCTTTCTGGTTTATCATTATTTCTTGTTTGTCATTTTCACTTCAAACCATGAGGCTTAGCTCTTATGGGTAAATGTGAATCACATTGTTTTTATTTTCAAATTGTTTTTCAACAGACAATTATAGGCATTATGAGAAAATAGTAATAAAAAGACAGAGAAAACTGTGGGCACAGAAAAATTTGGTATATAATTCATGTGGATGTGATTTCCTGACAATTGTTCACATTTTTTAATGTTTTCTGATGTTCAGGGGCTTACGATAGGGCAAGTTTTTAATTAAGATTACTATCTATAATGTTTCCATTGTAAACTCCCTTACTTCACAGCTTCTAAGCATATTGTTATTAAATTTCTGAAACAATATTGCAAGTTGATGTGACCACCATTTCTAGGACTGAAATAATGAGAAACTGCTTATGAAATGCTGTGACATTTTCGAATCTGCTAGAGATGTGCTGAAAATGAAAACAATAGATGCCAAGGATTTTTTTTCTAATGCATTTTAAAGACCTATAATTTCAGATTGTTACTGTATATCTGTAAAAAAATGAGAAATGTAGCATCAGATTTCAGCACCATCCCAACAAGGACAGGATAATTGTTATTATAGCTTAGCCAAGGTTTGATCCATCCAAAAAATGTCATGATGAGCAGCTCTCTCTGAAGTGGTTTGTGTTCTTCAACTGCTTCTCTCAGCACCCATTTGTTTTATTTTCTTCTCCCAATAGTCTTGTATTTTTCTGTCTGTGTGCCCATTTCTTCATCTTGTTTCCCATCTTCCTTAGGTTTCATCCCATCTCTGTCCATATTTCCCTTTTTTGGTTACTCCCATCCAATAAAAATTGTATTTGGCTGACGCTTTGAATCTCTGGTACAACAAATCAAGTTTAAAAAAAATACTGAAAGCTCACCCAAGAAAAGCAAACAAAGAGGCTGTAAGCTGTTGTTTTGTTGGCTTGAATATGTTTTGTTATGGCATGTTGAATTCTATTAAATTTTTGTTAAGATTTCTGAAGCACAGGATGGAACTTATCAAATGTAAGACTGAGTGCATACACTGTGGGAATTGTTTGTCCACTAACCTCATCTGAGCAGGGATGTGATTCTGTATACAACTGCAAGTAAGCACACAGCTGAGTTCTTGGCATTTGTGCAGATTTTTTTTTTTTTTTTAGAGTAAAATATATACACACTCACACACACACATATATATTTTCAGCTTGCTCAGAATCTGTTGAAAACAAGTGTCAAAAAATTAGAGCTTCCTCATAAGATGGAGACAGTTTCCAAGTAAACCTGACTGGAACCAGGTACTGCCTTAGCTCAAAAGAAAAATATCTTTTTATTCACATGCTAGTATCTTGCTGTTAACACATAATACTGGTAGAAGCAAAGGTAATCACAGATTTTCATCCAAGAAATCAATAAAAAGCTTTTTAATCGGCTATTGTGTAATAACAAATAACTTCAGCAGCCTGTTACCACCCATTGCCATCTATGTTTAAGAGGAGTGCGTGTCTTCTGAGTATGTCCCTGGGAATAGCTATGACTACATTCTTCCTGAAAGGCATGCAATAAATCCTTCTAATTGGCAGTCTGCGAGCATTTGATTTCTGCACACTCAGCCCAGCCCTGCCCATGGAAGGTGAATGCAAAACTATGTGCTAATGAATCAAACACACGTTCAGCTCTTGTAGAAATTTGCATAGTGGTAATGTTGGAATAAGTGATAAATTTCAAGTGAGATTCAATGAGACTGAATCAGCCTTTCTAAGACTTCTTTATCTATCTTTTTCTCCTTGGAAAGTATCCTAGAGCAACTGTTTATTCTTCTTGTATTACATTTGTTTGGATTTAATGCAGGGATCAGCAGTCTGGATTAGACCTAAGTTCCACCCTGGTCAATATTTTATCTTCAGCACTGACCAGTAACATACTTCAGAATAAGGTGAGAGGCCTGCAGGAGACAGTGATAGGAGTCTTTCCTCTTGTTTCATGGTAGGGTTTAGCTCAAGTTACAGATCACTGAGTTTAATATTGTTATCCCTAATCATATATTCTGGGGTGTTCTTCACATAAAGGTTTTCTCTACAAGTATAAGATTTATAAAATCCCAACGTAAATGTAGAAATTTAGATATTTGCTTCTAAGTTTGTTGTATAGGGTCCTTTCTGGTAGATGAAGAAAGATGGATGCTTGTAGGATGCAATTCATTTTGCTTTGAGGCAGGCATCCAAAAGATGTCTGATGTCTAGGAGAGACATTCAGTGAATTTTATCTTAAATATGTCCACCGCTTTCTACTGATTACAAAAAGAACCTGGAAAACTAGCTCAGAGGTAGACACCTACAGCTATGTGAGATTAGTCTTGCTTATGTTTACTTGTGGAATTGAAATGTGTAGGTAGAAATTATCAGAGGTGGGGAATGGTGATGTCTCTTTCAACCCTAAATGATATTTTATCCTCTCCAGGTCTTATAAAATGCTGTTAGGTCAAGGTTCAAGAGTCACTAGAAGCAACATGGGAAGAACATGGGAGATCTCCAGGATTCAGGGCAATGGTATGATAGCAATGAATCTTGATATGCTCAGCTATTGATGAGCATAGAAGTGCAACTGTGTTCCTGGTAGTTGGTTCAGTATCTGCTATGTGTGATGTGCCAGACCAAGATAAATTGAAGAGATAAGGGAGACAGAACACAAACCATGAAAAATCATGAAAGCGTGCTAAGGAAAACTTATACCTAAGTATCAGGGAGGAAGAAAGACATTTCAAGACAACAGAAAAAGCAACTGCTAAATGTTGCCTGGACTTGAACACCAAGAAACAAAGCTCAGACATAGCAAATACACAGGTCTGTGTTTAAAGACAAGCCTAATTTTGATGAGGAGAGAAATGTCTGTCTCCTTTATGCAATGTGTACCTCCTAGCCTTTTATCAAGGCCTTTCATTCCATTCTTCAGAGGGCAATTCTTCAATGGCAAGTTATTAGACTGCAGTTGACTTCCAGGGCTGAAAGAGTTGCAATTCCACTTGCTTAGAATCAAAGAAGGTGGTTATTCCTTCCTTTTCCCTTACTTCTTCAGTCTCAAAGATTGGATATGTCTCTAAAAAAAGATATTTGGTTGTTTCAATGTTTTTCTGTTTTTATTTATCAGCTTTATTTAAAATCCATGTTCTGGAAACTTGGAAAGAGAATCTACTCTGTCCAGGGTGTTACTCAAACAATTAAAGTGCTCTTAGGAGGTGCTTTTTTATTTTTATTTTATTTTCTTGCACTGGATGATGTTGTCAACATGCAATTATTGCAAGAGAAAAAGATACTTCAGGATTTGTACAGAGGAAAACTTGCCAGATACTTAGGTAATGCTTTATCTTTGCCTATATACACAGAATTGAAGTAACTTTAGGAAGCAGCATTTTGGTATCATTTTTTAACAGGAGATGTCCAAATAAGAAAATCATTTATCTTTTCAATCTCTCTCACATGTATTTTCCATTTTGGTTTAGTTTTCCATTCATCATGCGGCACTGGTGCATATTGTATTAATGTATTAGATCAAACTGTCAAAAAGCTGACAGTTGTGTGGTTGTTTTTTTTTTCCTCCCCCCCCCCCAAAGCATATGCATTTTTGGAATAGTAATTAATTCAACCAACTGGAAGTAAGTAATTAGTGGTTTTTTTCCTTGTGCTTAGTGCAGGTTTTGATGTGAAGTATTTTTAGAAGGTTGCAGTTTTAACATCTAAAAAGCCCTTATTTTTGGGTACTTTGGTTACACAAGAAGAATGCGTGATCTAGGAAATATATTAACACATCACATGCTGAATGTGATTTTGGAGTGGGAAATGCCTATGTGCTTAATGACCTTAGTGTTGTTTGTAGGTCTTTTGAATACTGAAGACTTCATGTTTCATAATTACAGACAACCAACCACTGTGACTACATGTAGGACTATTATTTTTCATTCCTTAAGTCCTTTAAGTGATACAAATGTTACTTTAGATAAGCTACACAAAAAGAACAGCTGGTATGGTCTTATACCCATAGCAGAAGCTTGCTTAATATTTCTAGCTGTTCCAGCAGGACAGATGGAAGTTACAACTGTCTGTAGAGTTCGTCTTGTTTCTATGCTTTATTTGTGCAAATGATATAACATATAACAAGCCTCCAAGTTATCTACCTTTGTCCTTATGGCAGACTTCAACTTGCCAGATGTCAACTGGGAATATCACACACCTGGCACCAGCAGGTCCAGAATATTTCTAAAGTGTCGTCTTAGTGCAGGTACTAAGGGAACCAACCAGGAAAGGTGTCTTCCTAGATTTGATAATAATAGAGATAGAGAGGTTCTTGTGAGAGAAGTGGTGACTGGTGGCTCCCTTGGCCACAGCAGCCATGAAGCAGTCAGGTTCAAAATCTTTGCTAATAGGACGAAAACTGTCAGCAAGACCTTAACACTACATATGAGGAGAACAGACTTCAGGCTGCTCAGAGGAATACTCAGTAAGATTCCCTGGGAAGAAGCTTTTGAAGGTGTTGGGGTCCATCAGTGTTGGTTGTTTAAGTACCACCTACTGAAAGCACAGGACCAGGCAATTCCAAAATGCCAAAAATCTAGTATGGGAGGCAAAAAGCCTTCTTTTTTCACTGTATTTCGAGAAGAAATTACAAGGTCAGTGGAAGCAAGGTCAGAAGGACTACAGAGGTGCTGCTCGGTACTGTGGGAAGGAAATATGTGCTGCCAAAGCTCAATTAGAATTGAAGCTAGCGAATACTGTGAAGGACAATAAAAAAGGCTTTTAAAAATATATAAATGGCAAAAGGCAAACTAGAAATAACATTGGCCCATTACTTGATGAGCATGACCGCCTTATTAACAGGGATATAGACAAAGCTGAGATGTTTCGTGATTTCTTTGCCTCGGTCTTCAACATCGATGATGGACTTGGGGCCCCTCATAGACCTATCGTTAGCAAACCAGGGTTGCAAGAAGGATAAACTCCCAATCTATCAGGAACTTGTATGGGGTCTACTATTCCAGCTAGATCTTTACAAGTCAATGGGTCCTGATGGGATTCATCCAAGGGTGTGTAAAGAGCTTGCTGATGTCATAGCGAGGCGTCCCTCCATGATTTTTCAATACTCCTGGGAATCTGGAGAGGTCCTGGATGACTGGAAGTTGTGAAACCTCACAGTCTACAAGAAGGAATGATCCTGGCAACTACAGGTGTGTCAGCCTCATTTCTGTTCCTGGCAAAATCATGGAGAAAATTGTTCTGGGTGTTACTGAAAAACATCTGAATGACAACAAAGTCATTGGCCCCAGCCAGCACAGGTTCATGTGCAGAAAGTCTTGTTTAACAACCTTAATTTCATTCTACAACAAGGTTACCCAATTAGTTGACCAAGGGAAGCCTGTCGATGTGATCTTTTTGGATTTCAGTAAAGCCTTTGATATTGTTTCTCAACAGCATTCTCCTGGACAAGATGTCCAGCATACAGCTGGATAAACACACAATACAGTGGGTGAGCAATTGACTGCTGGGACGGGCTCAAAGGATTCTAATAAATGGGGTTGTGGCAGGCTGGTGACCAGTAACTAGTTGGATTCTGCAGAGATCCATCTTGGGACCAGCACTCTTCAATGTCTTTGTAAATTACTTAGAACTTGAGGGATTGCTTAGCAAGTTCACCAATGACACAAAACTGGGAGGAGCTGTTGATGCTGTTGAGGGCAGAGAGGCCCTGCAGAGGGACCTGGACAAATTGGAGAACTGAGCAATCACCAACCACATGAAGTTCAACAAGGGCAAGTGCCAGATTTTGCACTTGGGACATGACAAACCTGGCTATACATACAGACTGGGGGATGAGATGCTGGAAAGCAGCTCTGCAGAGAGGGATCTGGGGGTTCTGGTCAACGACAAGTTGAATATGAGCCAACAGTGTGTCCTGGCAGCCAAGAGGGTCAACTGTGTCCTGGGTTGCATCAAGCACAGCATTGCCAGCTGGGTGAGGGAGGTGATTGTCTGACTCTGCTCTGCACTGGCGCAGTCTCACCTGGAGCCCTGTGTGCAGTTCTGGGCACCACGGGATAAGAAAAGATATTAAGCTACTGGAGTGTGTCCAAAAAAGGGCTACGAAGTTGGGGAAGGGTTTGGAGGGGAAGCTGTATGAGGAGCAGCTAAAGTCACTTGGTTTGTTCAGCCTGTAGAGGAGGAGACTAAGGGGAGACCTCATTGTGGTCTACAGCTTCCTCTCAAGGGGAAAGGGAAGGGTAGGCACCCAACTCTTCTTTCCAGGGAGATAGTCATGGCTCCAAACCTGACAGTGTTCAAGAAGAGACTGGACAACGCCCTCAGACACATGGTGTGAACTGTGGGGTTGTCATATGCAGGGACAGGAGCTGGACTCGATGATCCTTGTGGGTCCCTTCCAACTCAGGACATTCTATGATTCTATGACAAACGCTGTAAAAAGTGATACGCCTTGTTCATTGGGTTGGTGTTTTTTAGCAACTTCTATTACCTGGAGAGGAGCTCTGTTTCTTGTGCTCTAGTAAAGGTGGTGATGCGACTCTCTTCCTGTACAGATGAGGGAGATCTTACTATAAATGTATTTGCAGAAAGGAGAATGCACTTGTTTTCCATGTCCTTTCCACAGGTGTTTATACAAGGTATCAAGGTGTCTTTCTGGAACAGTTGTTTGCAGAAAGTGGCTGCCAAATCTACATGCTATGTATGTTTGCAGAAGCAGAACTTCCTAAATGTCTGATTATTGTTAGAAGTTGCCACTTGCAGCTTCGGTTGTTTAATAAAACAGTTATGAAAAAATCTTTCTAGACTTCAGTTTTTCTCTCATCAATATTTGCAGCAGAGTCTTATCATGGATTATTAATGTAGGACGTATAATCTACCTATCGAACAGGGTATTCCTCCAAAACAGATTCTTCTTTTACCTGGCCAATAATAAAATATCCAGTCTGTGGGATAGAATATTAAGGTAACTGTTAGTAAATGTTAAAAACAGTAATGCTAAATCTATCAGTTAATTTTGAATACAAAATTAATGATAGGAAAACAGAAGTGTTTGGGAAAGGAAAAAGAATTAATGTTAATCGGAAAAAGGTATTTGTTCAGACTTAGCTACAGTATTTACTCCTGATAATTGTGTTGTCTTTCAACATTAAAATCCAAGCTTGTTTTCAAGTTGAAACATGCACCCACTAAGAAAAGAAAAATAGTCTTTGTTCAGTTTCATTGACTTAACTTTAGATCTTTTTTATTGTGTATGCAACCTAAGCTGACCCTTAAAAAGCTGCAAAGAAATAGCAGCTCAGTGGAACTTTCAGACTGATTGTTGGTATTTTGAGTGAAAGGGCCATCTTTTTTGTGCTGTTTTTGTATTACTACTGTGATGAGCAAGAACACTTTGGCTGATGCTCTTAAAACAACAGTAATAGAAAAAAAAGTGGAAAAAACTGTGATATAAAAGAATGGTCCAGTTCTTCACTGTAAGGATGAGATGGGTGAAGTTGAACTAATAGGTGGTCACAAAGCTGGGTAAATTGTTCTCTATTTCATACCTGAACTTTGCAAATGTTTTGTGATCTATTATAGATCCAATTGAAGAACATGGAAGCCAACAGAACAACCTGTGGCCTAGAACTACAAGGACAACCTGAGTTACGAACCCAGATCACAGGAAAGCCAGGTAAGCACAATAAAAAAAAAAAAATCATTAGACTCCTTCTAAGACATTTTTTCTTTTAACCAACCATACAGTTTAATGTAAAGCCAAGAAGGCCCACGAAACATGAGCAGCTGTTTATCAACTCATTACTCTTGCGGTGCAATTGAATCAAAGGGGAGAGTCAGATTGTTACTGAGAAGCAGTAAGATAATAGAATCAGAAGCAAAATGTTCATACTTGGAAAGGGCTGGAAATCTGTGTACAGGAAAGTAATGCTTACAGGGCAGTGCACCAATATAGCAAATACAGGTATGAAACACAAACTAAACACGTAGTGATTTTAAAGATGGACTTAAAAGTTTGAAAAGCTATGCTTAATGTCATTGACCTATTTGAAATGAAGGTTGGTGGAATGACAGAGCATAATGGCTGGTAGCTGAAGGACTAATGCTGCAGAAAGGCCTGATTGGTTAAGTGTGTTTAGGAAAGGAGCTGAGGTTTATTTGGCCATACTTGTGCAATGTTAAGCTTCCTATCTGCTGGCCTGAGTAGAGAAAGCTGTGCATAAATCTGACATCCCATACTGTTAAGTGAATGTTGTTCATGAACTACAAGGGAAATGTTGGAAACAGCTTCTAGAGCTAACAGATGATCTCCTAGTCTAAAGTGCTGAGACTGAGCTGAGTTACTGGGAAAACCTGGAGTACCAGGAGTCCTGGGACCAGATGGAGAGCAGGACAACCAGTACAGAGTATTGTTAAATTGTTCAAGTAATACAATAAATAAACAGAGGATACACATTCTCTTAGCTCCCCTGAAACCTTTCTGAGGAGTAGGTCTTCCATTCTGATCTACAACTTTAATAAAGAGCCTTTCACTTATTGTCTGCACTGAGATATCTCCTTTTATATCCTGGCTACAAGAAGACAATACAGCAACAAGTACTTGTATTACTTAGTTCTCTTCACCAGCCACCAAAACAACACATTCTTAACAGGAAGGGAAACCAAAGGGCTTGAGTTTTCTTGGTAGCCTTGGTTAATGCAATTGCATCAGAAGACAATGCTGTGCAGTTATGCATCTAACCTCACTTTACAACTCAGCTGCAATATGTCTTTGGTTTGTTTTCAAAGCACCTGGTAGCAATGAAAAAATAGGACTTCAATTCTCTGCTTTGCCATCTTTTACTCTTACCACATGAATCAGCCAGAGTCCCATGGTCAAGGTGAATGAGGGAACCTTACCTATATTTTATGATGTCTGTTTCCACCTGTGACTTTTGCTATATTTGTATGTAAAGTGGAGAAATTAATTTCAGCATGGTGAGGATGAGTCATTGTCTGTTACTGGAGTGGGGAACTTGTGGACCAGATAAGACCCTTGATATCATTTCACGTGACATGAGGTTGCTTAATTTTTTGTGGTGCAACCAAGGACACAGGAAAAACAAAGCCTTAATGTTTTGTGTGGGGTTTCTTTGTTTGTTTTTTTGTTTGTTTGTTTGGTTTGGTTTATTTTTTGTTGTTGTTGTTTGTTTGTTTTTGTTTTGAGGTTTTTTTGGTGTGTGTTTTTGTTTGTTTCTTTGTTTGTTTTTGTGTTTTGTTTTTGTGTTTTGTTTTTTTTTTTTAGTTCTTCCATTATTCCTGACCATGTGATACATGTTTCTATATCACATGATGTGGTCCCCAAATGCAATTGTTCCCTATACAGTGTGTATTAAAAGAATGGGAACTTGTATTTGGTGTTAATCTTTCACTGCTGGAATGCTTTAAAATAACTGTTTACCCTCTGTAAATGCTGCACAAAATTCCCACACTTATTGTTACAGTCTGAATGTGAAATGGAAGTTACTTTAAAAAGGTTTTCATTAGCCTGATTTTGCCTGGGCACAGACCATTAGAGATTCATCCTCACAGTGAACAACTGACTGTTCTTTCATGTCACAGTCTAAAGAAAATTTAGCCTTTTTTTTTTTTTTTTTTTTTTCTCCCCCCTGTACTAGAGATCTGAGATAAACTGTTAAAAACAGAAAAGGTCAAATGTGTTTTTTCATTTTACAAGGAGGTAAACTAAAGCATGAGACACTTGGGCTTCAGAGGTCTGGATGCTCTAGCTGCCCAGCTCGCAGGAAATGGGTGAACTGTAGTCATTTATATTAAACAAGTCTTTAGCCTAAGGCTTCATGCAGCACTATTATCCTCCTCTTTTATATCAACATGAATTGTTACATATCAGTGGGAATGAAATACTGGCATATCCATGTTTTTGTCAGTGGGTTGTTGACCTCTTTTTCCCAATACATAAGATAGCATGTTCTAGATAAGAATAAAGCATTCATGCATGCATATATATGTGTGTATCTCTATATATGTGTGTATATGTACAACATGATGTGTGGTAAGACATACGCAGCGTTATTATTCTTTCCATATTGTTTGATCTTATCTTGAAGGCCACAAATGTAACATTAACCTTGCTTCTTCTGTGATTTTTATGAACTTTCTCTAGCTCTTTTAATTCTCTCATTGTTAATACTTCCTGTAATTCAGGCATAGTACTGCACAATTGCATGGTAATTTGGAGCAGGGGAGAAGTCAGGTTCTTTAGTGACCTTTTCACTAGAAACTTCTCATGAAAGGAACTGTTAGCAACTTTGGATGTGTCTTTTTATAACCTTTACAGTTTGGCATGTTTCCTTCTAATGAGATCTTCAATAACTCAGTCCATCAACTTTGCCAAAACTAGTCATACTTCACATATGATTGTGTGGCCCTGAAATTCATACAATCTTTTTCAAAGAAGTAAGCAATGTTATGTGTTTGGTAAATTATTTGTACTAAGAATTTTCTACATTGTCACATCTGAATTGTCTCTAATTCAAGTTTTTAAAAAACAGACAGTAGAAGATGCCTTGACATACACTTGGTACATGAATAAGGTAAGCACATAGTGGTGTTTTTCTCATACAGACAGACGTTCTCCCACTAGTCTTCCAGAATTTTAGTGAACAACATCTAGTATAACTTGATTTTTTTTCTCCCATAAATGTATCAGGTTAGTTTTGAGATCATGTGAATTTTTAAACATTGCTAGAATTATTCCCCTAAATGCATCTGCTACCTTAAATCTTTTGTTGGCTTTGTACTAAAACCAAAGAAATAAAAAAATAATTTTGCATTTTTTTTCCTCTGAGCATCTTTTTTTTTTTTTTTTTTTTTTTAAATATAGTTATTGCAATCCTTGCTTACAAAGCTCTATTTTTTTGTTTTTTCAAAAGGTGTCTGGCAGGTTCTTTCAAGAGTACTTTCTGAATGAAATACCTTACGGGTTAATCCTGATCATCTCAAAAATACTGGTGTGGCAAAAGGTCTTTTTTTAGTAACTTTTTTAAGCTGAAAAGAATTGCAGCCGCTCGGGTTTTGTTTTGTTTTTCCTTCCTTGTTACTGTTTTCTTTCTAAATGTAATGACTTTTGGTGTATTCCAAAACAATCCATCTCAGGTGACTATGAAATAGCCTGCGATCTAGGGCTGGTTTTGATGTAGAATCTCTGATAAAGACAAGAAAATGCTTTTGAATTTGCCAGCTAGTCAGGCGTTAAGATGTTGCTCTTTGGCTATGGAAATTTAGGCTTCGTTCCTGACTTCAGCACAGTCTCCTTATTTGATATTGAACAAGCTGTTTTTACATTTGCTTTAGTTGTATCAAGAGGGCTAATAGCACTTCTTTAACCTGCAAGGCTATTACAAGGATAAATTTACTAAAGCTTCAGAGGAGCTTGGATAGCAGATTACTGTGGGCTGTTGAAGTAGCTAAGAAGAATGATAAATATCAGCTACTTGCAGGCTTTTCTCGTCATTGTATAAAAAATTAAAAATAAAAATACATTGTTTTACTGCATATTCTTAGGGAGCTGTTGTTGCTCTATCTTCCTTCTCTGCAGATCTTATTACCTGTAACAATAATTTGCGACATGAATAGGTACAGAAAAGTGCTACTTTTAAGGAATGTAGCTTCCAGTCGTGTTAATTTAGTGATTTGTCTTTCTCTTGGGGTGTTTCCGCTCTGCATTGCTGGCAGAGTGTCAGATTCCCTGCATGCTCATTTGGACCTGCTGCCAGTGTTTGACAGATCTGCTGGTCCCAGCTGAAGAATTTTGAGGTCATATCTTTCTTTTTTCCATTTTTTCCTCCACTTTTCTTTTTCCTCCCCCCAGTCTCCCCCCATGACTGTTGTATTTGTAAGTGTGGAGACTATATTAATCAGCTAACATTTGATTCTTTGGGGCCTTTCTCATGTGTGAAGGTTTTCTTTTGGTGATGAAGTCATAACAGTTTGAGGTAAGGTGTATCCATGGGTCCCTTACAAGCAATAGCAGCCAATTAATTACCAGGGAAAATCGTTACTCAAGCAATGGTCCAGGTATTGAACTAAAGCTGCTCCTTTTATTTATTCCATTTAAGAGAGGGTATAGATTTCTTCCCTCCTGCTGACCAAAGAGTGAGTCCAGATGAATGGCCTGGTGAAAGGATGGGCTGGGAGCTTTATTCTTGGATAGTTCAGTGAACAATTTGGAGAAACAGGTGGATTTATGTTTTGTGAGATAGGGGTCCTTGAGGGTACTCAGCCAATACAAGACATGTAAGACCCATCACCCCCCGATGCTGAGTATCTGTTGCTGTAACTATAAACCATCCTGAACTGAAATGCAAAAGAAAAAAAGACAGGATTTTTTTTCTTTTCCCTCTCATGTGAAAAACTGATCTCAAAGGCACTTCCTAGATCCAGGACTTCGCTATTTTTAGCTCATTTTACCTGTGCAAGTCTTCTCTTGCATTGTGTAGGTGGAGACTTTGTTGCAGATGTGGGCTGGGGATGTTCACGAGTCTGATGAAGAAACAGAATCTTATTTCTCAATTAGTTTCTGGCTGTCTCTTCTGTGGAAATCCAAAATGCCTCACAACTACTTTCCATTAAAATAAAGTACAGACCATAACTCTGCAAGAGCAAAATGGCAGTTTCCTCATGGTCTTCAGGCCACCTTGCAAGTTCAGGTTGTTTGGATAGTTCACATAAATTTTGGATTATCACTCAGTCTGAGTGAAAAAGTCATCAGGATTATGCTAGATATTTTATACAGAGTAGCTAATGCAAAATAAATAGCTCTATCATCTTCTCTCCCTTTGCCTGGAATTCAGCCAGATTTCCTGCAGTGTTGTCTGATAACATCTACTCTTTCAATTAACATTAGATAAGGTGTGTAGGCAAACTAGAACTAAATTGCAAGTCACCCATTCTCTTCTTTCTAGATTACCTGTGTTTTGCAAACTAGCTACAAAGATAAGTGCAAGTGCTTTTTTCTTTATTCTCTCTGTGGGTTTCTCAGGACATTATACAAGCTGAAAACTAGGTATGGGGCCTGGTAAATAAAACCAACACAGTTGGAACACAAGCTGTCTGGAATGCTATTTATCGTAGTGCTCTTCTTTAACAGAATTGCTATTTGAAGACTAGCTGTAATTCCAGATAGAAATTTAAGAGTAACTTTTGGTTGCACCTGTTACTGATAAAGTAGATCTATTTTATTTATGTGTGTTCAGCCTAGGTACTAGTCATAAAGCAAATCTGCTGTGTGTCTGATTTTGCAGGTGCAAAATTCACTTGCTTAACGTCAAACAAGGTGGAGTACTGTTGTGTAAAACAAAATGGGTCTCATTGCCCTCACAAAGAAAAAGGAATGCTAAGGTAACATGAATTCGTTGTTAACTTCTCAGCCAAAAGCAGCAAGGAAATCTGTAGCAATAGGCATATTCACCTAGAAGCTCTATAAGTGAAGGGCAAAGTTGCAGCAATGACAGGCTAGATGTTTTCAGATGAGTTTTGTTGCTGGAAAGCATAAAGAGTGTTAGGACTTGTTTTTCTAAAGAACAACTAGTGACATGCTCTAAGGTCAACATGTAATATATTCTCCATGTTCTTGTAAAAAGTCAGCTTAGTCCTTTCAGCAGTAACCTTTCTCACATTGAGTATGTTTGCTTTCTTGTCTTTAACATTCATCCTCTCTATTTGTGATTCTGACAGCTTGTAGGATTACATTTTCCATATATCAATTTGGATGTTCACCCTTTGTCATATTTTGATTAAAAGAAGTATAGTTTTACTTATGCTAAGATAATGTACAGTGTACAGTAGATACATAACCTTTTAGGAAAGCCTTTTTGTATTTTTTTTTTCGAACCTTTGGACATCATTTTACCACTCAAGCTCAATTTAGTAATAATGAAAAAAAAAGTCTTTAAGTAAAGGGTGACAGTTTGATGGGTTGTAGAAAAGACTATTGTTTTCTCGTATTTTAGTTATACAGAAAATCCACTGAGGACACCAGGCAAATGTCCCTAAAATGTGAAATAGATAAGTCCTTTGGAAAAACTTTAGTACACAGGTATCAAATATTTTGCATATTCATTTTGGAAAGGATTCAGTAAAAATGGGTTTGTTGTACTCATTGTCATTTGCTTTATAGTAGATATCATTTTTCATTACTAGAGCTTTCAAATCACAGCACAAAATCTATGTTGGCATGCACACACACATACTTCTAGGAATGCTAATCTGGAAGAGACCTCCAGGATCACTGAGTCCAGTGTCTTTACTGTTTTAGGCAACTATACCATTTATATAATATGTTTAGTTTTTAAGTGACTATCAAGAAGTCAAAAGAATTAAAAAAAAAAAAAAAATCACTCTCCTGGAACAACAGATTTTAAAAGCATGCAATAATATATACTCTGTCATGTATTTAAAAATAGAATTACCAAAATGAGGCAGGATTTAATTATCATGACTTTAAATATCAATTAATTAATCTTATTTTGAACTCTTGGTACTCTTATTTCAACTTAGCTAGAAGTAAAAAGATGTGATTTTATGATAGGAATGACAAGAAAGCATGTTGTGTTCTAAGATAATTTTATAAAATATGTTCTAGTTCGAACATATCACTATTTGTTGCCACTCTTACTAGCATTGAACAACATTATCTGATGTTGTTAATTTACAAGTAGATATTAAATACATAAAGGAAAAGTAATTTCTCTAATTGTATCTAACAAGGTGACAAGATACCTAACTGGAACCAGCTATTCTGGTTATCTGTGTTTTCTGTCCTTGGGCAAACTGCTTTCTTTCCATCAGTTTTGTTTCACTGTCTTACACTGAGATATGTGAAAAGATTTTCAGTCACATGAATGGTTTTTACTAGAGTGCTAAACAAGCAAAGCTTCCTGTCAGTCTGCCCACATTCCAATGATTTTTTGAAGCTATTGCTCAGCTAACACTAGATTTTTTGATAGGTGGAAGTCAGAACTGTGTAAAGCTTTGTGGTAGTGAAGGATTGGGCAGAACCAACATTATCATGATTGCACAGTTTCGCAGGATTTCTCTCACTGTTTTCCACCTGGGAATGAATGATTTCCATCCCCCTTGATGCTTTTTCAAGCACCTGTAGCAGAACCTTTCATTAAAGCCAGGCTGTGCTGCTTTATTCCCTGGCCAGCAGTGACCTTAAGCTTTCAAAATTCCTTTACCTTCCAGGACTTTGGTGTATCTGAATAGAGATGTATTGCCAGCCTCTGCTTTCCTGGCTCTTCAAGATGAGCTCTTCAAGTCTCTACAATGGCTTCTAAGTTCCCTTGGGTATCCTAGTAGCCAACCTCTTAATCTGTTACTATTTGAATACATTTTTCTTGACTACAGATGGTCAGAATTATATGCAATATTATGGACGAAGCCTTGTACAATATCATTAGTAAACCTGTATCACACTGGAAGTATCTCATCCTTTAGATCCTAGGAGTGCATTTGCCTTTTCATGGTCATACCAGTTTAATTGCTCATCACCATCCTCTGATTGACAAATACACAGTCTTTACCTTCTTTTTTTTTTTTTTCCTTATTCATGAGACACCAGCATAGGTCTTGTTATTAATTCCTATGAGTATGACCTTGTACTTCATGATAGCAGAGTCCACACAGGGCTTATTAATACCTCTTAGCTTCAGATCATAAGAACATTTATTTAGTATATTCAGGCTTGGGTTTACTGGAGATAAGGGATGAAATGTGTCTATTGGCCCTCATCTCCAGCAGTACCATCTTATGGTATGTGTGCTTTCACATCATTTGATGGAGATTTGCCATGTGGTTGCACAATTCCCTCACACAGACTGAAGTTGTGTTTGCATTTCTTGTTTTCCTACTTGCTATGAAGGCCTATATCTTTCCCATTTATGAGATGACAAGTATTTATTTTCTTTAGTTAGTTCCTTTCCCATGTTACAAATCTTCTTTTCCACCTATATAGATATACATATTTTGTTGTATCAGATAAAACATCTCATCAGAATCTAGGCAGATGTAAGCATTAGTGGATTTAATGTAGAAGAAATAATAATAGATTTATCAGAGAAAAGTGTAGGTTATTTTGATGTAATCTACCTTAAAGACCACAGTGTTTTTTATTATGTCTTCTGTTTCTCTCTTTTAAGATATTCTTTCCTTCAATGCCTGTTTTAAAGCCATGCCAGCCACTAAGACCAGTCTGATGAACTAATAGTTCTTCAAAGTTTTATGTTACTACAATTTATGTTCTCTAGTTACTGTATTGTCATTGATTCAATTGACTCTAGGAAAAGCATGCTGCATTTGTAATGCGAAACACTTCAGAGTACATGAGTGGGGATTCTGGCCCTTCTAATCTGAACATATAAATCAGCATTCAGAATCTCTACCTGAGGAGTGTAAACAAAGACTTGAATCACCTGTAGCTTCATAGATGGCTATTGATGGATGACAGACACCTGTAAAATAGCTGCTCAGATCTGAGAGAGCTGAATCTCTCTCCAGAGTTGCTTGTAATTTAATATACTTAGAAGAGGAAAAATTTACTACTAACTGAAGCTAGGTAGAATCAGTCAGGGTCATGGACCTTGAGCAAGTATATTCCCTTGAGCCTCTTTAGAGGTGTGATGATTTTGTCATTCCATGGAGTATAGGGAAGGGGTGAGGGAAGATTGCTCTATCCACAGAGAAATGCTAAGGAAAATGAGACAAGCATGCACACTATGACCAGCAATGAACAGTCACCTTTTCCTGATGAAATGTAGGCTGCCAATGGACACCAAAGTGTTTTCAGTTGCACTGGATTCTAGCATTTGTTGAGCTTTCCTGAGTGTTCATTAATTGTGAGGCAAATGCCAACTTCAGACTAAAGGTGGCCTAAATGTCACACCATCCTGTAAGCATTAAAATAGTGTTCAGGAATTAATGAGCATAGTGGACACATTTGTTATGCATAGCAACTGGTAAATCTCATCTCATGCTTCTTTGACATAAAATCCTTGTCAGTCAGCTATGTATTGCCAAGGCAAGTTGCTTTTCTTGAACTTGTCAGATAGCTGCTTTTTATCAGTTTATAACAAATCACAGAGGCTGTGGATCACACAAGTTTCGGCTTTTGATTAGCTCTATACGACAACAGAATTTTCCTTTCCTTCAACAAAACCTGTTCCGCTTCCCTTCCAATGTTTTCTCCAAAATCACAAGATACACTTGACTTTCCCCTGAGATACTTGAGAATAGTGAGCTGACTCCCTTTACTTCTCTTTTCAGGTACAGTATTTCTATTTTGTTTCCTCTTTCATCTTGCTTTTTATCCTTTATGAAATGGCAAAGGACAACGTTGTGACTGACAGGGTAGCAAGAAAAGAGGAGGAAAGGCCATTTTGAAGGGTGATCTGAATTACCTAATTAACATGTCACAGATTTAGCAAAGCTTATTTTGAAATAGTAAGAAGTCTTAATCATTTTTAATGTCTGTGGTATGTTTGAGCATGAGGAATTTTGACTGTACCTGAAGTTAGAGGAGGTAGACTTTGGAGACAGTAAATTGTCAGGGTGCATGTTGCTTATCTTAGATTCTGGTAGGACAATAAAAAGCTAATGCAGCCCTTTACTGTAAAAAGGTAATATTCTATATGAGAAGGGAATTATCTCATCTCTGAGGACAGAGCTTGTGAAGCTACATCCAGATTACTGTTTGCAATTCTAATCTGTATCCTGTGTTAAGTCCAACAGAAGAAGGGGCTGATAGGAACTTCAGCAGTTAAACTGTGCAGTTTGCAGCCAAAGCCAGGCTTCTGGCTGGAAAGGGCAGGGACCTGTTCACTTTAACTGATTGTCTGAGCAGCTGGTTGCTACTCAGCTGGAGCTGGGGAGCAGCTACACCAGTGGCAGGTGGGAGCAGAGCTGTCCAGCAGCTGTTGTCAGGGTCTTCAGCAGTTAACCCAAAGATCTGGCTCCTTAATGGTAATGGTCATCTTAGAGCCTGTTGTTTTACTGGTGAAGCTGGCTTTATGGTGCAGTCATAAAACCCTTCAGCATTTCCATAGTCTGCCCTCTGCTTTATCAGCAGCAAACTTTGGCAAATCTCTGATAACTCCAGGCCACTACAGTGGCCTTGGGCATCAGTGTAATTTTTAGGTTCTTCTGTGAAATACGGGAATTTATTCCTCAGTAGACTGCAATGCTTTAGTAATATTTAGGTTACTGAGTTCATCACTAAGTGCCTGGATAACATTCAAAGCCCAGTAATAATCAGGAACATATCCTTCTGACATTAAACTTTGTGAAACTCTGAAATATGTTGAGCCTCTATTTCTGTACTGAGATCCCACATCACAACAGTGGGCATCTAAACTTGTGAATCCCTGTTTCCTCTATGTTTATTTCATATGTCCTGTGTCTCTGCAGCATTCATTCCAGCTTCCCAAATGTAATCCCCATCATTAAAGTACTTGTCATGTTCTCTCACATCACTTACACATACGGGTTAAACAGGACATATTATGCCTTGTTAAGAACTATATATGTACAGATTGGCAAGCCGCCATACATGCCCAGGTGGACCGGCTAGCTTATGCCTTTTAAATATGTAAGGATGGAGTTTGGTCTGTCTTTTCCTTAACTAGAAGAATAAATTGGAATAGTTATCTTGTTCAACCGTCTAATCATTTGACCGAAGTGTAGAAAATAATTTTTGTAGGTATTTCTACTTCTCTGTTAAATTTGGTTGAAACTTGCCATGAGGATGAAAAATTACTAAAGCCAGATAAATGGACAGCTAGCACAACAACATAAACTGTGCTGGTTTAGGATGCAAGGTTTATACAATGAAGGGGCATCCTGCTGCTGCCACTGACCCCAGGACCTGTTAAGGTAGGAAATATGTGGAGAAAGTCTAGGAGATACCAGTTATTGAGGGCTGGAGGACTTGAAAGTGATGGCAAAGATCAAAGAGAGTGATTTTTCCCATTCTGAGTGCATGAGTAAGGGTGCAGCTGCTCACTATAGAGAGGAGGAGAGGATGAGAGGATCAAAAAAGAATAATTTGGTCCAGAAGTGTCAATATTTTTGAGGCCTTTAACTATTAATGCTATATCTCATGGTTATAGTGTCCTCATGGCATTTGTAGTCTCTGTTCTCTTGGCCCTCGTGTTGCATGTGTGACAACAATTAAACAATGAACATTGTTGATGACTAAAACTCTCACTCTTCTGTATTTTAATGCAATTCAAATGTGCCAACTTCACCTTTTGGGAGCCTGTAACTCTATTTTCAGTAATTCTCCGAAACTGCTTTTGCATCCTTGGAGAGACTACAGTTGAACTCTTGCGGCTTTTTAAGGGCATTTTCCATTGAAATTCTGTATGCAGTGTAGCTGGCTGTCCCTGCTTCAGAAGAAAATTTGACAGGCAGCCATATTTGACACCTGGCTTAATGTGGATAAGTCTCTTAAAAACTGACTTAAGCCTTGAACTTTTAAGACTGCCAAGTGATGTCAAATAAGAAAACAATTTTCAACTTGCCATGCTGAATAATCGTTGACATTGTACTACCATTTTCTTCCACCTTCAGCCTGCTAGGAAAGAACTGTGGGGAATTCTAGCCATCCCATTTAAACTTCACTATTAATATAATCCATCTGTTTTATTTTCTATTAAATGCGTTTCATAGCATTTTGCAGTTACTAAGGCAGTTATATCTTCACAACACTCTGAGGCTGCAATTAAAATTTTAAAAAGTTTTTGCTTGATCTTTTCTGAGGGAGAAGATGGTTGATGATGGTGAATCACAATGATCCAGTGAAGATTTAATCTAAGAAGAACTTTCTTTTTTTTTTTTTTTAATCTGTAAACCATTTTCTCCAAATCCCTGGGATTTCTCTGATAACCTATGTGAGCACATTATAAAAGAAACTAAAACACCTGGTAGAGATTTAAGAGTGTATGGATTCTGTGCTACTGAGAGATAATAAAAAGTGAGACATTTCAATGAGCATATATACACACATATCCAGAAATTCTTCCTTGTCAGTCTGCAGTCATTTCAAGTAGCATGGTCTAACTTTAAAATATAGGGGAATCTGACAAAGTGTCATGCTTTCATAAAATTTGGATGCTACTTCCTTCCTGCAAGTGCTTATCTTAATAATTGCCATATAATTTCTGAAATGGCTGCCCTTTCAAAGTCTTTATTTATTTATTATTAACGTGCTTTTCTAGTAGCTAGCCATTTAAATTTGGGCAGGATGAGCTGTCATGCAGTGTGGTGAGTGGTTATTGCAGTTTTCTCCCTCCCTTCTGTGTGATACTTTCTAGTTGAAGTGTACACGAGATAGAAAAGGATTCCTCACCAATGACAAATGAAATAACTGTGACAGAAGGATTTTCAATTTATCAGAAAAAGGCATAATAAAATCCAATAGTTGCAAGAGAAGGTAGAGACAGTCTTATTAGAAAGAGGGTGTGCAGTTTTTACAGTGAGGGATAGCTGTCTGTTGGAAAAGCATATCTAAAAATGCAGTGAGATCTATGTTATCTGGAATCTTTATATATAAAATTGGATGGCTTTCTAAAATATTAATATACGCTCTAACTTCAGGGGAAAATATGAGCTGCTTGCAGATTTTTTTTTTTTTTCAGTGACATTCCCTGGTCTGTTCTGTTCATTAGATCAAATAAAAAGGGATCACAGTATTTATTTTCTCATTTCCAAGCTGAAGAATATATGTTCTGCTAGTTCTCACAGAACAAAATGAAGAAGGAGCAGTGGGAACCAGAGCTGCAATATGATGCACCTTGATTTTTTTTTTTTTTTTAATCCTGTCTCTCCTTGACCTTTTTTTTTTTCCTGCTGCCTGCTGAGAAAGTCATAGAGGACTCCTACAGGTATCTTTCACTCAAAAGAAAACAATATTCTTTTGGGAAAAAAAAAAATCCTAAATTTAAAATAAATTTCCATTTAGAGATAGGCAGGAAAAAATAATCTGTAATTGTTTCAGTTATTCTTTTTATGATGAACCATCACAAACTAATCTTCACATATGGTGGGTAGCTGTGAACCCCTTCAGTATCTACTCCAGAGACTTGAAAGAGGAGTGATAAATGCTGAACTGCATTTACAGCAGGTCAAAAGAAAGGTGATCAGGAAATATTCAAACACCTTTTGATGAGGGCTGGAGATGGCCTTTCCTATCACTAGTTCAACAGTTTTGTTACTATAGCATTTTTCAAAGGAAGGGTTAATAAGGAGTCAGGATTGGTTTTATAGGTGGTATTTTGCTGAATTTTTTTCATCATCTCACAGAGCACTGTTCCAGTTGAGTGCGGCTTTTTGAAGAATTGCTTTATATGTATAAAACGAGTTAACTGAGTTTGTGTCTCCTCTTGTGTCTAGAGGTCTAGTCACATCTTTCACATTTCTAGTGGTTTCCCATTGTTTCTGATCCACAGCCCCTGATGGGAGGGAGGGTCGTGGCTCTAGTGAAGACTTTTCAGGGCAATATTTTTCACGGTAAATTTGGAGATTGCTTCCCATAAAAGGTGTATGCACATTTGAATAACCCCATGGTCTTCTCTCTAGAAATTTCTGACAGTTGAACTAATCCATCAGATGGATCAGAGAAATCATAATAGTACTGCAGACATGAACATTCTACACATGCTTTACTACTTAACAACTTCATATCCTGGGCAGACAGAGATATATTATTTTTCATTTCTCTTTGTCACAACTATATACAATATTGCCATTAATATGTATATGCACTTCTATAAAAGGACATTTCTATCTGCAAATTCTTCGTTTATTGATATAAAAGTAAAAGGCCAATAGAGGATATTTTTTCCCCCCATTGAAATGCTAATGCAAAATTTACGAAGTGATTCTGTAAAACGAAGTGTTTTGGAATTTGGAGTGGTGCTTCATGCCCTTCTCTCCCCTAAAGGGACTGCAGTTAAAGGACAAATCTTTAATGGCAGTTTGAGAAAGCATTCTCCAAGTGCTATGTACAGGGCAGGCAGGCTAACACAGAGCTATTAGCAGGTGGCTGGACCAGCTGGAGCAGAATTGACATCTGCTACAACATTCACCATTAATCAACTAACTCATCATTAATTGCATGGCCTTCTAACTAAGATCACATGTAATATGTGTATACTATCTAATAAAATCTTTGCCTCATAATGATAAAGCTGAACTCCTAGGGAGACTGGTCATAGCCTGATGCTGTGGACATCAGATGTAAGTTCAGAAAGAAACAGACGTCCAAGAAATACGGAGTTCATAAAGCCAGATCTCAAGCTCACTCTCTTTTGTTTGGGTACAACACCAAGTTAATGGCTCTTTGGAGTCAATGAGCCACAGTCAGATTTTGTTTGCTGAGAATCCCAGTTTAGAAGGCTGTGTTCAATATAGCTTCATCACGTCATGGATGATCTACTTCTCTTGAGCTGATTATCAACAAAAGAAGGATCTCTGTGCTCCATAGCTCTCTACTGTAAATACTAATCAAAAGCAGCTTTGTTGTTAGCAACCCGTGAGGTTCTGCTCTTTTGGATTCTGTCAGGTGGTTGGGTTTTTATGTTTGTTTTTTCTCGGGTGACCCATAGGCCAGATACTGCAGGTTCTCCTTTTGTAAAGAGTGTCAGTTGTTTGGCAGAGCAACACGACCCAAAGAAGCAGGGTTCAAGTATGAACAAAAACCTCCAAAATAACTTTAAGTTGTTTTCGGAGATCTTACTGGTTTCTAATACAGCTCCTTAAATTTCACCTAAAAAATAGGCTGGCTGATTCTTGAATATTTGTTGGTGGAAGGACTGGGGAGATCTTGAGAAAACCAGCTGCTGAAGCAGCACTGGTAGTATTTGAAGACAGAACGTGTAATGCTTTTATATTGCCAAAAAGGAACATTTTTGCACTTTAGCTTTGATTAGAAAGTCCAGCCAGTGCTCAGCTACCAGATGAGTAGCTGAAACTGCTTCTATGCAGCAGGCCTGAATGAGAAACGCAGGGAAAGGGAACTATGTCCTTTTTGCCCATTTACATATTGAAATCTTTCCTCCAGATACTGTTAAAGGGAAATTCTGCTAAAAGAAACCATCAGTGTAGGTCAGTATGTTTGTATATTTTAAGGCCATTTTTTTTTACATTGGGTCTCTCTGATGTAGAGTCGGCATTTTCAGGTCCAGTTCTACTGCCTATGTAAATCAAGGTCAACTGCAGTGGAAAGTTATCGGTAGGAACGCTTTATGCATGTTTTCTGCTGGCACTTTCTATTACCTGGCTTGGCTTACAATCAAAAGAAGATATTGCTGTTTCACTAGAATAAGTAATATAACAAGCCTGACAAGTTCTGAGGAATGGCAGATTTTTGCATCTCAGAATAATCTAAGGCTAGTATTCTTTTCTGATTCCTAACTGCTGCTCTTGCTGTGATGCCAAATATCGGTTTTCAAGTTTATATACTGTAACTTCTAATTTTCCAATAATTAATGTTCCCCTGAATGTGCCTTTTTCTTTATTTTCAATCACAATGTTAAATTAAATTTCAGAAGATAAATGCTCCATCTTATTTATGGATTAAAGAGTATGTGATAGCCATTTCTTATGATTTTAAAATACTGCTTACTTTGAAATAAAAAAATACAGTTGCTCTGAGTTTGAATGGTTCATTCTTTCATTTTGGAATGGAAACTATTATAAATATGCAAATAATTTGAGAATGCAATGAACTCAGTTTTCGTTTTTTTTTTGGTCATAATTAAAAAAAAAGAAATTAAAAAAAAAGAAGAAAAAAGGAGGAACAGATGTTAACTAAAAAAAAAAATATAAAAAAAATATAAAAAGCACAAAGTGAGTAGGAAACCTGCACAAATCTAGGACAAAGGGAGAAACCCTACACAAAAAAACCAAAACAAAACAAAAAACAAACAAACAAAACTTTTATTTTTACTTAAATGTTCTTTAAATATGCAGAGTGAAGGACAGTGTTGCTCACTGCAGAACTCATAAAAAACCAAAACAAAACAAAAAAACAACCAACAAAAATACAGAAAAAAACAGTTGGTTTGACCTGCTGTTTTAATGTATATTAAGCCTTTTGGTTCTGATCTCATTTAAGTTGACAAACTTTGTATTGTAAATTACGGAGGTGATTAAAGACCTTGAGCACAGGGTCAAAGGAACAAGATAATTATTCTGATTTGGAAAGTGAATAGCTGTTTGGACAAAAAGGAGTGTTTCATAAAACATCAGCCTTTTTCTTTTTCACTAAAAATAATGGGTTTTTTTATGCCTCAGGAATGTGCAATTTTCTTAAGAAAAGCAGCAGTAGCAATGCAGATAACATGTTTAACAGGTAAGAAACCCCGATGTCTGGTGTGTGCATGTGGGTTTGGAGTATTTTTGTTTGTTTTATTTTAAAATCAGTGTACTTTTCATGAAAGGGAAACAAAAGAGGGGCATTAGTTTGTTCAGTGAGGTTTGAATGACATGACTTGGTCATAAATAGAAGGGTAGTGGAGATACTTTCCAGACAGAAGATTTTTATACTCACACTACAATGCCTTGGTTCTTCTAGAGTACAGTGATAGCAACTTTGAATAATTTTAAAATTTGATGGAAAAACTAATTTTAATTCCAATACAGATTTTTTTCCCGAATGTGAGACAATCCCTTTTGCTAACCAACTTTTACAAGTCTGATCTCAGCAAGAAATATTTGTTAATCTCAGGAAAAAAAAAAAAAGGTGTGGGGGAAGGAGCGGCTTTAGTTATTTGACCTTGCAGTCTTTGACTTCATATGGACTCTGGTTAGGTCCAGGATTGCCTTGCATTCTCACCATGGCCAAATCTTGCCATTTTGTTAAAAAGTTTCCATATATTATGTCTTTTTTCCATAGCCATAATCCAATATCCAGCCATGGATCCCTGCCATGTAATGATATCTCTCTCCTTTCACAGGGAAAGGATTTATTTCACTGAAAATTAAGTATTTTCAACTGTCCTGGTAATGCAACTTTCACTCTGATACTATTTTAAAACTAGGGAGTAAATATTTTGAGATGTGATTTGAAGATCTTTATGGGTGATGTTTCCCTTATCTAAAAGAAACCTCCCTTTTCTCTTCCCCAAAATCCATATAGCATGTGAGAGTAGTCTTAGAGCACAGTGTGTTTTATTGTAAAGATATAGCACTGCACTGCACCACATCTATATAAAGGGCTTCCTTATATCATCATTCAGACTTGATGATTCCTCCTCTCCTTTAACACACTTTCAGCTTTATAGTGATCAGCAATATGAAATTATAAGACAAAATGTTAATAGAAAAATAAAGGTTGTGTAGACAACCTAGGACTAATTTATTCCATTAATTAGTGTGATATTTTAGGCAGCTATTCAAAATAAGTAGATTTGCAAGTTATTCCATCACTTACTAAATTACCATAAATTCTACTTTAAATCTAATATCTTTCAGTTCCTCTAAGAAAATGAGTATTCTGACATCAATGACTTAATTCTCTGATAACTTTCACACAGCAAACTTCACTTTGGCGTAAACAAAAATAGTAATAGAGTTAATAGGACATATTTTTCTAACAAATTGACTTTGACCTTGAGGACCAGACAGTCAATTGATATGAGGTGGTGTATACTATTTTAGGATATTGCATAGGATTAAATCCTATAATGATGTAAATAGAGTCCAAGGAGAAATAATATTTTTACCTATCTAAAGGAAGGCTGATATATTATTATTTCCATGAATACTTCCTAAAATTAGTTTAGAATTTTCATTCACGACCTTTGTTTTGGCAGAAAAGGACAATGCAAGGTACGTTGGTTAGGTACTGTTTCTCAAAATATTTTCCATTAAAAATGAAATTTTTATAATGTCTTTTCAAAAAAATCTCCCTTATCATTAGATTTTTCAGAAAAATCAATAATTTATTTCATTTCAGAGAAATGAGTTGTTTTTATCTATAAATTAGAAAAAGACATTTCATTCCTGTTCTTTGCAGCAGCTGCCTTCAATAGTTTTATATAAAATAGCAGAGGGCTTTGACTGTTTTAGTCATTAAATGGCTGTTGCTGTATCATGTCTTGAAATTGTATGTCAGTAGTACATAAGTTCTGAAATAAAGGGAAAATAATTCTACATATGAGATATTTTAAAATTAATTCCTTAATGAAATGTCACATTTAGCAGATAGCTTTTGTCAAACCACATTTTTTCCTTGATTCCTGAGATGTTATTCTCTTTCTTGCCAATTTGGCATGAAAATAAAACATAGAAACTTTGAGATTTTCAGGAGAAGGCAAGGAAAGGGGGGTGGTTATTGTTGGGCTTTTTTGTTTTAAATCATCTGGTCTTTCTGCAAAGCTGTATAACCTCTCACACCCAGCTTGGTGGTCAGTGTGGAAATAAAGCACACAAAGGTCAAACGGAGTATTTTAAGCTGTTTAAATCTTGCATGTAGGTAGTAGGATGGCTATTGTTTCTTGTGAGAAACCTCCCTATTCATTTTATCGCCAAAGATCAAGTCTTGGTTAGCATTGTGGTTGGCCTTATCCAGCCTACAAATGCAATGAATAAGTGGGTCTTTTCAGGTCCTCCTGAGCCCCAGTTTTCTCAGCATGCTCCCTCTACTGGATGGCCACAAGCACCAGCCTAACCTCTGCTGACTGACTCTGAGATTTGAGCATCTGGCTCAGAAGGAAATGAAAAAAAGTCTTTAATATTTTACTGAAATACAAATAAATGATTATGTAATTCAACAACATTCTCTATTGTTAAATGTTGGCCCAGCTATTTGGTAATTCAAAGTACTTTAACCCTTGCCATCTTATTGGTGTCAGATGACTGCTTTCTTGAATCAAAACCCATAACCATTTGGTCAGACAGGCTGGGACTGCAGTGATGATTGGATTTAAACTCAGATGGTGCAGATGAGACATAATTGTATGCTTCATGCCTTCCTAACAGTATGAGGATAGTCAGTAATAGTGGTAGTTAATAAATATGCTTCTTGAAGTCCTGAAATACATTTTAACCATCAATAGGATCTCAATATTTTCACAGATAACAACAACATTTTTTTTCCTCACTGATCAGAATGACTTGTCCTTATATGATTTATGAATATGGCATCATATTTAAGTATTTAGAAATACTTGTATGTAGTACTTTCTTTTGTGCTAGTAAACTGATTCTGACCAAATCTGAGCTCTTCAGAGAAAATAACATTTCCTGAAAAAAATGGATTCAACAACTGGTATCAACTGCATTGTTATTAATGTTTCAGTGGACTAACATCACCTGTAAAATAGCAAGGACTTGCCTGTGCAGCAATGCTGAGGACATGACTTCAAAATCAAGTAAATGTGTTAATTTTGAAGTGGATTACTAAACTGAAATAAGGTTTTAATAATACTTTAAAAAACGAATAAAGCCATTTTAAGTTGGTTTACCATAATTCACTTTGGAGGCCAATAGAATCAAATCAAGTTGTTTTTAACCTGGATGAACCTGTAGAAAACACATCTCCAATGATAATACCTACTTAGATACACTATAAATGAGCAAAGCAAATAGAAACCAAAATACAGAGGTCCTGCCAGTGCTAGAGCTTCGGGTTCTCTTGTGTCTTCCCTGTCCACCCTTCCAAGTGTGGGTCTGTTTGTGTCCATGTCAGTGTGACATTACTTTCCACTGCGGCATCAGCTATGGCAAACATACGGGGTGTGGTGACATTCCCTGCAAGGCTGTAAAGCCTTCCCTTTGCTGTGTGCTTGGATGACAACTGTATACCTAACTCTTCCAATAAATTGTGAGAGCAGTGGATTTAGGTACTCCCCCTAATTCACTTAATAAATCAATAAAACAAGCTCTCTGAGACATGAGCTTCCTGCTCTAAAAACAAGTTAAACGTTGGCAAGATGGTTAAATGAAGGTGCTCCGTATGAATGGGGAGATGGGGACAAAATATTTCTGATAGGGGAAGATGGCAAGTGGGGTCTGAGTTTGCTATAAGGATGATGGATAAGGGGCAGAGACAGATAAGAAGCAGCAGAGCTGTGATCATACTTGTGGGCCAGGATAAGTAGATGGGGAGCTGTGTATTGAGGGCAGCCAGAGGAGATTGTGATAGGAGTACTGAGTGATTTACAGCTGCACCACCAAATACACCGAAATGGCAGTAGAAATTTCGCAGGATTTCAGAGCTAAAGCCAAAAGATCTTTGACTTTTTTTTCCTTAGGAAGAAGAATTTTTCAAAGCTGTGTATGTATATGTGTGCATGTATACATATATCTTAAAAAAAAAAAAAAAAAATCCAAACATATATTTTCCTCTGGAAGTTTGAAGTTGATCTCAAACAGGAATATCATAGCTCAAGTTTTCTTTTTTCCATTATTTTTGTTTCCCGTCAGCTTTTCTTCCCTCCTCTTTTTTTTTTTTTTTTTTTTTTTTTTCCCTGTAGGAAAGATCAGGGAGGAGGAAGATACTGACACTATGGAGGTGAAGGGAATCCTTCTTCTTTTCCCAGAAAAAAAATTTAAAATCTAAAAAAAATGCTAATAGCGTTGGAGCTTGATATTTATTCCAGGAGAAAAAAAAACCTACAAATTAATAGAAACAGCAAGGAATTAATTCTAGTCCAATTCAAATAAAATGGAGAAAGAAATAAGTCACAATAACAAAAAATTAGCTATTAGAAGAAAGTACCAGAGGAAATTACAGATTTTGCAGATTTGGAGTCTGCAGACAAGGTTTGTTAACAGGGTTTTTGATTATCTGTTCTATAAACCTTTAGTGTTTTAAGGTAATTGAGCATCATGTTGTTCTGAAAATATAAAGTTTTGAAAAGGGACCCGTCAATATAATAAAAACCACCCTGGCAGCAAGCAGGAATGCTCTTCTTCTTGTAACCCCTTCCTTACCAGCCCAGGTACTGTCATACCCCAGCCTCTGACCATAAATTTCTTGGATAGAAAAGTGAATGTGTGGAGACTGAGGCCGGTGGATGCAGGGCAGGGACAGAGGGGTGGGGAGAGGAGGGGCAGGCTTGGCTGGGCTGTCTGCAGGGCTGGAGGGGTCAGGGGGAAGAGTCAGTGTGTGTACCTGCAGAAACTGGGCAGGGAAATGGAGCCTGGAAGTTACGTAGGAAGCCTGGAGCATTGTTGCAGTATGTGTCAAAATTTTATTTTCAGTTGTCTTTTTTTGGTTGGTTGGTTTTTGCTTCTTAGCTACCTTTCTTCAAATAAAGACTGAATGTCTCTTGGTAAAAAATTTTCTTAAATGTCAGCGTCTTTTTTTTCCTTTTTAGCTCAGTGTAGCGTTAAAAGGTAACGTTCTCTGGCATGTTAGATGGGAAGGAAAACTTGATGAACTAATGATCCCTTCTAGCGTCAAATCTTTGAATCTTTTACCAGCTGGACTTATAAAAATTAAATGTTTTATTGTCTTCCTTTTCTCTAGCATGGTGAGAATAGCAATGGGAATATTTATTGTGTTCAGACTACTGGGGAAAAAGTGATATAGAAGTGCAATCTTAATTATCTTTTAATTTCTCTTATTCTAGCTTTTCTGAAGTGGCGTCTTACTATTACTACAATTAATACTGTTCTGCATAAAAGATGTATAACTGCAACTAAAATTCAGGAAATTGTAATAGCAAAATCTTGTCAAGTGATTAATGCATGTATGGCATTTAGGGTGACACATTTTTATAACCTGTCTAAGTGGCACTGACAGTGGTGGATAGTAAACTCTCAAAGAGTCATAGAAGATGATTATAGATAAGGTCGCCATTGGTTACAATGATGGAAGTAACTGATTAATGACGTGCAACAGTAGAGCAAGACCAGAGATTAAAGTTGGCAAGGCAGTCAGCCTGTGCTGATGGAAGACAGATGGTTCCAGAATAGGAGATGATTTTTATAACCTTAAGAAATATGTGAGTGACTATGTGCAATAACAAAAGCAGATAGAATTAGGTTTTCATTTTTGTTGAATGGTCTGTATCGCCGCTATAGATTTAATGAAAGATCGATGAAGTTAATACAAACAGACGTTTCTTATTTAAGAAATTGCACTTTCTGAAAGTTCAGCTGGTAGTCTGTATGAGTCAAATGCTCACTTGGTGGAAATCAGTGTAGTTCAGCGAGATGTTAGTTCATAGCATTTCAGAATCTATGTCCAAAACTACAGAACTTCTTTTGCATTGACATCCTGTTTTGTTGCCTTCCAGCTGAAATCAGCATCCACTCAGAGCTGTTCTCTGAGGGAATTGTAAAGCCCAAACAACACAATACCACAGTATCATTTACCCAGTTTGCAGTTTTATCACAAAAAACTGCAACTCTTACCATATTTACTTAACACCTACTGTAGGCAAGTGAACTTCCCTCTGCTTGCTGCTCATTCAAGAAGGCACAAGGTTTGTCTTCATGTCAGTAAATGATTATGTGCTTCCCTGGCTAAGAACGAAAACAGACTTTCAAGAACTTCCCTGCTCTGAAGAGTTTCTGATCTATTATGAAAACCAAATTTCTTAAACTGATCATATTTATTATTTTCATTATATCTAACTAGAAATACATTCCTACAGAAAGAAAATGTGCAAATCCTGCTCCATTTCCAGGTTGCTTATGGTGTTGTTTGTTATTGTTACAAATTTAGGGGAGCTAATTATTAAGCTACATTCATCTACGAAAAGGTAGCTTCTGTGGATTTCAGTGGAAGAGTTACAATGAAATGCTTTATTCGGAAAGTGATGTGTCAGGGATGATCTTGTCAATTATCCTACAGTCTTTAGTCTCAAAATATCAAAAGAATATATTGAGAAAGTGATGAAACTTGAGAACCCCAGGAGTCCTTTGGCTTCCCTGGATCTGATTTAACCAAGGTACATTATTGACCAGGTGCTAGATTTGTCTTCTGGTAATGGCAATGATGGAAGTTGAGGCTGTGATTGCCCCTTGTTCCTTCAACCCTTTGCAGTGGTACCAAAGCTGATGGTGCTAGTGGGAGATGTAAACCAATTTCACTATGCCTATGAATCTTGAAATCCCTAGCAGCCCATCTAGTTAGAAAACAAAGATAAGCATGATTAAAACGTTTTCTCCAATTCAGAATAAGCATGATTTTGATACACGTATTTTTTTCTTTCTCTTTTCTAAAATATTACACTTGCTTTTTGGGATCATTATTACTTTGCTGTGCCTAGGAAGTTTGATATATCAGACCCTAATATTAACTCTGCTCATATTCTGCTGAACGTGTACATACTTAATATCTGTTTGTAACCTCTGATATTTGAATAAGGGTTATTTGGTTTTCCACATGACCTAAGAATTTATTGCTTTTCCGAAGGTCTTTCACTCATATAGAAATATTTAAATAATAAAACTTACGTTGGCATTTTAATAACAGAACTGCTTAGAGGAGGAAAAAACAAAACATTGGCCTAACTGTAAAAGCAATGACAACTCTAAGCCTAAACCCAGGAATTTACTTCTGAAGGATGCTATCAAACCTTCTCTTTTGTGTATGCTCCAGAGACTGGATTGCACAACTGTACGTGATTTTTTCCATTTACGAGAGCTCATGTACCATCCTGACAGCAAAACATGGGAGAAGAACTGCAAGTATGAAGAGTTTTACTTGTCTCCAAGTGATAGACCCAAAATTACAGTAGGTGCATATCTATGATTGATTTTCTTTTGAGGACCAAGAAAAAGAGGCATTGCAGGAGAGAATGCTGAAAGTATTATAATTTTTCAGTGTTAAATTGTGTGGACTCAACTGATACGGAATATAAGTTTCAGAAGAAATTATTTGACCTATGTTAAAAGAAGCAGCTGCATTCTGCTGTTGAAAATGCACTGATATACCTGGGCTTTGGAGCAGAACCAGGAATGTGCTTTTAGCACTCTGTGAAATTGCTTCACATATGCTCCATAACCATCTGCCTTTTTAGCAAATAGATCCTGGAAAGACTTAGATTTCCATTTGTCCAAAGTGCCTGAATACCTAAGCAATGCACTGGCTGCCTCCAGTATGTCTACGTTGACACTTCTCCAAGTACACGTGAATTAGTTGTGTGTAAGTCTGACAATTCATGAGAGTGTGAGAGATTTTTCTTCATGGAACTCTGTGTTTGATTTGCATACATGTAATCAATCTGATATTTCCCAAAGGCACTGGCATTATTGTGTTTGTGTATAGGTTTAGATTGTATTTCTCTCCAGGAAATTCAGAAAAGGTACCACTTCTGAAGAAAAGAGCATTTCACAATTCTTCCGGTCCTAACCTTTGTAAGAGTATTGAGGCTCTAACAAACATCTTGCTTAAAAAAACCCCAAAAACCACAACCCATAGATGACAGTTCTAGCATGTCATAAATCACAAAAGCAATGAAGCCACTAGTTTCTGATGGAGAGGACCTTACATCATCTTCCAGCAGAAAGGATTTTCTGTAGGTATCTACATGGAATTGTGCTTCAGACAGGAATGATTTATTTGATCCCGTTCTGATCTCCTCCTAGTGCGTGATTTTGCAGGGCTTCTCTAACCTAAATGTGAAATAAATGTTCAAATAACACATCAAAGGAGGTGATTTCTTAAAATAATTCTAAGGTATTAGTTGCTTGAAGTAGAGATTATAGTGTATGTCAGAACCTGCAGATTTTTACTTCTGGAGGTTCTTCATCAGCCTTGAGGTCTGGGGTGGACCATATATATTGTCCCAGGTAATTTCTTTTGTGATAAAGCTTTTGGGAATCTTTCATACTTGTTCAAACTCATTTATTTCTTGTCTGTCAGACTAGGGAATGATACATAGGTTTGTTTGTTTTCTAACAGACACCTCACACATCAAGCAGTTACTTTTTATCTAAATAAGAATGTCAAAAAGTTAGTGGATTAAAACAAGATGCAGAGCAAGTACAGAAGTATCCTCTGAAACTTTGCATATTTGTCTCCTTTTAACTCTTCTTTCTCATTTGAATGATTTACAAGATAGTACTGTGTAATATATAACAAAGAAAACAGTTTTATTCTGATTAGAATATCAGGCAGAGGTGAAAGGTACTATCTGTCCTACCAAGTTACCAAATCAAAAGAATGTGGACGGTTTAACCCGTCTTTTTTATTTTCTAATGATGTCAGTTGATGTCCGCAAGATCATCATACTTAATTATGTTAGTACCTACCTCTAAAAACTTCAACAAGCAGAATTTACCATCATCCAGACAGAAACAAGACCAGTCATCACTGCAATTTTTAGTTGTATGGTCTTAGCTGTTTCAAACTCAAGGTTGTTGGTCCTTTGCAAGCCAATATGTTAGCACCAACTTTATGCATTAGGTCTGGGTAGAAAAACAATTCAAACTTGAAATTAAGAGATCTTCCAAGAGGAAGTTTGTTATTTATGTAACTAACCTTTGCAATTTTGCTTTGTTTTTTGAGAGACAGTAGTCTCCATGAATAATACAGGTGAAATTCTAGGCTTGTGATCAGACAACTGTTATTTAAAGGGAGTGAAAAGTTCTTGTTTCGAATTCAGACCCAAAATAAGTATCAGTGTCTGACAAAGATTCAAGATTTCCTTCAAAGCAAGACTGTCTTTATTTAAGACAGTAAGTTCTGGAAAAGTCTAAACACAGTTGAAATTAAAGACAGTAATGAATTTATCAATGAGTTGCAGTATTCTCAAGGTTTTGTTTCTCTTCTGACCATGAGTCTAACAGGACATATCTACAGCAACTTTAAAATAATGTCATTGACATAGATTAAGTGCTAATTTGACCTTTTATTTTATTAGGAAGTGTTTCTGACATAGGAAGGAAAAATTAAAATTTTTTTTTCAGTTTGATACAGGCAGACTCATACAGCTGGGATGCCAGCTGAGGCCAGTAGAAAGCATTTGCAGATAGCTTATCACAGAAGACCCCAGCATCAGAATCACTTCTGGTGATTAAGACTTGATCAACTTAACTTTTTTTTTTTTTCTTTTCCTCCCATGAATGAAACAGAAGAAACTACAAACAGAGTTTCTACAGGGTTTTTCTTTCTTCCTAAACTAAAAGTATAGTCTCAGAAGAGGATTTTCTACATGTAGCAAGTGCTGCATCATTCTTCTCAGAGGTATTCTTGCCAACCAAAAGAAACTCCTTTTTCAAAGCAACTGGTGACAGAAATAGTCATAATCCATGAACTGGGTGTCTCTGACACCCTGACGCTCTGCTTTCCTTCCTTTTGGTTCTTTCCAGCTACTCTCCCTGCCTCTGGTTCATGCTGCTCTATTGCACCTTTAGTTACTGTGCCTGAGAGCCAGCTCCAGTGACAGGTGCCCCAAAGCTGGCTGGGTTTGAGCATATTTATCAGGTGCCAGTGTGACCCTCAGCAGAATGACTGAAGTAAACTCTGCTTTTGCCAGAAATTTCCCATGGTTCTGACCAGAAATGCTTTGTCTCCAATTGATGGTTTTGATCTCATGTGAATGTAAGAAACATGTGGGGAGCTGGAGTTGTGGAAAAGAAAAAATTACTATCTATTTTACCCATGATGTTCCTGATATAAACTTTTTTTTTTTTAAAAAAAACCCTATTATTGGAAATTCAGACTTTTTGTCTTCACATTAGTAACATTCAGGATGAAATGCAGATGCTGAATGAATTACCATAGAATAATTTATGTAGGAGTGTACCTGTGGAGGTTGTATTTTTAACCCTGCTTCAGCTCAAAGCAGGTTCAACTGGGTCATACTGCTCAGGGCTCTGTCCATTTCAGTTTTTAATATCTCCAAGAATAGAGTCTTCAAACTGTGTTTCACTACAGACATTGAGTTTGATTCTCCATGGCCTTTTGCCTTTTGTAATTCTTATGGCCTGTGAAGAAGTGGCTATGAAATGCTTCAGGGCTGAAAAGCATTTTGTACATGCGCTGTGCAGAGGCATAAAAACCTGTACTTAATCAAATCCTCAAATCTTCCCTCAGTCTTACAGTTTAGACACTTCCACAGCATTTGACCACTG
The DNA here is from genome assembly GCF_037038585.1 of Patagioenas fasciata. Taxonomy (NCBI): domain Eukaryota; kingdom Metazoa; phylum Chordata; class Aves; order Columbiformes; family Columbidae; genus Patagioenas; species Patagioenas fasciata. The sequence continues at coordinate 15,099,422 of NC_092526.1, read as the reverse complement.
TGAACTCCTCAGGGGAAGCATGGACTGAGGAGTTCCTATATTTATCTTGAAAAATTCCTCTTCTCTCTTTTTTTTCTGAAATTCTTCTCTGAGGAGTTGGTGGTGGCCTCTTGACCTGAAAATATCTTCTACTTCCATTTTAAGACCTATAATCTTTCTTCTAAGAAGCCCAGCCGTAAGGCATCTGCTTTCTCTGATAAAGGATCTACCATTTATTTCATTACATTGCTTCTCTGTCCTGAAGGTTTCTAATCATTCTGGTGATGTCAATGCGAATTCCCTCTGAAAGTCTCAAATTCGAGAGATTTGTGATAAGCAGAAAAATAGAGATCACACTAAAACAGAATATATTGTGCCATGGTTCAGACTTATCAGAAAACATTTTTGTAATTTTTAGGCTAATATTGTAAGACAAATAGTCCATTGGGAAGATGTTAGATTTCTCTTCAATACTAGTAAGAATTAAAGGTGCTAAGCACCTTCCAGGATGAAGTCTTTACAAAATTACCTCCCAGTTCGCTCTTATAATGAGCCACCCTTGTTAGCTTTAAAAGAAAGCTCTTGGTTTTTTTTTTTTTTTTACTTTACACATATAAAGAGTCACAACAGTTGGTTTCAGGGATGTCTGTATAATACAACAGTATTTCCACTTAGATTTAAATTAAGATATATAAAAATAAAATTCGTCATCTAAAAAAGAAATGTTCAGATAATCTAGTTCTACCCTTTGAATGACAAATACTTTGCTGCTGTTTTCCTTTTTTGAATTAAAATTAACATTTAACTTGTTATATCTGAAGATATGATTCAGCAGCAGCACAGTTTCTCCTTTCAGATGCTTGCATGAATCTTTTCTTCAACTCTCACTGCTGGTCTGTATATAGTGTGTGTTCAAAAGCCGTGGATTGTGAGGGACAGGGAATCCTGGGCCCTGCAGAGCCGCTTCCATTTTGGTGCTTTTGTCTGCTCCTTCATGTCCCTTCCCAAAACTGGTTTGTTTACATTTAGAGATGAAGTAGGTTCTTGTAGCTTTGCTATAAATTAATATTTCACAGTTTCACCAACAATACTGATTGTCAAAGGAATGTCAGGGTGGTAAAATGAGCATCATGGAGCAACCACATCTGCAGAGAGACTCCAAACTTTGAGAGGAAGAGGAGGGACAATATTTATAGGGTAGCTTTGATTTGTTTCAGTCAATTATGTGCATCCAAGCAAGACAGAAAATTGGTCACAGTATGAATACATCGTGCCGAGAGAAGTCTGGAGGCTTTAAGACCCAGGGTTCCTTTTTTATTTGCAGCTGGAAGTCCACCCCCTCCAACAGCACCACTGCTGTAAGAGATTGGCTCAGTTTAGCCCTGGAGGGGAGAACACAACAGGCAGCTCCCACTGTCAGCACAACCTTGTGTTCCCAGGCTGTGTCTCCTCCATATACTCAGACATGCTTGACCTTACTTAGTAAACATAATATGGCAAAAGTCATGAGGATAATGGTGCAGGCTGAAAAATGAATATGTGCAGTACCTCATGCTGTCATTTTTTATTATCTCAAATGTCACGTCAGTCTTCATTAGATATGAGACCAAATGCATCCTTTTTTCCTTCCCTTAGTGGCAATTTCTCCTAGTCCCTCTTTGTTTTATATTTTTCTCTTTCCTCATCTCATGGTTCTCAGCAGATTTCAACCTGGTTACTGTGGTGAAATTTCCCCATTTTATGTAGTTTAGCAGGGCAATTGCGTGATCCACAATTCCCAGCTTTATTGTGCTTAAACATGTGTTCTCTATTGCAGCAAAGACTCTAGAATTTCTGTCATATTACTTCTAGTAAGATGAATCAAACCCAAATTTTCATTTTTTTTTTTCAATTTGCCCCCGTCTGATGACTCATCCTAAATAGGTACAAGGGATGCATCTTCCACTTCAACAGTTTCTCTACATTGATTTTACAAGTTATTGGATCCTATATTTCAGTAATTATTTCTCCTGGTTTATTCTCTTATGTTTTATTGGTATCTCCAGTCTTCTAAGCACTTTGGGATGCATAAAGCAATTTACAAATGCAATTAGATAGAGATAAAACATGCGCAATGAAATAAACACATCATAAAACATTAAAGAAAATCCTAGTGGTCTAGTGACTGGAGCACAAAACCATTTCATTGAAGATTAATGGTTCTGTGCTAAAATGCTGAACTGAAGCTCAGGACAGCAGGGTTCGCTTTCCAGCTTTAGCAAGAATTAAGGATATGTCATTGCACAAATTCCTTGATTTCCTCTCTTCCTTAAGCTTCCACTTGAACAATGGGAAGAACACCCTTTTTTTTTTTTTTTTTTCTGAAAGCCTCTGCATTTAGACCCAGTTTTATTTGGCAGAGGGATTTTTTCTTAATTATCAACAAAAAAAGGAAGATATGAGTAGCTGAGGTCACCAAGTGAAGTTCTATATCTGCTGGACTGTGGACAGCTGAGGACAGCAGCTCAGGAGGTGTTCTTTGTTAATAAAATGTTGTAGAAGTCCCTGCGATTATGATGGTGACCTCTTCTGCTGTCTCCTTGGTCACATCATAGATTTTGTGGCTTGAAGTTATGCTGGTTTGTAACAAATTAGTGAGTGAGAAGTGTTTCTATTGGCTAGACTTACACAAGGGTGTCTGATTTTGCCAGTTCCTCATGAGGGATTTCTTTTTCTGATACATTTAAATATCCCTGGGCTAAGAGAACAATTTATTCAGCTGTCCTTCCCAGCACCTGCCTCCTGCAAGCCGCTTCATCCTTCTCCTACTACTTAACTGGAAGCCTGTCCAATTAAATACAGGAGATGACTATAGTCTTGTCACAAGCTCTTTAAACTTCAGATTCCAAGATACAGGAGTACTGTTCCCCTAGGCCTCAGCATAAAAGAATCTTGCCCTAATAAATGTATTAAGTGAGATTTCTTATCTGAACAATATGATCAATTTAATCTGAAAATCAAATTCTTTTTAATTAGTTGTTATTTCATATTTATCCTGAACAGCTTGAGAATCCAAAGCAATCATTCTCAATTTCGTTCACAATATTACAGCATATTGCCTGTTACAGTTTGGGTAGGGGAAATTCTTATGATTTCCTAGTAGGGAATATGGACTTGATTCTTTTCATAGAACTGAACAGTTAGAATCATGCCCTTCAGTTAATTTGTGCAATTCACGCTTCTCATGCTACACTGCTCAAGAAAGCAGAGCATTGGGGAAAGAAAAAAACATCCTGATCAATAAAAGATCTTTTCCATGTTTAAACTTTTTCAAGGAGCATGGAGGGTATTTATTTTCCTAACCCTATCATTCTTTCTGCAACCCAGTCTAACTAGATACCGTCTTAAAATGGATTATATCCACAATGATTAATGGAGGAGTTTGTATTGATCACCTGAAATCACACTACGATGACATAATTAGCATACTTATGGATTGTCTCTATTGTGAAGTTAAAAAAGATGCAGTAGAAAAAATTCCTGCTGAATACTTAAGGAAAAAACAAAACCTAGGAGATGCTTCCACATAACACTATGACAGAGGCTTTAAAAACATTCACTTTCACATTCTCCATGGTTACTGATTCAGGTTTCTATTGTGCATCCTCCTTCCAGGTGTGGAGTTCTTTGACCCTCATCCAAGAAAGCACTTAAATATCTACTGAGCATTTGTGGTTGCTGCTTTTTTGACACCCTGTTCTCACATTCTGTTCAGGTTATTAGACCACTTCCTTAATGCAGGGTGGTGCTAATGCATCTATTGGCATGTTCTGTTTTGCTGGGACAAAACATTCATCCGGTTTTACAGTAAGATTTAGCAATTACTATGGGATCTAGCATCACAACACGTCCCAAAGAACTGAGAACCAGGCATAGACACTGACACTGAAATTCTGGAAGCAGTGCAACTGCTCATTTTCTTCTGCTGTGCTGTACCAGCTCTAATTCATTTGCAAACTTCATGTCAGTAATGTGAATCTTGACTCCTGAGCTAATAATAAGTGACAGGAAAGAAAAGAGAATGTAAGAGAGAGAAGGAAACAACAGACTGATCGATTGGGAAAAAGTGGCAAATTGAAATAATGAGGCAAGCTTTTATTTTGAAGTCTTGAAAATGAATTTTAAGAGTTACTCCTTTTGCCTTTTTTATTTATTAAAAAATGCTTACCTGGGAAGTGATAAAGATAACCCTCATGTTTTTGGAATGAAAAACTGAAGTTTAAGCAAGCCCTTAGCATATGCCTTATTAAAATGTATTATTGAAATTTATGTTCTTATTCTGAAATGGTGGTGATATTTTAACCCTTATCATCATAGCCTTATAATAAAATTTTCTAGCTAAAAAAGAAATAGGTGAAAGTATAGAAGAAACAATCAATCTCCTTATGTAAACTCTGTCAAATTTTATTTTTTTATTAATAAAAATGTTTAACAGGTTTGAGAATATATCTCTTCTGTTTACAGCACTGACTGTCATTAGCTGATTTAAGGGATCAGTCTGAGCTCTGAAAATATACAAGAAGATTTGCCCAGTGCAGAATTCAGAAATTGCATTATTTAGTAGTCAGTAGCTGGAATTAAGACACTAGTTTCTACTGATCGCCCAATTATCATAAAATTGTGACACAAAATATAATTTCACTGTACTTCTGGATTAGTCCTTGAAAACCTGTGTTCTTCCTGAGTTAAAGAGGAGAGACTGTAGCAAATCTAAGGAGCTAAAAGCAATGCAGATATGGATAAGCCTATAAGGAAAAGCGTGTTTTGGGGATGAGACTCTCTGGAGAATTCATTCTTTTCCTTTTGCATGGAAAGACCTCAGACTTGAATGCCTTTTCTGATAGCCACGCGATTGGCTACTGTTTCATAAAGATAATAAATGTTCTATGCTGCATGGCCCAAGATATCCTATGGTGTGGTTTTCAGCACCATTAAACAGCTGAAGCCTGCACTTAGTATTTGTAAATCATGAGGCTTTTTACCTAAGGATGGCAGTAATTATTTGCTCTCTCTAAAGGACAGTATCAGAAGGTCAGCACTTATCACGTGGAATAAAACCTCAGTGAAAGTGCTGGGAAAAGCGGGGGAGGGCTCTGCTCAGTTTGCTACAGAAGCATTTTGGAGGTGTCACCCAAATAAACTGGACAGCATAACCTGGGCTGGGGAGGAATCTTCTCTGGGTTGAACTATTTTTACCACTCTCTGTACTCTGTCCTTGCACTTTAATATTGCAAAACAAAAGGCAGCTGTGAGCTTTGTGTCTCTTCTCCTGAGCACATTATACATCACAATGAAATTTCTGATTCCAGTATGATTGTAGACTTCACAGGAGTGAAGATTTTGTTTTGCTGTCACCCTATTTCAGGGGTACCTGACCTATTTAATCTTTGCCCTGCCTCTGGGCAAGAGGACACATCTGATGTGAGGAGTATCTGGGGTTATGTTCAGAGTGAAGACTCTAGGGCCTCTTGCAGTGGGCAATACAGCTTTTCTTAGAAATGTTATCAGAACTATAATGATTTGGAAGGAGGAATTGTTTGGGTGGTTTTGGATTGTTATACACGTGTGAAAAGGTTACCATCTGCCACTAATACGAAAGAGCTGACAACATCAAGATGGTTCTTATTCCCCTGTTCTTTATGTTCATAAAGAAATGACGTTGGCCCTAAATAAAATGAGTATCGCTTACCTGAGTTTCAGGAAGAAACCTGTGTGTTGAAAGCAAATAATTGCCACCCTGTGGTTCAGGGTTGCAGAGTCTGGAGGCCAAAGAGAGATTGGAAGTTGAGGCTGGTGCCTTGGCGTGGTTGGGGAGCAGAGAGACAGGAGAGGGGCAGGTGGTGCACAGGGTGACAGGGGCACAAGGAGAGGAGAGACAAGTATCAGGGAAAGGTAATGTGCTGCAAGGAACTATGATAGAAGAGAAAGAAACCAAGAAATCAGTGCATAGTACATGTCACGTGGGATTTGAAGTAGGATTCTGTTCCTTTACAAGGGTAGGGGAGACACAGTACAGGTTTTAGGTGGTGGTTTTCTAAATCTTCAAATACCAAACAGTAAATATGGCTCCATTTTTGTCCCTGCTCAGAGGTGTAAGGCTTAAGCCATGCTCAACTTGGAAGCAAGAAGCTCTAAAGGAAGAGATTCTGCCTCCTGTTTTTTATAGGCACATGTTTTGCAACAAGTGTTTCCAGAGACCTAATAGGGAGGTGTTGTTCCTGAAACACCACTCAGCCCAGTTGGTGGCTTCTGGAATTTTGTACTGGTCTCACAAAGTTTCTAAGTTGTTGATGTCTCTCTACTATGAATCTTGAAACCTTTTAAGATTTGCCCATAACAAGAGTAATTTCTTTGCTGCTCTGTTAGGCAGCATGTGTTAGGCAGCATGTGAGAAGCGTTCTAAGAAAGACCTCACTTTAAAGTAAGCTACTACCATCTGTTCTGCCCTCTAGTTACAAATAGGGAAAAAAAGGGGAGAGAATAATTTGCACTTGTGTCATAGAGACAGTAAAGACAAAGAAGTTACATAAAATTATACAAGTTTTTAGACATGGCCTGCATCACTTATGTTGCTTTCATGATTCATAGAAAAATGGAAGATGAAACTGTTCCCTTGGGAAAGGGTCCCTATGATAGTGATTTGTTTTCAGGATATCAGAAACTAAATCCGAAATGGCATGTCTGTGACATTATATACCAGTGCCTTCGTCTTTGGTGTCAATTACTTAGTCCTGGAGAAAGTTATAGGTATGAGTTGTGTGTGTTTGAGATAAAATTTAAAAAAAGATGTTAAAAATGTTAAAAAAGATGATCTGGTAGGCAGCGGATTGAGACTCACAGGAATTGAGTTCAGTTCCAGTTTCCATTCATTTCAACCAAAATAAACAACAATCCGGTGTCTAATTTCAAACGTAACTCTGGATTTGATGTTCTGTGAGGCTTACGTAGTACTTTCTTGTACTCGTAAAATAGGAATAACAGCCCCGTATTGCATAGGAGTGTTGCCAGGATTCCATCAATTTAGTGTTTGTGAGACATGAAGGCTCTTGCCTGACAGAAAACATATACGATGCACTGATACATAAGGGCTTTGATTTGATTCCCTGCAGTCTTTTCTGCCATGCTTATTGTACCAGTGTATGCTACCTTCTCTGTAATACTTATACTTTTGTAACAAATACGGAGTAGGCTGACACTGAAGGATGCTCCACAATCCCTCTGTGGCAGTGAAACCACATATCCTTGTTCCCGAAGGTGTTGCCCAGAGTGGTTCATGCTGCTGCAGTGGAAACTGCAAAATTTCCTGTGGTTGTGATGTTAATCATAATTCTCAGCCATGGGAGGAGTGGCCAAGCAAGGAAACAACAGCTGCTTGAAGACATTTCCTTCACCCTGATTATCTCGGACGCATGCAGTCTGTGAGCCTCTCTCAAGGCAGTGATGTTGCTGCTTCTGGTTGGCAATTATGCACTGCATTAAGCTGGGGAAACGCTGACCTCCTGAAGCAAATTCCTGTAGCTCCTGCAATACATTTATGCATTTACTTAATCAAATTATTAGAGGATTTATCTGAAAGCATCTGAGCACACTGCATAAACTGAGCAAGAACAAATTTGCATTTGATGCCGGGAAACAAACTAAAAAATGTGTGGTAAAAAGGAAATTTGAATGATAGTTAATGAATCCTTCCAGTCAGGGAGGGTCAGTTAGTATCTGATCAGTGTGGACTACCAAATCATTGTATATTCATGGACCTTGTCTTAAATATCCATCAGTGATTAAGTGGCATGAAACATGGTGTTCAAAGGGAGAAGAAACTGGCATATATAGATATTTTCCCGTCCCCACCCCCATTTCTCCAGTTCAAGCATGAAGATTCAGGAATATATGTCCTGTTTCCTATCTGTGAATGGGTCCATTCCATCCTTTTCTTTACCAAAATATTGACAACGAAAAATGGAGCAGCATTCTTTTTCATTCTCTCTTCCATTTCCCCCCAAACATTAAAAGTGAATGAGACAAGTTGTTCCAAGGCAGTGCCATCCACCAGTGTGCAACTGAAATCAGGGTATTTGCTACACCAAAGACTCCACCAAAATCATTATAGGTTTTGAACAAAGGAAAGAATAAAACCCACACTGCCTTAACCAGCAATAATTTTCTGTAATCACTTGGCACAAGGAGATTTTATCCATGGTAAATGCTCTCACATGCTTGTTTTTGTTAATGTTTCAGGCACAGAAGGGATTGCAAGCCTGGATTTAATCATGTCTCTAAAACTGGTTCAATCCTTAGGCACTACAGGAATGCAAATTACTATTAAGTTTGAATTCCAGACATAAAGCACAAGGGGTTGTGTGCTCTTTCAATGCATTTCTCTATATGTAACTGTTGCAGATAAAAGATGGTCCATAAAACCTTCTCAGACAGCACACGAATATGTATCTTTCAGCTTTTCCTGTAAATATGAGAAAAACAAAGTCTCTATCCAGCCTTCCCAAAATATATTTACTAGGGAGCACTAGAAAGCTACCTATATTCCTGAATATGATTTAAGCGTTTGATGACTAAAAGGCCATCCTGTGACAAGGCTGCCCAGGAGACAGTATGGGCCAGGGCAGTTGGTGTTCTCCATGTTCCAGCAGGACATGACAAATTATACTTGCATGGCTAGGAAGCCTCTTCCTCCTCTGTTTAGATATTGCTGCTTGGTAGAAATCAGTGGACATGGTTTATTCTCAGAGGTTGGCATAAATCTGAAATACCACAGAATGTATGGGGTTGGAAGGAACCTCAAGAGTGTATCTGGGATGAAGGAAAAGGAGAGGAATGGTTTCGTAGCACTTCTGAGACCCCCCTGCAAACATCTGTGCTCTAATTCTGCCTTGTAGCTCCTCTGAGACAATGTGCTGTCTCTCAGAAGGGAATGCCTAGTCTGAATATTAATGTCATTTTGTAACTGTGCTAGTTTGGCTGAAATCAAGTTAATTTTCATCACGCAGTCAGAATGTTTTCCTTTTCATAGCTAGAACAGTCTTTTGTTTTGGAGTTGACATGAAAAGAATGTAAGAATTCACTGAATTTTTGGCTGTTGCCAAGGAGATTAAGGACTTTTTCAACTTTCCAGCTAAAGTGCAAATAGTAGCTGGGAGGGAAAAATGACAGGACAGCACTTAGACTGACATCCAGGTTGGTCAATGGAATATTCCCTACCATTCTGGCTCTTCTGGCTAGTTAGTCTGGTTAGTTCTGTTTGGTAGCTCCGTGCTAGTTCTATGTTAGTTCGTTAGTTTTGCTGGTTTTTGGCCTTTTGCCTTTTCCTTTCTTGCTCTCTTGCTACCATCAGCTGTTTGGGACCAGGGGCATTTTCCTTTCTGGGACTGGTTGTTTGGCATGACTAGAGTTAGTAAGCAATTGCATTATAATTTTTTTTGGTGGTGGTAGTTTTGTTTTGCTGTTATCTTATTAAACTGTTATCTCAACCCACCAGTTTCTCCCTTCTCTTTCGATTCTCTCTCCCATTCTGCACGGGGATGGGAGACAGTGAGTGAGGGGGCTACCGTGGTCCTAGTTGTGGGCTGGGGTTAAACCATGACAGTAACAAATGTTTGTTATTGAGCTGTGTGAAAAATATTCCTTTACATAACTGAGAAACCTTTTCAGTCACCTAATTCCCCCAGATGGAGATTACAAGGTCAATCTGCTTCAAATAGAAGATGAAACTAGTATTGGAAATAAATGTAAATGATAAATGATATTTCTATTTCTGTGTTGTTTTTTTTTTTTTTCTGCACTCAGTAGACCATGGTGAAGAAATCACCTTGGATTTAGTTTCTGGTTCTCAGCAAGTATAGAAATTAGTTTGTGAGACAAATACTTCCAGGAGTCTCCATTGTACAGATAGCATGTGTCTAATCAAAAATATTTTACTATATCTGCAGCTCTTCAATAAAAGAGGGGCACATTTTTTATATCTTTCTGTGTAACAAAATACATCGATAGTCAATAATGGCACTAATACTATAAAGTGAATTCAACTGTCCAGGTAGTAGTATTAACAGCTTTGTTAGTTCTAAGTGGTACGTTAAATATAATCAAATGGAAAAACACTTCTTAAAATGCTCAAGAATCACACTTTTTTGGATGAATTGTTTGAATGTATGAATTACACAAAAGATTTTAGGTTCCACAGTTCACAGGACAGCATTATTATTATTGCTGCACTTTGTCAATATACTTGCAGACTCATAAGAATTATTTCCAATAAATTATTTCAAGATTACTTTGTGTATTCTTGAATTTGCTCAGAAAATACCTGAAATTTTGATATGGTCTGTGGGAATAAAAATATACCTATTCCTTTATTAAGGAATGAAAGTCCTGTTGTGGGGTTTTTGTGCATTTGGTTGGTTTGGTGGTGGTGTTGTTCGGTTTTTTTGTTTTTCCTGTGTTGATGCATATGGGTTGCTGAACATATCTTAACATTGTAGAAAAATGATTTTAAGGACAAAAACTTTTTTTTTAATAACCATAAATGTTAATATAATCAACATGTTTTCTTATGGATTTGGTATGCGAACTGATATTATTAGCTCGAAAATTATTGCAAGGAAGAATGGCACCATATTACTTTACAGAGCATTAGTTCTGTGTTAACAGAGTTAACTTTGTGTATTCGAAGTCATAATATATTTTCACTAGGGAGAGAGAAATAACATTTTGTTTATTATTTATTTTTCTATTAGCTCTGTGTAGTAGCTCATTTTGTATAAACTAAGTTGTCTTCTAGTTCTCTGTGCAACAGCAAAATAATCCCTCAAATATCACCTACATTATGTCTCTGCTTTCTGTGCTGCTTTAAGGCTCTGAGGAAACCTCACAGACTCCATACATAGTTTTTATAAAACATTTTTCCAAATATAAATTTCTGTGCCTTATGCAGTTAGTTATTTTTGTTTCTTATGTATGAGGGTTTGAATCATTCGCTGTCATCAACTTGTGCTTGCTTTCCTTGTTATACAGCAGTCATAAATGCAAAAAGAAGGTAGAATACGGAGAGAGGACAAAGGCTAATGGAGAAGGGAAGATAGATAGTAAAACTTTAGATGTATTAAAGAGTATACTCTAGGGATGGGCCTATTTGTAAGTATTGAAATGAGTTTCTCCTCAAATATTTCTGTAAATGCTTAATGGGGAGTAATAGCAGTTGAAAGAATATAATTACATTGAAAATGAAGTAAAACTGGAAGTGTTTTAAGAAAAAAAAAACAAACTTTTCCTTCTCAACTCTATAGCTGCTTGGCAAATAGATTGTTGTTAATATTTGTGTTTCAGCTTTTTAAAATATTTTTCTAGCCCTCAGAATTTGACACAAATAATTGCTTTCTAAATGTGGGAAGGCTAATGTTTTTAGTTCAGTTCACCTGTAATGAGAAAAAAATCAGGCTTTTGAAGCAAGGAAAGAACTGCCCAGTCTGACCAGCCATGTGCCACCTCAACATTTCATCAAGATCTGGGAGGGAATGAAATGTGGTGATTCTGCTCTCAAGTGCTCTGACACCTGAATTATTATCTTAAAAAGTGATGGTCCCAATACTATTCCTCCTTCTCCTCTGCTTGTTCAGTTCAGGAACAAAGGAATCATTTTGTTCTCAGATCTTCTTTTTAAGTAAGAGTGCTTCTGCACTCTCAAGAAAGATCCATGATTATTAATCACAGATGGGAGGAGGCAGGCAGGCTTTGAACAGTGAGTGAAGCTCAATTTTTAGAGAATTTGCTCTGGGAAAAGTCACCCAGGCCCCTCTCCCAGATTCCTAACTCTTCCTGTGCATCTCTGAGCATCACCACAGATCAGACTCTGGGCTACTTTCATGGGCCAATCCCTCTGTTTAGACAGCATTTTTCATAAAGCCCAAGAGCCTTTTTCTCAGAGATGACACCTCAACACGATAATAAGAACCTCTTTTATTTCATCTGAGAAAGTCCAAGGAACTGAGACATCAAACAAACAGGAGAAGCTTTCATGTTGAGAAGGTTGACTGCTCTTCTAACACACATCTTCATCATTTTTTTTTTTCCTAGGGAAAAAATAAGCACTCATCTTTACAAGAGGGTTAATTATACAAACGAAGCACTTTACTTTCTAAAGTATAGGACTAATGAAATGAAAACTTGAGACCTGTTGAATTCTGCTCCAAAGGGAAATGAAACCAAACACAATGTAGGCCAATTGGGTGAATGTGTTAAGTAAAGGAAGAACAAAGAAAATTTGACCATGCATAGAAGTTTGAATAGAGAGTTTAAAAAAAGAGAAGTTGATGACTGAACATTCGTATTGCCAGGGTGCTCCCAAGGCAGAATGCAGCTGTTATTAGGAGTTGAAACAGCCTGTGAAGAGTTGAAAGGCTGAACTGATTTTAGGGGCTGTCATGGTTTAACCACAGACAGCAATCAAAGACCACGCAGCCTCTCACTTGCTCCTCATCCTCTGGTGGGATGGGGGAGAGAACTGAAAGAGCAGAAGTGAGAAAACTTGTTGGTTGAGATAAAAACAGTTTAATAGGTAAAGCAAAAGCCATGCACACAAGCAAAGCAAAGCAAGGATTTAATTTGCTACTTCTCATCAGCAGGCAGGTGTTCAGCCACCTCTGGGAAAACCAGACTTCATCACATGTAACGGTTACTTGGGAAGACAAATGCCATAACTCTGAATGTCTTCTCCTTCTTCCCCAAAGTATATCCTGAGTGTGACACCATATGGCATCAAATATCCCTTTAGCCACTTTGGGTCAGCTGTCCTGGCTGTGCTCCCCACAAGCTTCTTGTGCATCTCTATCCTTTTGCTGAAAAGTCCTTGACTTGGTATAAATATTACTTGGTAGCAACCAAAACATCAGTATATTATTAAAATTTTTCTCTTACTAGATCTAAAACACAGCATTATATCAGCTACCAGGAAGAAAATTGACTTTATCCCAATGTTTGAAGGTCCTACCACCCATTGCTCTCAGAACAAAACATTTAGCAAATGAAAAGTATAAAGATGGGTAAAGGTTTTCTTAAGTCTTGAACAAGAAACAACATGATCTCCTGAGGTGTGGTAAATGCTTTTTCACAAACTAATTTCCAGTGTTGCAGAGAAGGGGGATACAGAGTTCAGTGTCAAGCATCCTGTGTACAAACACTTCCATTTATGTCCTTCATTCCCATTTGAAGGCAGTATAGTGGCAATCACTCCATTTATTTGGATCTCTCATGCTAGGTGAGGAAGGGGTGAACAGGGAACAGTGATTTTTTGGCTAGAGAAAACTGTGACCATAGCAAAGTCATTCTGAGGGAAAAAATAATAAAATAAAAACGCAAAAACTCTGCAGATTGATTGATCCTGAGTCCTATTGGATCTGCCTTAAAAACCCATAAAGAAATCTGCATTCAAATTCATGACTGCTTTGCATAGCTTCAGTTGTGGAATTATATGTGTACCCTGAACCTCTGCTGTCATTTAGAAAATGATAGCTTGTGAATATTGCACTTGTGGAGATGTAGTAGAAAACATGAATCTTAAAGGTACATAAAGCCAGCAGGGGATATAAAAAGAATGTTAATTATATCTTCCGTCTCTTGAGATCTAACTGATGCTTTTTAAGTCCTCATGCTAGATTTCATGAGGGCCTGATCCTGTTGGTGTGTATTAAACCTGCTGTGATGGGATCAGAGTCGAGCATGCTTCCACCTACATGACTGAAATCCACGGGGATTTAAGCAAAGAAATTTCTGGATGCCTTTGGTGGTTTGGGACTATTCTGCTGTGGTCTGTAAAAGCTGCCTGTGGCTGTGCTGAGAGAGAAGATTTACCCACGAGGTAAATCTTGTGACCAAGGGAGGTCACAAACTCCAGCTGCAAGAGGATTAAAATCCTCTGGGATCAGGAGAATTCTGAATTTTAAATTTCAATTCGGGGACTTTGTGTGCAGATTAAACTCCTCAAGATCTCCAGTACAAAATCAAGCAAATTTCACTTTCGGGAGTCTTCGGATGCTGACTCCTGCCATTTTTGAATTTCCAGTCTGCTTTCCCTACATTTTAGGAGTGACTTAAGTATATTGGTCATTTTTTCAACTTTTTCCTCTTTTTTTTTTTTTCTTGAGAAATGAATAGAATAATGAAACCAGGTGTGTTATTTAATGTGTATAATTGCATAGTTGACATAGTGACTAAACTGAGAACACTTTTTAGTGTGTGATATTTGTTTGTTTTTTGGCAAAGTTTGGCTGATAACACTACATTCACCAATTCCTTACCTAAAAAAAGCCTTTTTTACATTCTGAAGCCTATCTCTAAGCCTCTTGAAATCACTGGAACAAACCCAGGAATCAACAACCTCTCCCTTTCCACAGGGATGGACCCGTGCCTCTGTGTCCTCTGAGAGCAGGTCAGGATAAGTGTCTCCAGCAGAGGATTTTTCACTCTGTTATGATTGGCAGTGCATTTCAGCCTAGTTTATGTGAACAAAGCCAGTGAGCGAGAAGCAATAGGGCACGGATCCTCTGAGGCTTCAAAGCCAAGCTTTTCCCACTTAAATGTCAGTCGACTGCTGTTTGTCAGCAGCATGGAAAGCCCTGACAGAAGGAAATAGAGTCTTTTCTGCTTGTTTAATACCCATGTGGCAGTGGGCCATGCGCGGTGCCACAGTGGGAAATGAAGCGTGTCTGGGAAGAGCACAGCAAGGTGAGGCTGCTGCCTCACAAACATCCCACACATTGGGCCTGCAGCAGGCTCAGGGTGTCCCAACTCACATCAGGGGTAGGGGAGTTTTCCAGTTTCCTTGCTTTTTGCCTAGAAAAGGGTGTTCCAGGCAGCCATTCTATACCTTACCAACCACTTTTGGCTGTTTCAATGCTTTCTAGAGTCTATAATCATGTGTAAAGATCCAGGGGCACGTGGGCTGTCCTAGGGCAGCCTCTGACTTCCTTCACGAGTTTGTCCTCTGGTCCAACATGATATTTGGCAATGTGGGAAACACCAGCAAGGCTCTGAGATGTGGGGTATTCTCATATGTGAGGGCAGCAGGGTTAGGGTTTTAAGAACAGGAGTCTTCAGTCTTTACTTGCATCACTGACTTTGGAGGGGATTATTTGGAAATCAAGGATGCTTTGTGAATAACATATTTGGGAGGAAAAGGACCCTGACTATGTTTGTCTGTAGCTGTGCTGAAGTCAGGAATAGCACCTCTGTTGTAAAAATAGAGATTATAGTCAAAAGGGTTACTCTGATGAAAATTAATATTTCGCCTAGTTGTTCATGAACCAAATACTGGAGATAACTCACCACTGGGTGAAGATCATACCACAGGTATTACTGCCTGAGTAAATAATGAAGTTAACTGTTTGCATTTAGTTCTGTTTGTTAATATCTCTTGGACATGTTATTTGCAGTTGTTATCAAGATAAATGTGCACCTTCCCAAACTGCAAACAAGGAGTGCCATCCCCACCAGTTTATTCATGGCAGTGGTTTCAATTAGCTGAACCCTGAAATACATCTGTCTTAGGAAGAGAAGTACCATGACTAACAAGTAATTTTTTTCTCTGTGTCAAAATAGCAATATCACAATGAAGATCTGATCTCAATGTCTGGAATATAGAACTATGAATAATAGTATCTATTCAAGATATTAATTCAAACTTGTAATATCATCTTAAAGGGAACATGTTGCAAAGTTAAATTGGATTTTTTTCCTGTTTTAAATCAGCACAGTCAATTAACAGGTGTTTTCCATATGTAATTATTTTCAGTGGAATGAAAAGCTGAGTTAAACATTAGAGCTGTATAGGGGTAGACTATAGTCAGGCACTTTGAGAGAATGAAGGCAGAGAAGAGTGAAAATGTGGACCAGGATGCATTGGCTAAGTTCCAGTTTGTTAATCGCATCCTACTTAGTCAAAGCTGCCTGGTAGTTCCAATTAGTTTCTGTGTTCTCATATTTCCTTGGAGGGCTGGATGCTTAGCAATATAAAATTGAAAAGGTGCTTCTCCCCATGTGTGCCTACCTTTAACTCTCAAGTGACACATATTTGAAACAACAGCTCTATTTCAACTCAATTTTTGTGTGCAGGAAAGGCTTTTCACTTTATCTGTCTCTCTGTATAGGCATATATGTGTGAGCCTACATATGTATGTCTTTCTTTAAAGGCTCTCTACAAACTGAGTCTTTCTGTGGGTAGAACAGTGCTTTTGCTTTTCTCATGGAACATTCTTGGATGAAAATTTGTCTCATTGTTTTTACTGAAAAATATGGTTGTATATTTTCCAGCTTTCTAATTGCACAATTGGTGGCCTCACAAAGTAATTCAGCTCATCACCTAGACTGATTGTGGATGTTTTGAAACAATGATCTCGTATTGAGCTTCCACAGCAAGAAGACTTTAGAATCAGTCCCTTTTGACAGTCTGGTGATGACAGGGATTAAAACAGGAATATCTAGGACTGAAGGCATGGAATGAAGGACAAAGTTGTGTTTGTCCAGACAAAAATGGGGTTTCTGCTGTTTTGGTGTTTGTGAAGTAGATTATCGAGCATCTGTGGTTACACACATGTAGAGGTCATCAGTGTGACTTGATCTTGGGATTTATATCCCATATGCTGAATGGATGGATCTACTCTTCAAGTAAGAGTGAAGGGGCATTTCAGAATTAACTGTAAAATGGATATTCAACATTTCAGTGAAAGAAATCTGTTTCATTCAAAATTTGAAGCCTGCCAAAATCAATGGAAGACTTTCCACAAAATTCAGGGAGCTTAGGTTATAAGTGAATTAATTTTGTAGGAATAAGAACATCTGAGCAGCCTTTACAAGTGAATAGGATATCATAGGAACAGTTTGCATTTATACAGAACACTTCCCCTAAGGTTTTCATTCTACTTCAAAAATGGACTCCTTGAACAACCTTTAACTCAATTTAACTATGCATACATATAGAAAGATATTATTTTATTTAAGGTTTTACTTGTCCTTCATCAAGTGAAACTTCTTAATCGTGCATTTTTTCCTTCTTTCTAGCTTCTTAGTATTTTTCAACACCTCTAGCCAGACATTAGATTTCCTAAGACAGCCAGATCCCTGTCTTGACAGGTTATTAATTATCACAGCTGGAGGTGGGGTGCTGTGGCTGTTCCTTGCTGTTTGTCATTTGACAGTAAAGCTGGATGAAAACGAAGGCTTTGGAAGAAAATAGGAATAAACCCGAACATTTGTATACAGTGCACATTGGCTGAACAGCTGCTGGGTTGTTTTTCAGACCATCTCTGATGTCTCTTATCCTTCTTTCTTGAACTTCTCTTTTCTGAACTCAAGGACCTTAAAACAGAGAATAATGTGATAGCAGACCAGTACAAAAGGTAGCAAATTGTTGCTGAAAATATCTTGCCTTTCTTAGATATGTTTCCCAGAAGTCTACAGAGCAAGGATGAAGTAGTTTGGTGATGAGAGGATACATTCAAAACACAGAGAAGATCTTTTCCAACAACAAGGCTGTTTACCAGGAATCAGTGTGGGATCCTAATTTCCCTATATTTAGCTGCTGTCTGAAATCACTCATTTGGAGGGTGGTTAATTTAGTTTGAGTGATGACTTGATCATTGATTTAGCGAATGCTTGCAATGGTGAGTGTGACTGGCTGGGTAAGGTGGGTGTTTGTGGAAGGGTGTGGTTTGGGTTGCCAGGAAGCCTTCTGCAAGCATCTACACCGCCTGCACACTGAGGTGAAGCGAAGCTCTCCCAGGGGCATGCATGGACCATGAGGAAATTCAGCCCAGGGAAGGACAGTTCTGGCATCAGGGCCAGGAGATGTGAAAGCAGCCAAGGGGCTCTGCTAGAAGCACAGAGCCTATGGAAATTGTCTTTTCCTTAGTTTCTGAGGCACCCCTGGGACTGATGTTGAGCAGAGACATAGAGAAGGAGCTGGAGGAGTTTGTGCAGCCCACGCCAGGGCAGAGCATCTCCAGAGAAAGAGGAATTCATTTTTGTGGGAAGCTCATCTCTTTCCCTCACGCTAGTCAATTTTAGCTGCTCTTGTAAGGCTCTGAAGAGCAGACAATATCCAGGAGAGGGCAGTGCTGTACTCACACATCAACTGGATCAGGCTGGAAAGCCAATACCTTGTGGAAATACTGAGTGATGAGAAATTGTTCTCATATAGCCAGTTTTCTTAATTAGCAACAGGTTCTTCTGCCACATTTACATTCATTTTATTTTTGGGTCTGGTCAATCTCTATCATGGAAGCCACTAGATGTCGTCAAGGTAAATTATGAGAGCAATGCTGCCTTTCAGTTTCTTCTTAGTTAGAATGAGATCGGGGAGGAAGAAAAGGGACAGATGGTCATCGTAAGCTAGAATTTAATAATAGTGCTAAAAAGGAAAGCCTTTATTACCTGAGGAAGATTTTGCAATGTTTCCCGACAGTGAAAAAGCTCCATCTCCTTTCCTCTTTCTTCAGAAGTTTTGCTTTGTCCTCAGCCTGGATATCCATCACCTGTAACTCACTCCCAGGCTGTGCCAGGCTTCCCCATGCATTTCACTCTAAAGGACCCCAGTAGATTTGGATACACCCAAATGTAGAAGAATTGGTTGAGATCATATCCTAATCATTGCTTTGCAGCATGTTACCAAAACCTTAAATCATGGGAGGAAGGTAGGGACTGAGCTCATAACAAAGCCTCTAAAATACAGGAGGGACAGACGGTGAACTGCAGTGATTCACACTGGACATGTCAAATGCACAGCTCATTCTGGCCTCCATCTAGGAAGGAAGAAAGGAGAATGACAGATGCACTTCAGCTCCCAGGGAAAGACATATGAGGATCTGTGAAGTGAAGCATTCCTGGAGCTACAAGAGGTGTCTGGCACTCCATGCTGGCAAAAGGGATGTTTTATGCCCAGCAAGTGGAAAGACTGGGACATCAGCCTGTGTCCATATAAAGGCTTCTGGCAGTAATTGCCATTTACCTCCTCTGTACTCGTTTCCAGAAACAGCTACTTCTTTCTTGTCTGAGTTTCTCTTGCCAAGTGTGCAGTCTTACAGTTGCTCCTCTGGTGAAATGGAGGTCTGTATGTTTGGCTCCTGCCTCCCACCTCACTGCAGCTCAGTCTGCATCCCACAGATGCGCACCACACAACAACCTCTCTCCTGCTCCCAAATGGGTCACAGCTGCGAGAGTCACCACCATTGCTCTGGGCATGCACATCTGCTGCATGACTGTCACTCATCCTACTCCATGAAGCTTAAAATGCAGGGTTCAAGTAACTTGAAAGTGCTAGAGAAGGCAAATTTCTCATGTGCAGCACTTTAATGGTTCTCCTTGTACTACCAAACCCCAAAACTCATCCCCCAGCTGTTTCTCATATCAGCGACAGATTTTCTTGAGGACCAAGCACAGGGAAGAAAAGGAGAAATGACTGACAGAAAGACTGAAGGCTAACTTGAGAACAAACAGGGTGTGATTCTTCACACAAGGTGTAGTTAAGTTGTGAAAATGCTTGATGAAGAATATTGGGGAAAGCATTCATTTATCTTGGGGAAAACCAGACAAATTCCTGAAAAAGAACCTATGTCTCTTTCACCCCTGCAAATACTGTATTTTAGAAAGAAAAAACAGCTTGGGAGGTGATGCTCTGAGCAGTCTCCATTTACTAACCTTTGAAATTCTACTATGATATGGTCAAAAAAGAATAAAGAAGTTGTCAACTAGATTAATTTTCATCTTTACATCACCAAAACCTCTTAGTGCTAGTCAGTGGTGTTGCATATTAACATCAACATTCAGAGAAAACTTGTTTGCAAGAAGATGTTCAGTGAATGACCTTTTTCAATTCACCTCCTCCCTACAGACATTTTAGAGTCACAACAAGCCTGAAGCCATGCTACTTGAATAATGATCTTAGACTCTGCAAACTAAGCAGGGTCAGAACTGGAACATATGGCTGGAGAAATCTCCAAGACAAATCCAGCAACCCTCAGGAGGTGACATGAGAATTTCAGGGCTGAACCAATGTCACTGAATCATGGGTGTTACCATTCTGCTCCTTTTTTCCAAAATTTCTTACTTGCATAATGCACTTACCTACATATGAGGATATTCAATCATGTATTTGTAACTGTGACTTACTCCACCTAATAGGAAAGCTTTCAGGCTTCTCTTTGGTCATTAGTCAGAAAAATTCCATCAAACCCACCAAGGGGACCAGATTATTTCAATGTTAATGTGGGGAGCTATGAACATAAAGGAACTATTCACAGCCAACACATTCTGTTTGCTTGACATCCGCTGCAGGGCCTGGAGTGAAATTATACACAAACATATCTAGAGTGAAAATAGATGAGATAGAAAATGCGAAGTATTTCTTATGCCAGTGACAGACCCTTTCAAAGGAAAGGACTTACTGGGGGCCTTATAATCATTCTGGTTCATGCTTTCTGAGAGAGACAGTAATTTGGGAATTGCTGGATTCTTGCTATTTTGAAAACTTCAGGAGAGTGAAAGCTGAAATCTGAGTAGTCACTGTCTGATCACACCAGTTACTCCTGAAATGTTAAGTGTATATAATAATGCCTTTTCCTTATGGAACCTAAATTGATAATAGTTTTTTTGTTAAAATCCTCCTACATTGTGCAAGGGAAGAAGCAGATGCTTTCTGCTACGTGGTGTAATTTTTGTCGGTGAAATTACTGTAAAGCTGATGGGCTCTTTACTATGCTATATCCAGGAGGCTCTGTCCCTACTTTGAATATTTGTCCTTGGGATCTGAGTACAGACAGGTGCTTCTGCAGTGAGGAATAAAAATCCCTCCCCACATCTCACTGCCTTATTGAACTGGTTATCTCAGAGGGTAACACGTTGGTGTCAGTGTCCTATTTACCATGAGGGAAGGTCAGTCAGTACCAGACCAGTTTCTATTCTCCCTCAATAATTGCTTCTCA
The DNA here is from genome assembly GCF_037038585.1 of Patagioenas fasciata. Lineage (NCBI taxonomy): Eukaryota > Metazoa > Chordata > Aves > Columbiformes > Columbidae > Patagioenas > Patagioenas fasciata. Next base: position 15,078,429 of record NC_092526.1, on the reverse strand, counting down.
CATTGAAAGAAACATTTTTTTATTACTTTCTGCCACTGTGCGTTCACCATATAGCTCATGTCGTGAGTTTATTTTCTCTTCTAGCTTTCTGGCGAGTCTGCTTCTTAGTTCATCATCTGTTTTTGTCTACAAGGAAAGGTTTCCTAAATGCATGTCTGCATGTGTATAAAAAGGATGCAGACTTCAGTTTGACAGTCATTCTTTCCTGCTATCCCCACAAACTCAGCTGCCTTAGTCTCAAAAGTACACTGCATTTGGGGTAATATGAAAGAAATAAAGTAAATTAACTTGCTGTATTGCAAGTTTTGGAGATAGTTTATTGAGCAGCAATATATTTCAGTAGCTTGCATTTACTACTTTATATTGTCTTGTATGAATAAAATATGCTTGTGAAGATTCCCTCAGAGGAATAATCTGGGAAAAGTGATTGAAATTTTGTTACTCTGTTCATGTTGCAAAGCTGAAAATCTGTCTTCAGCAGGAAATCAACATTTTGTCATAAAAACTAGATTTTCTCTAAGAAACCAGCAAGATTTTCTAAGAGAACACTAATGAAAATATTACTTGCATGTAAGTGGAAAATCCAGTAGCATATCATATGAGAAATAACATGCTTTCACATGATTAAAACTTGGGGACAATATTCTCAGTGAACATCACACAGTACATGATCTAATACACACCAAATTTTCATGCGGTCCCAGTGAGCTTGTACACCAAGTCAATGTAGCTACATATGCTGTTAGAAAATTGCAGAGTCAAATTAGGCTTAAAAACCGTATGCACGTCTTTGCATAAAGCTGCGCCCTCTTACCAAAAAACGTGACCCTTGCAGCTCTGGTTTCTGTACATGGAAGGAAACTGCTACAGCACTGACTGTCCTGTGCTCAGTGCTCACCCTGTTTCCCAGGCCCTGTTGGTGGAGGCAGCCGGTGTGAACACGTGCCCAACATGTTCTGGAAGCTTCATTATGGCATGCTCATGTAAGCCCAGCTTCAAGGGCAGCCTAAGCTAATATGCTGTCTCCTGACTTTGGTGTCCAACCCATAAGCACATATTGTTTGATGATGTCCAATAGCTGGGGTGATAACTGGTGACAAAAAGCAGAGGGGACTAATACCTTATGCTTCTGAGTTAGATTTGAAAAGCCTTTTAGTCCCTCTGAGCACATCATCCACCTACAAAAGGAGTTAGGAAGATAAATGTCTAGAGGCTTTTGCAGTGTGCCATGTCAAAGATCACAAATGTAACAAAACCAGATTGAATAGATGAAATGAAAATCCAAGCCAGCCTGGTTCTCAGCATTAAAAACTGGTAGGAAAACCTCTGTCTTATATTCTTCCTGGTTGTCCTTCTACAACTAATGTCTCAGATACACAATTTAGTTAATGCATCATTAATTTATTCCGCCATTCCCAGTGTTGCAATCCCTTGCTGACATGTTGATGAAACCCTACTTGGTTGGAGAGTCTTGTTAAGTGCACAGCAGTTTATAAAGCTGGCTGAATTCAGATACTATCTACTGCAAAGAGAGAATTCTGGCCAGTGGAAAAAGCTGGGCTTTCTCTGAGCAAGACACTAGGGGGAAAAAAGAAGAAAAGGCTTAGAAATGAAAAACAAACAAACAAAAAAACAACAATAAAGGTGTGTTAAATTTAAATTATTTATATGTGTGTATATAGGTACGTAAACGTACAGACATATATGTATGTATGTAAATGTATGTGTTTATATAACAGGAACAAAATTAGAGTGGTGCGATTGTCAAATGAGTGATAGCAAATTCCTTCATTTTTGTTTAAACAATAAACATTAAATAGCACAGTGGTTTTCCAGAAATTCGTCTCTTGTTTGACGAACTTCTAAATCAGAAGAGAATACTTTTGAGCCTTAGCCAAATTGTTTCTCTGCTGAGTTCATTGAGATTCCTTTTTCTGAATCAGTGCATAACATTACCATGTGTGTTTATGGTAACAGCTCCACAACCTCTTTTGGCTGAAAACTTAGTGAAATTGCCCATGTTTTTGATTAATTGATGAGTAATCAAATATCATCTAATACCCAGTTGCTTCAGGCAGACTGCTCATTAGGACTGAATTATAGAGCTGAGAGATATAGTTTTCTTAGCTCTCACAGAGCTGATATTTTACTGTTGACCCTTTTAATTTTCCTGCTGCTTTTGCCTATATTATTTATTTTGTTTATTTGGTGGGCAGATAAAATTGCTGCAGTTTTGCATTGGATTTAGCAGAGTTTAAATCCAAGCTATTCTTGAAAAAGGTGCTGCTGCTTCTCCTTTCATCCTAGGCTATTTGTTCCCCCATCCTCTTTTTACCAGACCTAATGCTGGTGTTAGATCTCTGATGAATCAGGTCAGGGAACTGTTTTGGCTGAAAACTAACTTAAAAATCTGTACTCTTCAAAATGTCCTGATCCCTGGCATAGCAAGGGCTGGACCAAAGAAAGGCCAGGAATTCATAACTGGCTGCTGTGAAATAATTTTCTTCAGCAGCTCTGCTGATTTAGATTAGCCTTCATAGTTGTTTTAAGCCATCCTATTGCTTACTGGAAAAATATGCTCTGCATAGCACAGGTTAATGCCAGAATACGCTGTCATAAGACAAACAGGAAAGCACAGAACATAGTTTTGAAGAGTCCTTCTGTATCCAAAACTCATATTGATAGAGAAATTCTTCACTTTGGTAGTCTCAATATAAAGACGCTTAGTGCTAGGCGCAGCTTTAATGAGAACCAGTGCTGAGAAATACTTTATGAAGAGAGTAAGTTGCCCAAACTGGTCCTTCCCTGAAAATCTTGGTTCCATATAATTAAATTTCACCTATCAATTTTGCAAATCCTCCAGAGACGAGCAAAGTTATTTGTTATTAAATCTTACTAAATTAATTAGGTTATTTTGATGGACTTAATTTGACTCATTTCAAAAGCAGCACTTCAGTTTCAGTAAAGTCACATTATTATTCTGAGGGCATAATAATATCTTTGATAACATATGCTCCTTTCATGCAGACTTTTTTTAGCCTAAATCCAGAGCTAGGAGAAAAGCAGTTTTTTGTTCAGAGCAAAGGTTTTAGAGTTTTTATTTTAGCATAAACCATGTCTAATTCTTGTATTATGCTTTGTGTAAGCAAGCTGGAATGAATGATTGACAACATAATCATTTGGTCATAGTTATTATAGAACAATAAAGATTTTGCCTTCTTTTTAGTTTTCCATCTGCAAAGTGGTGATACAGCTTCTGTCTCAGAGGAGAGTTATGAAGATTTCTTGGTTAAGGCTTGGACTGCATTTTGTCTGTACTAAGTACCATATAATTATTTAATGTCCCAGTTACAGACAGTTGGCACAGGGTTTCATCCTTGGAGTATTGCTCACTTCTTTTACACTTTTTTTTTTTTTTTGAGGCTCTGAAAATCTGAATGATACACTTGTTCTGAGTGTAATGAATCAAACATCAAAGCACTTTTTTTTTTTTTTTTTAATAATAGTAAGAATAATACTCCAATGCATTAATTTATTTTCTTTTTTTGGCTCCTAATACACAATAAGTGTCTTTCATTTTATACAAAACTGACAAAGAAAAAAACCAACCTGTTATACTTCTTTGCCATCTCAAAAAGACTCTTGTATGTTCTTTCTTCTTCCTATGGCCTAAATTGTGACATCGTGTTGTTACAAAATTGACGTTTAGAGAATAGAGCTATTTACATTATTAAACTTCAGGTGTGCTCAAAACCACAATTGCAGTGTCAAGGAGTCTAATAAAAGCTCATCACTTATTAATTGGAAAGTAGTTTTAGTATGTGCACCCAACCACAAAAAATAGCAAAACTGAGTCATTGAAAGTTCTTGTAGAAGAAAGTCTGTCTGCTTTTTATAATGATTCAATGGCTTCAGGCCTCAACACGCTTTCTAGTTGTAGTAACCACTCATAATGAGCATGGTCATTTTGAGTGGGTAACATTTATTTGATGTCACTGGCTGGCATCTGTAAGCAGAACAGGTACCAGCTGAACACAAAATAGCTCAGTCACCAGTGGATGGAGAGCAAAATGAGGAAGAGCATGACTCAGTGGTCTAGAAATTGTGAATGCACTTCACACCAAGTCCATAAGATGGATTTATAAAAGAGATATAGACAGAAACAATTAAAAAAAAAAAATCTGTGTGACTCAATCACCTTCAATATCCCTTCCTACATGTTGTGGTCTAACTATTGCATTACGGAGTCACGTTCTTCCTTCAGTCCTCTGCCGCTTTGATCTCATCTATCCTGTTGAATTTGACCCTGGATGCTAGATCTCTTTATGTCCTTCCCTTAGAGCACCGTGGTGGGATGGGACACCCTCCAGGTGAAGGCGGCCAGATTTCTTGCTGTGTCAGATATTTAAGGGTACCTCACTTTTTGTCCTTGGCAGGTCTTAAATATCACTCTGTGAAGCAGGGTCTGATGGGTTTCACTTGGAGAAACACAAAGAGTAGCTTTTTACATGGTCTTTTCGCTTTCCTTGAACACAGAGTGGACAGCACACGAACAGCTGGGAAGTTTTGTATCAAAAATAGAAATGCCTAATGAGATAAGATGTTGCCAAACTAGATTACTAATTAGTGTTACATTACAGGGTAAAACTTAGAAATTAAGAAATAATTCAAGCACTGTTTCAGATGCTCAAGTGTTTTTATTAGAACTGCTCTATGTGCTTTGAAGAGATCTGCCTCGTTCAGCAGTTCAGTTCTGGTTGTGTCTGCATTATCATGGCTTTCTGTAGTCACTCCTTGAACTTCCTGTCTCCAAAACTAAATCACAGCTGACTGTCAGAAGTAGAGCCTGTAGACATTGATTCAATAGGTCACTAAAAGACATGCTTAAACCACAAGTCTTAAGAGGCAAGACTTAATTGTCATGTATTTACCATACTTTGGAATAAAGATTCTCAGTTTCATGAACGGTAGACTTCACAGCCCAGCATTTAGGGAAGTCTCCACTTGGCTGAGACCTACCCCACAATTCCCTTTCACATCCTACATCCCCAAAAACCAACATCCCAGACTTTTAACTCCTTCACTATATACCCGTGTCTTTCCAAATCAAGGCTATCACTGCATTTTTCGTATGTTTTTCACTCTTCTGTGCTACACCCTCACCTCTCCAAGACATATCCCTACCTACCCTTGCCTCTATCTTTTTTTTGTCCTCTTGGAAGATATGATTGCTTCTGGATGTATTCAGTCTTATGTCTGCGGTCTCGTGCAGCTTCCTAGTTCTCTGTTGCCCACCTTGGAGGGCTGCCCATCTTTTTAGTCTGCCTGTAAAAGGCTCGAGAGAGTTCCTGTGCAAGATGCTGCGCATCATGCAGTAGGAACGCTGGAAGAGACAGAAGCTTTTCTCTCCCATGGGAACAAGTTACCATGCAGTGTCTTGTTCCCGCTCTGGGCAGCAATTCCCAGCTCCTGAACTTTTCACTTCATTTCCATACATATTGCTGTCCAAAATTAATGCCTTTCACATTTCAGCATGCTAAAATGTGCAGTTAGAAAATCAGCACATTTGATAAGCAAGCAGATCATGAATCGCTCATGAGCCACTTCTTGGCCATGACTGTTACTGTCAATAAAGAGAAGCTATGTCGATAGTATCTAAATATGAAAGCTTTAAGAAAAGTACTAATGTTTTATCTCTTGAAGACACAAAGGGCTGTCCTTGTCTCTCCTGAAATTCTACTAGAGGTATGGCAAGGATGAATCTGCTCCATAAAAACAAAATTACATAAAAGAAAATTAAACTAATAAAAAGAGAGAAAAAGAGATTACAATAACAATAAAAAAACAATAGGCAAAAGAGAAAACAACTCCCCCTCCTTATTGTTATGCATCCAAAATCAGTGTCTTGCTCATTTGTTAAACTTTTATGGCACTGGGAGTCTCAAATACTAATTTTCTTCAGCATGAAAGTGCCCTTTTTAACTGGATGAATATGATGCTCTCAGTGCAGGCAAGAGCAGGCATCTGAGGAACTCTAATGTTGTATTCTAATCTGCTGGAGGCTTGTGGGCAAGACAACTTTGCCTTATTGTTTCTTCTATGCTTTTTCTTCCCTAACCTGCTAATGTTGCAAGAACACCTGGTCAAAAAACATCTGTTGAAACCAACTGTAACAGAATACTGATGCTGCCATGTTACAATTTTCATTGTCAGTGAGGCTAAAATGTCACTTTCCCAGTAAATAAAAATTTGTGCTTTAAAAAATAAAATGGTGTCCATGTGGAAATGAGGCACACATGTTTCATGGGAAGGGAAGCTGTGTGGTGTGTTCTCGTGGCTGACCCTGAGCCACCAGACATCACTTGCAAGGCAAGATCATGGTGGGGATGCCCCTTGCATGCTGCTAAGTGAGGGTCTAATTAATCATAGGAGGGGTTATCCAAGGGACAAGGAAAGAGGCAGTGCAGTAGCCTTATTTATTTGCAACAATGGGTATTCCTGTTGGAAAAAGAATGTCCTTCATAATTATGTGAAAAATTAAGAATTAAAATTTTACTAGTGATAAATTGAAAAACCTGTGTACAGTGATGAAAGGCTTTTCTTCTAGGTCTTCATATAGGTAAATATAGAGCTCAGCCCAGTATGACTGGAATTTCAACACCCATAATAAAAATAATTAGCTGTACTGGTTTGTTTTCAGAGATTTTCATTACTTGCTGAGATTTATTTAGTGTCACTGTGTGTATACTAACAACACAGAGAGCTCTCCAGGACTTTTGAAAAAGTAGGCCATTTAAACAAGGGAACATCACAGTGTAACCTTAGCTATTGGTAAGAAGATGGACCAGAAATTATGTTCATGGCCATACTTGCAAGACTCTGATGGTGATAATAATAATAATAAAAGAAGATATCATGCCATTGACAAATAGAAACAATTTTATATCTAATAGGATTGAAGTAATAAAGGCTGAAGGGCTGCAACAGCTGCAAAGAGATTAGATACGTTATGTTTTCTCAGTGTAATAAAACTTGTCAAATAAAGCTGAATAAAATCTTCTTATCTGTGTCTCTGGCTTATTTTTCCTGCAGCCTCTTTCCTTTTAGCTGATTGCGGGAATCACCATTTCTCTAGAATGGTTATACACACGACAGTTCAATTAGAGTCAAGTTAGTGAAAGTTATTGCTGGATTTGCTTTTGGTTGTGCTTTTTTTTTAAGCTAAGGACATCTGCAGTATTTGGAAAGTATGAAGCAGATCAAGAAACCCACTCCACCAATCTGTTACAAATTTCTGCTGATATTTACCTGACAACTGAGCTGGACTGTGTATATCACTGTAGTACCATTAAATTTAAGATTGTTTTACTCCAGATCTGGATCTTATTTAAAAATAAAACACATAAAAAAAGATGGCCTTTCCCAATAGGACTTGATGCTTCCTTGGTGACTTCAACCCCTTCCTCTGCAAGGTTTCCCTTTTCTCACCTGTCTGCTCTCACCTCTGATGCATCTCTGAGCATTATTTGGAGTCCTCCATGCTTTCTGCTCCTCCTGCCTTGGTTTTGCCCTACCTAGAAAGGAAAGCATTGTCTTTCTAGGGCTGGCGTGCTAATGTTTGCTGAGAGCTTTAGGATACGCAGATGGTATTTGCTTTCAGAAGTGTGAGTTGTTATTATTACTACTAATAAGATGTGACAGGCTGACATTTTGCTAACCTTTCTGTGAAATCCAAGGCCAAACCTTTGTCTAGGTTACAAACATGCTTGGATTTGCCATATGGTCCATCCTATCCTGGCCAGTATTTCTGATTTTGTATGCATGTCTGATTTAAATTATATGAGCATCTAAAACATAGGTTTTGTTTTATATACTAAGTGGGAAGCACGAGTGATGATGCATGTTTGAGCAGCACTGTTGTTGCATTCAGCACATATTTGAACAAAGTGTATTACTTTTCAAGGTAAACCAGTGAACCTAGTAAGAAAAGCAAAGGGATCTGTCCAGGGTGATGTAATACATAGAGACACAAACATCATCTGTAAATCAATAGGCATTGATTTAGGTAAATGAGAGTTTTGCCCTTAGGTAAGAAAAAATATACTCATTTATATGTATGTATTTAAAATGTTTCACACAAGATTTCTAGGGACATATATCCAATATTAATTAAAATTTAAGTGTGTTGTGTCGGTGCCTACAAACCCATTATTTAAAACTTTTTTTTTTTTTTTTTTCAAATTAGAGCTTTTCTCCTACACTTTTTGCCCCTACAGATAGAAAAGTCAGGAAACAAATGCATGATGACAATATGATAACCAATTAGGGTAAAAAAGCTGAAACCAGTTTCTGGTGCTGAAACTACTGTCAAAACCTGCAGTGTATCTGAAACAATTTCTGGATGCTGTTTTAAATACATCTCTTCTTGTGGTAGAGGGGGAAATACATTTCTATATAAATTTAATCTAATATTTCAGTTAAGTCTCAGTCCTAATTGCATGGAACTGTGAAGACACTGGGAAAATAAGGGTGAGTGTAAACCCTGCATCACCTCTTGAGATGTGCTTCAGTCAGCTCTGAGTGGGCTGGCGTGAGTCCCCAGGGAGGCAACTGCATTAACCAGACCGCTCTAAGCTGGCATCACAGAGGCTGTCTGTGCAGGTTTATTGGAATTTAAGGGGTTAAGATGTTTCTTTTAATAGCACAGGAAATCTGATGACTGGAAGGATGTGTTACTCTGGATTTGGGGAGTCTAAAGAAATGAGGCCAATGCAGCTGTCAGCAGGTGGTATGTTCACATCCTGCTCGACATCTTGCTTGTCTGATCGCAGTTGCAGCCCTGAACTCCAGCATGGCCCGACTTCCTACAGAGCAGGCTGAATAGTGAGTGCACATCATTTCAGTCCAGCAGCCAGCATCCTTGGGGATATTGGGATCTCTTCACCCACTCCCCACTTCATCACATGTATGTTACTATTACTACTACAACATCTTCTTTACAAAGCAAGGGAACAATTGCACTGGGAAATACTCTTCAAAACTTTAAATCACAAATGACTCCACTGATTTTAATGAAGTTTGTTGAGTTTATTTCTAACTGAACTTGCCATCCATTTGTTGAGATGGCCTTAGGTATAGCTGCTGATAAAAGATACTATGTTAGTAGCTGAATGGGTAAAAAAAAATATTTAGAACGTGCACATCTTTCCCCTTGTCTTCCCCTCCTGTGAAGTCAGGTTGTTCCCAGTGGCTCAGGCATAAAAAAAGGCATGGACAGCCTAGGTAAAGTTATTTGTGTCCCTGTCCTGGCCAAAGTTTTTCTAAAAATCCCTTCCCACTCAGGTGCTGTTTTCCCAGTATGACAGGGGATTTTAAAAGGTATCTACATGGCTCAGCCCTCTGGATGCAAAACAGCTTGTTTTTCTAGGAATATGAACAGGAGTCAAAAGAGCATAGAAAATGGAGAATTACATCCTCTGCTTAAATTTATCCACATTTCTCTCTCCCTGCAAGATTATGAAAAAATTCTGTGTGCAAGTAGAGACTTGGTTTAGCTCTTGTCAGAAGTTCATGTTTTAATATTACTTTCTTTCTATTTTGTTTGGTTTCTCTCAGTTTCTTTTGCTGATAAAAGCTTAATGAAAGTAAGCTAGGATCCAAGCTGTGGATGGTTTGCTGCCACCAAAGTCCTTTGAGCCTTAAAGTTCATCCTTATCACAGCTGTTGAATACAACAGCATTGTCAGATTACTTTCCAGCATTGGTTTTCATACATGATTGACAGATGTAACAAGCAGGTAGTCAAGAAACTTAACTTGTTGCAGGACAATGGATGCGCACATTAGAAGCTTTCTGAAATGTAGAATGTTACTGAAGGCTGTAACCTGATATCAGCAGTGGAGCTGGCTGCAAACCACTCAGTGCACTTTAGTTCTTAACATTTCTTTTTGTTTTGTTGCTTACGTCTTGTAATAGACCAGTACTCATGACCTCAAGGTATTTCTTGCATACCAGAAGCCCTCAGGACATGGGAACCAATTAAAGGCATCGATATTCTCACTTCAACATTAAACCAGGGAAAGAATTAACAGGAATTTCAAGTTCACTGTGCATGCAAGAGGTGGTTACCATTTCGCTGTGGCTTTCAGACTGAACTCAATCCCAGTGAAAACCCACACCTGAGGAAGACCCAGCAGGGCCTGAGGCATGATTCTCTCCAAATGGCATTTGTTTCCCACCAGCAAACCTCATTGGAAACATTCTGCCTCTCTTGGAAACATTCACAACTAGTCTGGGAGCTACTGGAATACATACCTACCATGTAGAACAGCTTCTGAATGACAAAGCTCAAAGTAACCATAGCCAGTGGTTGGTCAAAGTGCCTTGTGATAGTTGACACAGCAGATTCTAGATGTTATATATCCTCATGCTTTCAGTCGCTTTTTTTTGTGTGTGTATGGTTTTTTTTTTGTTTTGTTTCTTTGTTTTGTATTTAAATTTAGAAGTCCCACTGCCAGACAACCTGGAGTCCTGGTATCCCAGCCTTGCACAAGCAGTGTTGTGCTTTTGGATTTCACCCAACTGAACAGATGAAGCTCGTGTTCCCCAGCTAGTCCTCTATTAAATGCTGTGTGATGGTGTCTGGGGAGGAGAAGGTGAAGGAAACAGATTCTTAAGGTCTAAAGAGTTGATGAACCATATAATCTGCCCTTAGCTCATGCTCTGTGTGCTTTGCAGCTCGCCAATGTTCACAGGCTCTACTCAGGAGCATGGCACCAGCTCCATTGTGGTGTTGTGGACAACTTTTTCTTGCGTGAAAGAGGGAAGAGGCATAGTGCTATAAACCTGAGAGATTACTGAGCCTTAGCTTGGCTTTTCTGATTTTGGCCACCCTCTTTTGCTGTCACCAGCAGCTCACCAGTTCTTAAGCAGAGAAAGCATGGGTAAATATATGCACCGTATTTGTCAGAAGTAGCCCCATGAGTTAATGGAACAAAAATTATTTATAAACATCTTTTCTTTGCTATATGTGGGATTTCAAATAACTGTATTATAGTCATGTGTAATTACACTGCTGTTTTACTTGCTCTCATTCTAGAGATAACTCTCATTTCTAACCAGTGTTCACTAAACAAAGGAGGTTGCTCAGATAAATTAAAGGTATGTTTTCATTTTCAGCCTCACTCTTCTTCCTGTATTGTTTCATTCTCCATCTCTTTCCATTTCAGCTGTAAGCAAGTGAAGGTTTCTGGTTTGCTACATGCACACTTAAATGGCTGCAGTGTTTCTCTGCAAAAGTCCTTGTGTTTCAGAGAGCTGTGAAATGGTGCTGTTATACTGTAATTTGTATTTTGCAGTTGCTCAGATGTATGTCAGCAATAAGAGACTAGGGATGCTTCTGATTAATATTACTGACATTTGCTGTTGGTGCAACAGTAGAGACAGACCTCTGCTTTGAGTGCAACGGGTTGCACTGGATTGACTGAAATTGAGCTAATTTTATTAATGTATTTAGAAACTCTTTATTTTTTATTTTAAGAATAATAAGACAGCACCCCAGGATAGAGTTCAGATTTTTTTTTTTTCAAGTAACTTTCCTGTGGTTTTGAGTTAGAGTGAAGAAAATGTAAGACCTTACTGATAACTTAGTCATCGCCTGGGAGACCAAGGTCTTGCTGGGCTCTGTATCTGAAGGTGTGAAACAGCTAGGAAGGGAGGCATAGATGGCATAGACCTTGACTGACATCCAGACTGATAAATGAAAACATTGTACACCAATAGCATCATGCTTCATATTTAATTGGAGTGGGGCTTTCTGTCTGGTTAGATCCATTCCAGTTCAACTCTGTTCCATTTGAGTTCCATTTGAAAGTTCTATTAGTTCAGTTATTAATAGTTTTGTTAGTTCAGCCTTTTGCCCTTCTGCCCTTTTGCAGCTGGCCTCTGGGCCTTTCTGCCTTGTTGGTCTTTTTACTCTCTCTCCAGGATCTGCTGCTCAGGACCAGGGTGGCCTCTCTCTTCCCATGACTGCCTGCTTGACAGGGACATAGTTCATGAGGAACTGCATTGAATATCACTTATTTTATATTTTATTTTAGTTTTAAATATTATTATTAGTTGTAAAATATTAGTGTTATTTTGCTATTTTATTGAACTGTTTTTTATCTCAGCCCAGAATTTCTTCCTTCCCTTTTGATTCTCTCCCCTGCTTGGGGTGGGGAGTGAATGAGCAGCTATTGTGGTTTTGTTTGCTAGCTGGGGTTAAACCATGGCACAGGTTCATCTAATGGGAGCCCATGTCTATAAAGAGTGAGTAGGCAAGCATTCATCTCCCTGACCTTGGCTGTCTACAAAACACGTGTCTAATCTGATCCCCTTGTCCAAGCTCCCATTGTACTTGGAGACGGTGATAAATCCCTCTAGTTTCAGACACCTCTCTCAGGTTGGGATTAATCACCTCAGAAGATAATCTTTCTCCGTTGGCTCTAGTGGAAGCTGATGTGACTAACATGGATTAGATACGTACGTTTTAGATTACTGATTTCCTTATTCCATTATGTTTGGTAGACTGAAGCCTTCTATATATGTGGGAAAGAAACGGACAAAGCCGTCATTCCATGATGCATGATGCCAGGTAGTGCGACTGTCAAGTACCCACACTTACCTTCATTTCTTGTACACCCATCTTGGGAGCAGGAATAAGAAACTGGATTATGATCCTTGCTCTCCTGTAATTTCATCAAGTAGCAGATTGATAAGTCAGCACAAAATAGATATTCACCTATAATAAATATCTATAATAAATCCATTATATAGCAAACTATAATGAATGGATTCTTTTGATTAGGGTTTTCTTATGCTTACACAGTAAATAAATATATTATATCTGGTTGTATTTGTCAAAACTAAAGAAATACCTAGCTGCTGATTTGCCTTTTAATTGGACTGAAAATCTTCTAACAGCACTGCAATATTACCACTTCTTTCTGACCCTGTAGAATAATAATCAGAAAAGCAACAATACTCAGAGGTTCAAGGTGAGATTATCTGTCTTTCTCCTCAGCAGCAGGAGCTGCTCAGAATTTTAATCAATGCTGTTTCCAAGCTCAAAACCAGCTACATCCAGTAGCAAACACTTAAACTATTCAGTTCTTTATGAAGTTGTCCCAATGGCACATCTTCCTTCACACTCCACTTCTTGTACTCCTACACTGCCCAGATGTAACTGTCAGGGTCTTTATAGCTCCTCTTCTATCCTTTTCATGAGCAGTTATCCTGTTCAAAAGCAACAAAATCGAAATGAGACATGAGGAAGGGTCATTGTTCTGTTCTGACTGGGAAGATGCTACAGTGTGTAGATATTGGGTTGTATACCTCCATGTTTCAAAGTCCAGGTGCTAGGTATTAAAAATTCTGCCACATTATGGGTAACGTTAGTCATTATTCCCCATAAATAACCAGCAGAAAGATTTGACTGAGATCTGCAGCTTGCAAACAGGGGAATATCGTCAAATTCAGCATCATCCTATGGAATTTTATTTTGGCCAGTATATGGTTTGGTTCTTTTCTGCACCTTGTGTTCAGAGACACCAGCAGTTGTAAAGCTTTCCATACTTCTGTTGTGAGATTTTATTGTTCCTGCTACACTACTGCAACAAAAGAGCTCAGAGTGGCTCCTCCTTCCCAAAAAGCTCCCCTTGAATGGGGAAGAGCATGACAGGGCACAAGGAGCTCTCTATCTGCTCCATAAAAGGAGCAAGAGTTTGAAACCAGGAGCTGTAATTTGGTGTCAGACTGATATATTTTCATAGCACCACATTTAACCGAGGGATTTGACTATGAAGTACTTCACTTGCAGAAAAGGACCAACATGTATTCTTTTTTTCCTAGCTTTTAGAGCTAAAACCTGGTTTGAAGAACTTCGAGGAGGATTACATTAGAGACACTTCCCTGGTATGAAATGGTGAAGCTTCTCAGTGACTGATGGAAACAAATCTGTTTCCGTCACCTGTGAGTGAAGTGAAGCTGCAGGACCATAGAAAACCAGCATGGGAAAATCACCCAATAGAGCATTTTCCAATATAATTGTATATTTTGTGAAAAGATAACTGCTCTTTTTTTTTTTTTTTTTTTTTTTTTTTTTACTGCAGTAAGAATTTGCATATTCTGCTTGTAAACAGTCCTCTGGGCACCTTATCTCTGTTTACAAATTATAGTTTCCTTCTAAGTATTTGCAATGTTTGTTGAACACATGATAAACACAGATTAGAGGACATGAAGAATCTAACATTGCATGTCCTATTTTCCTTTTTTCTCTCCCCCATTGTTTTGTTTGGTTTGGGTTTTTTTTGACCTCCTGATGCCTTTGCTCCCTGATCCGGAACATCAAGAAACAAATCAAATCTCCACAGGGGAAAGGTGCTACTTTAAAACTTGTTTTGGTTTTCAATGTAGCAACAGCACAAAGTCAGAGCATTTTTGACACAAATAACGTCAGTCTTTAACCTGCAGCATTGCTTTACGTAACATTAAGTAGTCTTGCCAACACCACCAGGGATAAAAATGTATTCCTAGATTTTTATTCTCTTGTCAAGGAAAAGTGCTTTAGTATCAGAGTTACGGGTTTTTTTCTTTCTTTTTCATCTTCTCTAGTTTATTTCCTTTAGGAAGATGCCTTGTTCTAAGTTTTGGAGTTTGAATACAGAGTATTATTAAATTTTGTTTTTGTTTATTTATTTTGGATATCAAGAGCTGGAAAGAGTTCCTGGGGGACATTTGCAATGTGTGTGACTTCTCTTGATCCCCTGTTGAAGATGGCTTAATGAAAATAATCTTTTAATGTCTGCCATAGTAACTATTTCCATAAAGACAAACATAAGCGGCTCTAGGAGCAACCTGAGATGAGGGCTTGGGAAGCGCTAGCCCTGTGCTAAGGCTGGGGGAGTTGTCTGCCCATCACACATCCCTTGCATGGCCTTTGGCAAGTCATTTGACAATGGTCCAAAATCAGGGAATTTCACAGGTTTGTAAATCTGCAGAGAGACTATGCTGATCAGTTAATGTTTTCTGCTCCTATAGGATTTCCATGATTGAATTTCTATGTAAGCTCAACTATGTCTTTAAGTAAAAATCATGTAAACCAGTCTTCACTTTAACATGCCCAGTAACACTATAGCTCATTCCCCTGGTTAGTTACTATTCATATCAATGAAACTATGGTGTTCTTGAGGAGGAACTAAACCTGGAGTTTACATATTTATTTTCCCTCTATAGTATTATTACATAAAGAATGCAACAGAGGAAACAAAATTTAATTTCTGACTCACAATTGTATCTACCTCAGCAATACAGAAGTACCTGAGCTATCTCGATGTGAGAGAGTCCAGATCCCACTGCAGTTTAATTGGATATGCTGATTATTAACTCAGGCACAGATCTAGGTTGAGGAAGTTTAGTTTTATGCAGCCTGAATGATAAGTCAGAGTGGAGCTGTGGTGAACCAGTGGCACTGAGCAGCTTGTGGCTTCTCCATTCTAGAAGCCAAGGTACCACCTCAGAGTGCTTGTTAGTTCATGCCATGCTTACAAAGCAGGACTCTGGGCAGAACAAGGTTTTAGGGCTCAAGATTTGCTTACAGTGGTCTGGAGTCCCTATGGAACAGTAATGCTGTACTGACTCTCAGACCAGGCTTCCAGAGTCTGGCCAGATCCAGCATGACACTGGCTTTTAGGTGCTGAGCTCTCATTTAGCTTGTGCAAGGAAGGTTCTTGAAAAGGCACAGTCACATAAGAGATGCTGCAACATGATCAGATAAAAACTAATGCAACAGACTAATTCTTTGCACAGTTTGAGCAGGATTAAGGTGCTTAAACATAAGCATCTAGGGGATCCCACCAGGTTTCCAACTGCTGTTTTAAAAGAGCTTTTCTGTTTGTGCACCTCAGCCAGCTGCGCTGCTTGAAAGTGTCAGACCTCCAAGGGCATCAAAAACAGAACTAGTCTCCAATGTATGGATATTTCAATCACAACACCAGTAATGGAAGAAAAACTACAAAATCTACTTGGGTTTGACTGAGAAGGATAGTTCACAAACCTCAGTGATCCATTAAAGCATCTCCTTCACAAAGCTAGGTTCCTTAAGCCTAAACTAATCCACTCTCAATTTAGACATTTAAGACAGGTTTAAGAACCTGTGTACCATGAATGCCTTCTGTAGTAAGTAAAAAGAGAGGTATATCTAAGAGTTTATCTAAAATCTAGCAGATTCTACATGAGATTATTCCAGGGTTTACCAGTTAGCTAATTGTGGGCCAGGCACTTTTTTCCTATATGTTTCTTTTGATCCACATTGGATGTATTTTGCCTTTGTGGCAGCTGTTTCCTGGAAGCAGAAGGTCTGGATGAGCGCAAGCTTGCGAGTAACTCACCTGCAACCAGCAGAGCTACACCTGCCTTTGGAAATGTGAGAGTAGAAGCAGGTTCCCACATTGTGTTCAGAGAAACAATCTGTGTATCAGCTAGCATGCAGCATTTGTCTGCCTGAAAGTCCCTGGTGCAGCTGATGAAATGTACACTCTAGTTAAGTCTTGTTACCCTTTTGTTGTATAGATCAGGTCTATCTAGATTCAAAACAGCTCTGTTGGTGAAAGAGAGAGGGCGGGGGAGGAGGAGAAACCTAGCAGTGCGTGAAATGACATTTCAATGAGAAGTTTGCCATTCAGCTGACAGCTGAAATCTAAATTTCAGGAAGATGAGGAGCATGGAGTCACGTGGGCAGACCTTATATACTGCAAGAGCTTGAATTTTTGAGGGATTAACTGATCTGGATATTTGAAAATGACAGCTTACAGAGCATTGGACCCACGTGGTGAGAGGAATGGCCCAGATAGGGGAATATCTGTAGGTTATTGCCATGCTTTGTTTTATGATATAAAGGCTTTTGAATGCATTCATGTAATAAATAAATAAATAAATAAAGTGCATCACTGTCACTAAGGGCCTTTTCTGATATTTATCAGAGAGGCATGCTGTGTTTTCCTTTTGAATAGCAATGCTTTTCACTGCTGACAGATTCATGTAGGAGAATCTCAAAATCTTAAAGGAAAACTGAATAGGTTTTCCAGCAGAATTAAAACATAGTGAATGAAATATTAGAATGTTTTTGCTGACTTAGCAGCTTTAATAAAATGAGGAAGTTGGACATAGAAAGATCTAATGTGCGTATGAATGTATTGGAGCAAGTGTCATTGTCATGACATAAGAATCAAGATGCAATACATCATCACCTCTGTTTTAATTAGAAATGTGTCTTTTATGCCATTGAATAACTACTGATATTGGTCTGACATTTACACCACCTTTTATACCAATCTATTGGGTCTTAACTACTGACCACTTTAAATTGCAGAGAATGGTCATAAGTCATCATATCTTTTCATCTGAAACATGATCTGATTTCTAGTTTCTATATTAAGAACCAGATGCCAAACAATTACAAATTTCCTCTGACATGCATTTTTCTAAACTGACAATACTTTGCTCTGCCTATAGATATGTAAATTGTGAGGCAGTGGATGGTGCTCAGGACCGTGTAGCTTTGTTTAAAAACTTGGTAGGCACAGTAAGTTAGTTCCTGCTAGTTACTACAGGTAGCTCTTCAGCACAACTCCACACCATCTTTCCACCAGTAATCAGTCTGTATTCCTCAGCTTCCTCTGTAGACCTTCCTGACCCTTGTTAGTGCTAAAAAATGTTAGTTTTGTTCTGCACAGCTGAGCTTTCTGCCATTCAATTGCACTTCCATCTCAAAAAAACATTTCTCAGCCATTCAAGTGGATTAGGTTTTGTGGTTTGTTTTTTATTTTGTTTGTCACTATTTCCATTTTTGACTTTCCAATGTGGGCTTAACTTCGGACAAGACATTTTAATAGGTCTGTCAGGAGAGGAAAATCACATTGAGGTTTTCATAATCGAAACTGAAGTGTAACGTAGGGAAAAGAATAAGAAAAAGAGGTGACAGAGTTGAGCTATTCAAGCATAAATGAAAGGATAGAAGGTAAAAGATGGGGCTTGTCTTCAGCATTTTTGGATCAGCCAGAATTTTTTTTTCTTAAAGGAGATGGAATGAAAACAGATGGGAATATTCAACACCAAATAATTTAGATAAGAGATCCTTAACCTGCTTCACGACTACTTTGGAAAATGATGTTGGACAATTTTGGGTAAGTTGTTCCTTCTTTCCTTTTTCTCTTTCTTTAGTCTCATTTGCTGTGTTTTCTCTCTGTGTTTTGCAAGCTCCTGCAGAAGATTTTAAAAAGTAGAGTTTTCCATGGCATCATTATGATGATCGTTACGTACATTCTCTGATCTGAAACAAGACAAAGATAAACAACGTGAAATTCTCAGAGACTCAGATCTGGCCTCATGGCTCTGAATGCCCTCCATCCCAAGGTGCTAAGATTATGTATAATGTTCCATCAACTGCTTCCAGCACACATATAGGATAGGAGATTAAGTATGTGTTTCTGCACTGAGTTTCAGGAGATGTGGCTTCAACTCTGAGGCACTGAAACAGGCTGCCCATGAAAATGGTTGAGTCACCGTCCCTGGAGGTATTTAAAGGACATGTAGATGTGTCACTTAGGGCCATGGTTTAGTGGTGGACTTTTCAGCACTAGGTTAACGAGTGTACTCGATGGTTTTAAGGGTCTTTTCCAACCTAAATGATTCTACGATTCCATGATTCTACAGACTTTGTGCAGGACTTGAAAATCAATTCAATATAAGGAAGCCTCAGCTGACTAATATTAATCTATGTGATGATACTCTCCTGTGTTCCCGGAATGATACTGTGGCCAAAATGTATCACTGTTTATAGATAGTTTAAATAATATGGGTTATATTCATTCTGTAGGCCTGAATCAAGTTAGAATGGGTTAAATCCCAAGCCTGGTAAGGCTCTTTCTTCAGAGAATTTACTGGCCATAACATTGAATGGATACCTGAGACATTGTTTTGAATTGAAATCCAAATAATTTTGGTAAGTTAAAGGTGTTTAATGTATGTTTTTCTTCCTCATGTTTTCCATACAAAACTGCACTTTTCAAAATAAAAAATCTTAATTCAAAAGGTAATCTATGTATTAGCTAAATTAATTGTTCATCATTAAGTAAACTTCTTACTGTTTTGAGGCTGCTGAACTGGCTTCCCTCTTCCTTCCCAGTTCCATATGTATCATCATTTCCATTGGGTGTGTATGATGCAGAGAGCTCATGTCATCATCGTAACTATTTTAGGGCTTCACTCAAGATTATTATCATTTATCAGTAATAACAAAAGAGAACTTGAACCTGCTATTTATTCCTGCTTCCTGGAGTGAAGCCTTAGGTTCAAGCAGGTGTCACATTTTATATTTTGAGAGGCTCAACCTCTGCAAGCAATGGGTCCAGACAGACTGGGAGGGAACAAGGGCAGAAAATAGGATTGTGTCTCAAGAGCTGATTTCTATCCTTGGCTGGGCTGGCATCAGACTGTTATTTATCCTCTTTATGTCTCAGTTTTCCAAACTATAAAATTCAGTAAGAAGCTGTGATCAATGCTTCTTTACTTCCTTCAGTCAAAACCTCTTTCCTCCTCGCTCTTTCTTTTAAGTGTTCTGGGTTAAAAGAGGTCAGACAGAACTCTTCTGTTTTGCACTTCCTTAGGACAGGAAAGGGTTTCTAGTGGTGTCCATGGGACCCCTTTGTGGTGACTTGGTGTGCTCAAATCTACCAGTCTCCTGCTGTGACAAACACATTGGTCATTTACAAACACGGTTGAACACCAGTCTGTTTCTCATTTAAAATTCTCTGAAGTTTCTAAGCTTCATTTGCTCTAAACCAAAAACTCGTCTCTCACTGTCCCTTCTGCTTCTGGCTAGCTGGTAGACTACTGATTACTTGCCTTTAACCATGATGTGAACTATGCTAGCAAGAATATAAATACATATTACTTAAATCCTGTTTGCATTAAACTAACAGCAAAGTGTTTGCAACATCAAGGAGGGAAAGAAAGAGAGAGAAAGAACTTAAAAAATTATACCTCCCATCAGAATGCAATTAACCTGTTGCTCACTTTTGGCTTTATGGACTGTCAGAAGGAAATTTTATGTATTTATGTCACAACAACATAACACTTTTTACCTTCTCCCTTGTCATAAACCAGGATCCAGACAGATTCCTGGTGATAATCAGCTATTGAGTTCACTCTTTAAAGAAAAAAAAAATAAATACCTGACCTGCAGAGCACTGCACATTGGTACAGAATTCCAAGGAAATATCACAATAGGCTTGTGTTAATTTGATATTTGTTCATTGAAGTTTGCTGTTGGGGGAGGGTGCTGTGGCAGATGCACTGTTAGGCTGACATTGCCCAGCTGCTGTCATGTTCCTGTGGTTTAGCGGAGCTTTCACTGGAAGGACAGGAACACACAGATTTTGCTTTATGTGAGTGTCTACATCTCCTGGCAGTGACTGGCTACGGGACTGGGCCCATATGAGTTTTGATTTCTCATAGATGTGGCACATTATTCTTAGATCCTACATAAATGGTTCTGAAGGATCAAAGTCCCATCTTTCCTACCCGTGGTGTGGAAGAACTGCCCAATACAGACACATGTTCACTTTTTAGTTCAAATGTGGAGGCTGTAGAAAAGTAACTGAAGAGGGCAAAGCAGATCAAGTCTGGTCTTTATACTGAGGAATCATTTGGATGTATGAATCAGTTTTTCTTATCCCACTGCTTCTGATCCCTTCTGAGTTCTTGAAAGTGTAAAGAGTCAAAACAGTTAAAAAATGAAATACGCTAAAATAAACTAAAGTTTTATTGAGCTTTGTATGACATTATTTCCTAGGAGCAGGTGAAGTCAAATACAGAACTGAAAGGTTGCCTCTTTTTCTGAGGACCTCGGGTGTAAATCTAAGAAGAAATACTATAGAAAAATGCAACAATAAGAAAATACAGAGGAAAAGCATGACAGAAATGAGATGTGGGTTCAGGAACTCAGCCTCACAACATCTTCACATGCCCATGTATTTTGTTAATTTATTATTTTACAAATAAATTTCCCCTAAAAATGTACACACTCAAAGCAAATGTAGTTTTTAAGATTTTTTTTTATAATAAATCTGCCACATATCAGCTCACCAACCTCAGAGAGTTCAGCTGGCTCCACTATTGATGAGCCTATGAGGCTGAGGAAATCACTTAGCTTATTTTGTCTTCATTTCTACTTGCACCAGTGTTCTGTTCCGGATATTTCTAGTATTTCCCTCGTGTTCAATGTGTATCTTGTCCACCTCCTGCTATGCTGCGTATATTGTCTGTGGAGCACATAGGAAGACTCTGTCACAGTCCTTTGCTGTCATTGTAATGTTAATAATAAAAATAAATAATCATATTAAGAACAAATTTTAGCAAAAGTAAGATGGAATTTTTGCAAACCACAGTACCACTTCCTGGGCTACTGATACTAAACTGGATTCTGACAGACAGAAATTACAACAATGCTATTGGTTCCAGCTAAGCTGCACCAGTTTACATTACATAATATGTAAGCTTACTCAATTAAAAACCTTCAGCACACAGGTTTTGCAACTATGAATTTTTTTCTCACTTTTCCCCCAAAGAACTGGAAGAAAACTTACTCTCTACCAAGAGGAGATCTAACATATTAAATCTGATCACACACCAAATATATTAGATCAACATCTGTGCTCCCAGAAGAGCCTTGCATACTGGCAATAATATAACCTGACAGCTTTAGGATCAATCATCTTATTAAAACTTTCTTCTCTCCCTTTTACTTCTCTCTTTCTCTCTCATTCCTTAAAGGATCTTGGCAAAGTTTGTTTGTTTGTTTGTATTTCAGAATTTCTCTCACTAATACTTCCCTAAGAAATAGATTTGCCTCAAGTAGCTTAGATTAATCTGGGACACAATAATGAATAAATATTTTGAATAAATAATGCATAATGTCTAAGTCTGATAATTATACTAATGATGACTGATATCCTCCTAGCACCTTCCAGCCCCAAATCCCAAGGCACTTCATTGAATGACTACAGATTTGGGGGGCTGGAAGAGGAGAAGAGGAAAGATCCTGAGGTGCAGAAAGCTGTCAAAGCTTCTCTGAAGTTGCTTGAGCCTCTTTACCATGTATTAATGAAGAGGTGTTGCATCATTCAACCTCATACTCCTTCACAAACAGGGAGCAGTTCTTGCCGTTGGTGTCAATGGTCATGTGAGACAGGATTGAAACCTGGGTCTTATCTAATCAGCTTCCCTTGGACTTGATGTTTTCCAAATCTGATGTGAAGGCAAGGGATAAATGGATGAAGGATTTGCAAACTGAGGCATGACCCTGAAAAGCAATTTCATAAAAGTCAGCATTGGAATGAAGATTCTGGCTTTTGGTTGGTGTGCGTATGGTGATTTGGAAGACATTTCCGAAAGCAGTGGTGCATGTTTCTGCCAGAGCATCACTTTGAACTCTGAGCTCTGTTAGAGAAGGAAAAGCTACTTCATTTTTCCCTTCCCTGGAGAATTCATGGTACAGAACCTCTGGGCTCCATCTCTTGATGCAATGCTCCTTCCTTGTGGATTGTTTTTTTTTTGTTTTGTTTTGGTTTTTTTTTGTTTTTTTTTTTTTATTTTTTTTTTTTTTATTTTCTGCTGACTGCTTTCTCTAGTAAACATATTCTACATAAAGCTGGCAGGTGTACTAGTGGCTAGTGGTCAGAGTAACACCTGGACATCTCTTTTGCAGTGGCCTGTTCAGTGCTGTAAAGTTTGTGGACCTTGTACAAACACCATGGAAAGGATTGTGCCATAGGTGTCAGGGACATGCCAACCATTTTGTAAGTCTGCCTTGTCCCTGGTTGAATTCTAATGGAAGTAGAAAAGCTTCCAGATATTATAGGGTTGGCTCTGAACCCATGTGTTCTGGAGCAGAACAAGGGCTTCTTCAGGGAAGTATACAGATTTATCTACAGGGTCAGAGCCTTTGATGAGCCATATACATCCTCCATTTCATAAACGCTTCAGTGGGACTATTCACAAGAGGAAAGATAATACAATGATTTGCCTATATAAGCATGGCAGACAGAAACAATGTGCAGCTGGAGAGCAATAAGGGAAATGGATTTCTTTTTCTTATTTCTTTTCACTTTATTACTCCTGGATGGCAGCAGCAGTCCTGTTCATCAATACATTATATTCTTCTCTTATATGGGGGCAAACTTTCCAACAAGCCTAAGCCTGCTATAAGCAGATATTTTGAATAATCTGCGTCTTTAAAAGAGAACTGACTTGAACATGAACATGAACATGAAAATCTACTCTATGTTGGTCAACTTATTGGAATATTTTCCATTTTTCTGTACACTCTTCACCAAGCTATAGGGCTAAGAACATTGCTCTGAGTGTCATACAGCTGTCCTAATCAGCTGGTGATTTGGAGATACATATCACTTAAACCATTTTTTTTTCCTGGCTCTTATTGCTGTGCTAAATATGGTATGAAACACTTAACCACCCGTAAGATTTCTGTGCAGTCTCTGCTTGTGTTTAGGCTGCAGATGAAACAATGTCAGCACATGCATGATAAATTGGAGGTCTCTTCAGCAGAGCGCTTGCACACACACAAACAAACACTTCATTAGCAAAATGATAAACAAAACAAAACCCACAGCATTCCCCCCGATTATGTCAGTAAATTGCTTTAGGGCGAGAAAACATACTCTGCATCAGATGCCTCAGGAGACCAGGGAGACCCGGGAGGCGCTGTGGGGCTGGGATCATCTCCTGGGCTGCGAGTTGCCTCTGCCAGAGGCTGTGGAAGGGAAACCCTCCCCTCGGCCAAGGGCAGGGCCTGGAGGCCCCTGCAGCTCCGCAGGATTTGGTGCTTTGCCTGAGAACCCATCCTGGGAAACCACCCCAGACGAAGCAGTTGGAGTTGGTGCATTCTGGCACATGCGGGCTCACTCTGAGGACTGCCTGTGTCCCCCTCCAATGTAATTGCAAGTTGTGCTTAGGGAAAAGGGAAACATTTGGGTTCTCTTGGGTATAGGAAAGAGTTGCAAATAACATTTTCAGTACTGTTTATCTTTCTGCAATCAGTTTGGAGAAAAGGGGTTGGAAATACACACAAGTTCGATTAGGAAGTATGTTTTTCCCTATTATTTTCTTTCTTCCAATTTTTGACTATAATTAAAAATATTAAGTTATTTAGTATTTTGCACCCCTCCCACAATTTTTGCTACTGAACACAACAGCAAGAGTGATACTGATACCAATTCAACTGCTTTCTTTTTATTTCCTACACTTACGTATTCATTCAGCTACCTTAACTTTGTAAAAGGTAAGGAAAATAATTTTGTCTTTGTCGCCAAAGTGGTCTAAAATGAATCTTGATTTTTTAAAATATCCGTTTTTTACATCAGCTTTGTCTGAAAGTAATTCTATTGATTTCAAAGGTTGTAAATCTAAAAAAAATTAAATACAGGAAAAGAAAGGAAAAGAACAGCTATGAGGCTCATTCATAAAGCAGAATATGGAGGCCAAAAGTGGTGGAGGGAAAATACGGAGGAGCACACCTTAAAAAACAAACATGCATTTCTCATCTTATAGAAACTTTTTTTTTTTTCCTCCCTCCTGCTGCATGCTGGGGTGGCGCTGGCTCTTTAAATTGGCAAAGACTTGTCGATTTTTTTTTTTTTTTAAATTTGGTAGTAGTAGTAGCTGTATCCCAGTAACCTGTTGCTGCTGTTTGCCCGCTTCTACCTAGTGAGTATTCTGTTCCATTTTATTTTTGTTTTTATTTTCTTCATGGTGCTTGGATGTTTCTTAAAATATAGCTGACTGAGTTTGTTGTGGGATGAAATAAGCAAGTGTTTGAAGTATACTGGTTTACATAAATCTTTCATTGAGAGTGAGAAAACTTTTTTTTAACATTCAAATCAGCTAGTACTTAAATACCTTGTGTAGTATGGTATCTTCAAACAAGGTACAGAAATAAAATGCATGGATTCAGGAAAATGTGTGTTAGACTTGTAAAACAATCCTGAGAATGTACAGTTGAATTGTTCGTCTTGATAGGTGTGTTTCAGGCATATCTGTACCTCTTAGCTTTTTTCTTTTTTATATATGGATGTCTATGGTTTCAAAGACGTTCTCTGTATTTTTAAGCTTCAGATGCTTTGAAGTTGTTTTTTATACTACGCAGTCCTACACTTGTGGTACTGCCCCTTCAGTCTTTTCACAACTAGAACTTTTTCCTTGCTTTTCCACTTGTTTTTGTCTCTCTCTTTAATTCAGGTTGACAAAAGTTCATGCTTCTTATTGCTCAAGTCTCTTTTTTTCTCACTTTTTTTTTATTATTATTTTTTATCTTTTTTTAAAGTTTTTTTTATATATATAGAATCCTGTGTCATGGGTGAGACTCAACTAATGAACAGCTTGAAAATCTGAGTTCTTAGTTATAAGTCTTCTTACTTTTCAGGTAGTTTTTCTTTCTTTCAATTCTTCTCTTCTAAATACGAACAAGTGTGACTGGGAAGTGATTTCACTTTTCTGTCCCATAAAAGTATTTGGGAGGGTCAGGAGGGCTTCTCAGAGGCTAATAAATTACATAACTGGAATTAATTACCAAAAAACAAAGAAGTGATCGTACCAGAAGTGTCTACAGCTGTAACCCTATAATGGTGGTGGTATTTTTGTACCACTTAGCTTCTTGTTTACTATACTATTTATATTAAATTTAAATATTTACAGATATATAATTAGTCTCTGTGTGTGAGAAAATAACTTTTTCTTCATTTCTGTATTTTAAAGTAAATACTACCATGACTCAGTGTTCTCTCAGAACTAACTGTTCATGGAAGTTTGATGCTTTCTGACTCTTACTGCTGTTAGTGTATTTACATCACAAATAAAGGATTATAAAAATGAGGCTTTAGACAAAGCTGTCTATGCAAGATTAATCAGTTCCACAATGTTTTATGTTCCCTGTGTGGGTAATAATTCAGTGTCATGCTTTTTCATTTTTTGTTAAGCATTACATTTTGTGTTTGCATTTGGTACAATGTCAGATGTTCACACCATCACACTCTTCTTCCCACTCCCCTCCCAAAAATATGGTAGCATTTTTACAGTGATTTATTTAGCAGTTCACTGGTAATCTGATTCTTCAATTTTATCACTTGCTTTTCTTTTAGTTTTGTAAACTTAGTAATGCCTGAATACAGAGAAGGTTTTTAACATTTAACACACAGAAAACTGTGCTTAAAATACCATTACCGTTGTAACAAACCAATAAACTCTGAAGAAGTCATTTGAAAGGCTGAAATGATATCCTTAATTTACATGGTTTTTCCTTCTTGTTAAGAAAATTGGTGACGAAGTGTCATCTTCAACTTTGAATTGCCCAGCATCTGTTGGTTTGTGGCACAGCCCAATCCTAACATTATTTAAATGTGTTTCTGTGCATCTGAATATTAAATGTTGCCCTGAGGATTCAATCCAGCAGTCAGGACTATGGTAGTTACAAGGTTATAATTTCTCTCATGCTGTCTTTGTCTTCAAACATCTATCTAACCAGTTCAGTTAAGAAAAACAACAACAAAACAAACAAAAACCCCCAAAACAAAACAAGAGAGGCAGGAGGGAGTCTAGATTTTATTAGTGGAAAGATTATGGAGGTAGGGTTAGCAATCTGTTTCTTTCCTTTAAACTTTCACACTAATTCCCCAGAGCAAAGATACTTCAAAATTCTTGTAGCACTTCATGTTGGGTTTACAAATTGCAGGAAGTTCATCTGTTAGATCTGTTTTGGTTTTCCTTACAAAATGAACAGCAAAAACCATATGCATACATTATACACACATAGCATGTCAGCTGAGAAACACTGAAAGGTGAAATCTGTTTCTATCATAAGAAAACTGTGGAACTGATTTGAGGAGAGACCCACTACAAATCATTTAAGCCTAAAAATGGTGGCAGGCTAACTCTGTGTAAAGATTATCTTTTCTCTAGCACTGCCATGACTTCCTATGGTGTTTACACACATTTAAATGGTGATAAATTCAGTAACTCTGTTTTAAATGGACAGACTGGATTGATAAAATTTGGATTAAAATTAGTATTAAAAA
This sequence comes from Patagioenas fasciata, assembly GCF_037038585.1. NCBI lineage: Eukaryota > Metazoa > Chordata > Aves > Columbiformes > Columbidae > Patagioenas > Patagioenas fasciata. Next base: position 15,051,245 of record NC_092526.1, on the reverse strand, counting down.
AATAAGCTTTTGAAAATGTGGGTTTTCATTCATTTTGAAGATTTGCTGATGACATTTTTCAAAAGAACCCAGACAGCTTATTTAGGTGCCTTTTTTTTTTTTTTTCTTTGAGGAAAAACTCATCTGTTTTGAGCTGTTTGAATAGCAGTAAACTCTGTGTAAAAAAGCTTGCTTTATCCTTAGATTTCATATATGTGACAGTAGGTAAGATTTTTTTTTTTTAATTTTAGAAAGAGATTTAGAGTCACAGATGTTTTGAAAATATTGTTTAGTTTTCCACTCTTGGGAATTATTTTTTTAAGACAGATAAATTTCTTATAACACTTCAGGTATTCAAGCTTAGGTAAAAGTGAATGGTAATACAATGTTGAAAGCTTTAAAATAATTGGAGTTTTCCACTGCAAGTATTGCTTCTTTGGAATACTTTTTGCTTCTTGCTCACCAGGTACCATCAGTTGGCTTCTTCTCAGGACAACTTCTAGTTTTGTTAAGGGGAAGAATATGCCTCTCTGAGGCAAAGAAATAAGAGCAATCACATTCTCTCTTTGCATTCTCTGCGCTTATTCATGTCTCTTCCTCCTCATTTTTCATCTTTCATACATGGCCTGGAGCAGAATCTCATCTATTTACAATAATGGGAAAAATATTGAAAAATAGTAGGTCCTTTCCAAGCTCCATTAGCAATATGATGCATGTTGATGAAAGGTGCTGACAGCCTCTCGTAACTCAGGTCTGGAGAATGGTTCCATAATCAGTGTCAGCTCCATTGCTCAAAGCTCACCCCCAATGCTCCTGCTGAAGAAAGGCACATGAGGGAGACCATTCTTTGGCTGGGCTAACATTGGCCTGAAACCTGTGAGGAGCTTTATTTCACACTTCTTGCTCTTGTGCTGATTTCTTCTTTGATGCCAATGTCTTTGCATGCAGAGAGTGCCTCGAGACCCCCAAGTGCTGTATTATCTTTAGGCTTCTTTGATGTTTCTAAGCAACAAGAACATATGAGAAAATCATAGCCAATGGTGGAACTGATTCAGAATGACACTCTCAGTGTCATCACTGCTGTACTCTTGTTTACACATACTGTTGGATCACCCCACATTGCCCTGTTAGACTCAACTGCTTTACAATTAGTGCTTTGGCTAGTCTTGAGGAACCTCTTTGTGAGACTCATCTGAGGCCTGTTGATTGCTGCTGGTGTCCAAGGCTGTATCACTGCACACAAACATGTGCTTCGCTGAGAAATATAAATCACCTCGTGATTAAACAGAAGAGCTCTAAATGCAATGTATTTGCCTAGAACTGTATAAGAGCAAACCAGTGAGGGCCAGTATGACACACAAGTACCCACACAAAATCAAAACTGAAAATAAGCTCTGGTTTCCAACATATCTTAATTCAGAAGAAATAGAGAAGCAGACTTGAACAACAGTGTTTTTCATCCTACTTACGTTGTTGTTTTCCAAGGTGTTATTCCATTATGTGAGAATGATGTGCACAGCATAGCTGTCAAAACATCAAGGAACCACATCCAGTCAGTTGCTGAACACCTGCAAATCCCACTCAAGCTAATGGTAGGTATAGCTGCCAAGCTGTAGCTCAGCTCCTTAAAGGGACTCACTACAGTGGGTAGTAACAAAAGAAATAACAAAAGCAATTAAAATTCACAACTACTTTGCAATGTCTATTTTAGGGAGATAGGTTATGTGTCATAGAAAATCAAACTCCGTTTCTCTACTGGAAATAGAAGAAGACTAATTAACTGTCACACACCAGTGACTATTCTGGTTGGTATCCAAAACCTATGTAAGTTTTCTGCTTTTTTTGCTTCATGGAACTCAATAGCTGTTATGCTGAGGTTTAAGAGCATGACAGAAATTCTAATAAACCGTTTTTTTAAAGGGTTCAGAAGGATCGTGCATAACTCTTAAATAAGAAGCAGAATCATTGAAAGAAATTGAATTGCCGTACATGATGCCACCAGGGCACTGTAGGCAATGTTGACTCCGAAAATCTGGGTCCTAAATTTATACCACTGTATTTGCAGGAGAATAGCAAGTAGACGCCAATGAGATAATGAGTTTATGATTAAAAAACGTAAAAATCACCTTCCTTCAAAAAGGAGTTGCATGAGGGCCTTGAGGAACCCAGTGAAAAGCTAGCTGTCTGTAGTCTATTATGGTCTCACAATCTCTACCTCTCTTTGCCTTGGCCCATTACAGACAGGTATATATTTGCAATATATTGCAGTTTGTCTCCGGTGTTCTGCTCTGTTTCCAAGAACAAGTAGAGAAAATGACTCCGCAGGCTTCCAGTTCTTATTCATGAAAATATTTTACTTACAAAGGAAGAGGCTACTTGATTCTTCCATAGTTGCTTTGTATATAGATCTGTTGACCAATCAATAGATTGCGTTCACTTCATATCTCATTAATTTGCACTTTGTTAAGTAAGTCCCGTGTTATTTTAGGCATTTTTGCTTTTTGGAAAGAAGTAGGTGGTGATTTTGAAGAAAACGGATGTTTGTGTCTCTGCTCACTTTGCAGCCATTCAGTGGGAGCTCTGTTTCTCATTCACACAGAAAGTCTTGGTTGTGAAATTGACTGTATATAATGCCCTTTTGGACTTCTGGGGGACAAAGGAGGACTGCGTGAATCACCCTCTAGCTTCCTTAATTAAGTTCTCCAAAGAGTTTCAATTTTACAATGGCTTTACGTGACTCTGTGATTTCTTATAAGACTTTATTCTACTAGTTTTAAGACCACACTGCATAGAACAAAAAAATACTGAATCAGGTATTTTATTGATGGATGCTGTGGACCTGCTGGGAACTTGGAGAATAGAATTGATCTTTTGACTAACTTTGCCTTTATATCTGTCTTTAAGAATGACCTTATAAAGTAGGCCAATTCAATATCAGTGCGTGAGCTTCAAACAGATGGAATCACCTCTGTGTTACATTTTGTTTGAGCTGTCATCATGCCCTTATCTCCTTTGTGGTTTTGTTTGTTTGTTTGTTGTTTTTGCTGTTGTTGTTGTTTGTGGGTGTTGGGTTTTTTTGTGGGTGGGTTTTTTTTGTTTTGTTTTGTTTTGTTCATGTTGGGTTTTGTTTCCTTCATTTCCCTGCTTCTTGATTGTCTTTTCTGTCTTGGGTCTTTCATATTCTTTAACTTGGAGTTAACATGACCTGCATGTGGTTTGTAATGTGAACACAGAATCTAATTTATATTTGGCACTTAATCAATGGTGAGCAAAGCCCAATGTTAAATTAACACTATTTTGTTCTAGAACAGCACAGGAAACACCCTGAAACTGTACTCATGCATGTGTTTGGAGGTCAGGTTGCCTTTATTTTGTCACAAATATTCCTTTTTTTTTTTTTTTTTTTTTTTTTAAGTAACATTAAGGGCTAGGAGCATCACCCTTAGAACAATTGAAACAGACAGTGTTGGTGGTAGTTCTTTCCATTATGGCCTGAGCCTCTCCTGCACAAGATACCCGGTCTGGGTGTTGCCTTATATTGAGAATAGACATGGCACTAGCAGAGTATCTGCAGTTAGTGGACTGCACTCTGGATGCTTTCTCTTGTCTTTAATTGGCTTTGGACCCCAGATCAAAGGTTGGAAGGAATGTCCTTACATTCAAAATACAGCATATGTGCAGACACACACACACACAGTGGGAATTTGTGTGACTATTATGCTGTTCTGATTGTTACCATGGGGATACAGCAGTTTCCCACAGCTTCTCAGTATGGAGCGTTTGGATGCACCAGTCTGGCAGCTCAGTAGTTCTGTAAAAGTAGAGTTTTTGCTGTGTCGGGTATATTGTCACATTTCTCTGGAGAAGGGCTTTGGGTTTGGACTTGTAAAATATGTGGAAGTCAACATCATCTCTGTAGTTATTCATGCCTACGTGTTGACTTCCCTGGAGCAATCAAGACCCATAAATAAGGTTTGTGTGTAAGAAAACACTTTACTGCAAACTCATATGCTTACAGTAGATGAGAGCTGAGGGAAGCATGCTTTATATCCTACAAAATTACACTGTAAGAAAACAAGGAAAAGACTAAGGGCAGTAGGAGATAAGAGTACATTCAATTATTAAAAAACTATGGGCATCATAGTTGGTGATTTTTGCCTTTTAAAAATAAGTTATGCAACTACATTTCATATAGGCTTTGGGAAAATTTGAATCTTGTTATTCATAAGAGATCATGTATTTGTTGAGACAGATCTTGCTGTTCTTTTCAAATTCCTCACCGATAGTTCTGGTATATCACAAAGTTGAAGCATTAATTAAACAAGATATTACAACATAGAGGTTAAAAAGTGTTCTTTTCCTGAAGGCAAAATATTCAGAGCCATTAAGATATTTATAAGGACTTGTCTAGAATTAATAACTTCAAGAAAATAATATTAATATCAATTACTTTAAAGATTGAAGGATAAACTTTATTACTGTCTAATTCGACCTCTGGTTTAATGAATTGTTTATTTTTACCCTATAATTTCTATTTGAGTTATGCCATATATTTTAGACAGCTTTTAGACTGGATTCAACAGTCACAGACAATGAAGACTTTACCATACCTATTAGTAGTTTCTTCTAATGGCTAATCACTTTGCTGTTAACAACGTGTTTTGTAACTTTACTGTGATGATTTACTTTTTTTCCTGGTCCAAATTTCCAGCCATTGGCTCTCATTATCTTAAAAGCTTGATCTGTCAGTTGTGGACAAGTTAGGTTATAATACTATATTTTTAAAATGATATTGAAAGGCTTGCTTTGTTTCTGCTACTTTTCACAAGGGTTGGCTTGCCCTCTAAAAGCTCTCGCAGCTCTTCTATTATTCTGTTCTAGTCTTGAGACCCAGTGTGGTTCCACAATAGCCCTGGGCAGGACCACAGGCCCTTCTCCTGCTCCCCAGTGTACTTGTCATGATGCCATACCAACCCATTTATCTATACTATCATGCTGGGTGCTCTTGTGATGAGAGTCCCCTTCTCCCTAAATGTAAAATGGGGATTAGTGGAATTGGTGAAATACTGAGATTTCTGCATAAGTACTGCTAGCTCAAGACTGTGTAACTCTCTCTTTTCTGAGCCTCCCACCACCAGCAACTTTTTTCAGCTATGATAGTTTAAAGTATAATTATCCAAACATTCACCTTAGGGTAAGCTGACCCAGTGGTTCTGTTCATTTAAACTATTAAGTCTCTGCTAACATATCCTTTAGAAAAGGATGAAATAATTATGTGGATGAATCTAAACCAAAGCACACAATTAATTAGATTTCATTTTCTATTGTTATGAATTCCTGGAGCTCTGCGGATACTGACCAAAGATACATTTGTTTTTCTCATGTAGGGTAATTGGATTACTAGGTAGTATGAGTCTTTATTCTTTGCTGATAGAGTGAGATAAATGTCTCCTAAATACACTGTGCAAACAAAAGTAGCTTAAGAAAAGAAGTGACAAAAAGATGTCGTGAATATAGAGGCTTAAGCAATATTTCTTCTGGTGATGGAGAGGAAAAAACTGTTTTATTGTCACTTGGCTGGTTAAACACACTGTGACAACAGGGGTAGCTGCTTCTCTGCACACTTTAATAATGTCTCCCTGTATGCATTGAATTTTGAAATGGGGTGTCTCCTTTATGCATGTGCATAAGTATCTTTGCTTTTCAGGGAACTGATGCCTCAAAATACTTGGAATTTTTTTCTCTGTGATGAACTCTGAAATATAGATTGGAAAAAAATGAGATGTTAATAGTCATCTCTAGGGTTGAAAAAGGACATCGGTTTTTCATCCCGTGATCAGGAGTGAAACAGTGTGTGCTTTAGTATTTTGGGGTTGTGGTGGGGGTGTGTGTTTTATTTTTTATGGTACTGGAACATAAAAAGAAATATGACAAAGATAAGTGACTTTACAGTTCTGGTAATTCATCCTATCAATCACCACCCTAAAAAACAATGCCACTCGTCTGTGACTAGTCATAGACAAAACAGAGTGTGAAAATAGAGAAAAGATTATGGGCTGTGCTGTTTGGTGGGGGGAAATAAATAAATTGGGGTTGTGCTGGTTTGAAATTAGAAGCAAATTCCTGTGGAAAACCTTTCCACCTGACCTGCTTGAATACTGAGGCAGAACCTTGTCTCTTTTGAATACCTGAGAAGCACAGGAGGAAGCACAGATGTAAGCTGTGGGAAATAGATACTGAGATCCAAGTGCCTATGCAGAGCTCCAGGACCAGCCTACATAGCCAAAGAGGGAGACTTTTGAAGAAACACCTTCTGTTCACCTTCCCTTAAAAGCCATCTGAGCTCAGCATTTTACTGATCCGTGCTGCTTGGAAAAACCTGTCCCTTCAAGAAGCAAGTCTAAACAAACTAAGCAAACAGCGTGAACTCCAGTGCATGGGCAGACCATCTCCAGAAGTATGAGGGTCCTAATGTCCTGTCATGAAGGCAGCTCTGGGCTGTGAATCAGTTCAAGGGGTGGCTCATGTTTCGGGGGGGAGATCAGATCACAGCCAATTGTAAATTGAACAGGAATTGTCAGATTCACTTGTTAAAGTTTGTTTGAATAGACATCCTGAATTCTCTCCATTTTAGGAAAGACAGCAATAAGGAGTTAACACCAAGAGCAGACTCTAGAGACCAACTTCCTCTCTTTCTGGGGCATTTTTGTGGCTGTAGGATTCTAGGAAACATGCAAATATATCCTGAATGGTTCCATAAATGTCAGATAGGTCAATCTTCTTTCTTTGCCGTTTCACAAGGAAGTGATTGATGCTTGACACTTCTATATAATAATAAAACATTTCCAAAGTTTATGGTCAATAAATTTGTGTAATAAAAAATGCATCCCAGTGCTATCATAGTTCATACTTCTACTTCAACAACTTCGGAGGCTAAGATAATGTAAATTTTGGTCATGCTTTTTTCCTTTTCAAAGAGCAAAGACTTTGAAATTTCTTTTCAGCTAGTACATGTTAAGGTTAGTGTCTCCTTCAACTAGTGATTTTTGCTGGAGTCAAAACTGTGATTTTTAATTTGAGTTTTCTATGAGTCTTTGCAAAATAGTGTGGTCTGGGAATATAAGTGGGTGGTAAACATTCTCATGTTGTGTTTTATTTTCTAGACACTTTTGAATACAACTTTTTTTTTTTTTTTGTGAAATACCTCAGAAAACTGGCTTTCTGATCAGGTATCTTTTCATGAAGTATTTTGACATCTATAATCTAATCCAAAGTAAAATGCAATCACTGGATAAGTCTTCACTGCCTCTACCAATATTTGAATAAAAGCTTCAGGTAAAGAGATGCTATAAAAGCACTCCTCTTTCTTCGAGACCTAGAATTTATAAGTGTTGTTTTTTTTTCTTTTCTTCCTGGCAGTTTCTTCTTTTTTTTTTTTTATTTTTTTCCTGACTTTGGATTCAGAGAGCAACAGTAAATGGGGCTGATAGAAGAGAGGTCTCCATTCCTATTTCCACTGAAACGATTACATGGGCTCGTGTTAAGGACTGTGCAGGCTCCTAGCTGTTCATGTGAGGGATGTAAACAGAGACCAGATTAATGTGATTTTCAGTCGTAGAAATCTGTAACTGTTCCAGAACCACAATTCAGCTAACCTTAGAAATTAATTTTAAAAGTTTTAAAGAGCCTTTATTTTCCTTTTAAAACATCCTATCAGCTTGATTTTTTTTTTTTTTTTTTTTTAGACTTTTGGGTATGTTAAGCAACATTTTGTCTCTGCTGTTTTCCATGCAACCATGATAGTTAGGCATCAGTTCAGTTGCCAGAACATAAATACGGAGATAGCAGCATAACCAGGCTCTAGCCAGCACTGCAGAACAGGAGCAGCTGTGCTGGAGGTCCTGTGCCATACCTACTATTCCAGGGGTGTCAAACTCATTTTCACTGGGGACCACATCAGCCTCGCAATTGCCTTCAAAGGGCCAAATGTAATTTTAGGACTGTATAACTGTAACTACTTCTACATTTCTACAGTCCTAAAATTACACTTGTCCCTTTGAAGGCAACTGTGAGGCTGATGTGGCCCTCAGCGAAGATGAGTTTGACACCCCTGTGCCAGTCGCATCTGAGGCACCTTGTGGAGTCTGCAATAGCACTGTACCTTCCTGTGTGTAGACAACTGAACTGATATGTTAATGTTTGTTTTTGTATAATTTTGATAATGTGAGGAAAGAAATAAAAATAGTCTGGACTGAAAAAGCCCTAAATTTCCCTTAATTATTATTTAAAAAATGAACAAGTGTTTTTTGTTTGTTTTTCTTGATTTTTTTGCCCTTCTTTTCTCCCCTGAGAATTTTGATTAAGAAAGTATTTAGAAGATGAACTAGTAGAGAACAGAATCTTCTCACTTTTTTCAAGCCTATCTTGTAAGAAACTATTATCTAAAAACTCATTTTGAAAGGTAGTTTCAAGGAATTTATTCCCCTTAGCAGATATCAGGAATATATACAATTCTGGTATATTTGCCTGTTTGGGAATGCCTGTTCTCTGTTAGGTTTTGCAGGGTTGGTGAAGTTATGGTGTGGAGACCCAGGGAAAACACAGACAAATTAGAACTGGGACAGGAGAAAGGTGTCAGTGGTGGGGATCTCAGACTCTGATTGACAAGGGATTCATCTTGTGAGGCTAAGTTTAACCTAATTATCCAGGGCTCTCCTGAGAGAGATCAATCTCTAGAAAACCACTTCTACCATCATTCTCAGAAAACTGTCTATGAAACTGGGAGCCATGTGAAACTGATCCTAAGTTATCTCTCAAGTTGAATTTGTGAGATGAAAATTATAACTTAACACATTTACCTTCTGGTTTTGGTAACATTTTTAACATTTTTCTTCAATCTTGTCAGGGCATGACATGTGTCTTCTATTTTGTCCTCATGTCTTCTGTCTCAATTCTGCTGTTCTTCATGCATGCCGATGGCATATGATATAGCTTTTTCTACCCCAAAAATGTAGAATCACCTTTCTAGACCTGTCCAGTCCTGTGCAATAGTTCATATCTCTGACTTCTGCCTTTTTCTTCTCATTCCATAAAGGCCAGGGCAATATTTTGTGCATTCAGGCAGTACTTCAGCCGCACTGCAACTCTGGCACCCCAATTTATAATCTATTACCAGCTGCTGTCCCCCTTCTGAACTGCCACACAACAGCTGCCTACAGGGAAAATCAATGCCTTCAAATTCATCCATGAATGCCAGAGATTAATTTAGGCACAGAAAGCTAGTTCATAAGCAGTCCTCAGAGTTTCTGTATAAAAATACTCCAGTATATTTGCAGCTTTTGAGGAGTCAGTTTAAGAGAAGAAAACGTGGCAATTGATGGCCAAAAGGACACTGCATGGGGGAGGAAATACACGGTCACTTGTAAGCTGCAATCTGCTGAAACCCAGAGGCTTCTTTTAAGTCTGTCTTTTCTCTGATCTGTGTTTGTTTATTCCAGCAGAACATGTTTTTGTCTGGAAGATATTTTGTGACTCGAATAAAACATACAGCTTTGCACAAAAAGCTCTATTTTAAACTGGTATCAACCATTTATGAAGTTCATTGTGGAAACTGCACAAATAGAAACGTGAAGATTCCAGCTTTTAAGGACCAGCTTTTCTCTTTGACTGGGGAAGTCATAGGATCTGTCTCTTTTCCTTGTAAAACTTGCATATTACCAATAAAAGAATTTGGGACCTCTTTCTAGCAGATAGCAAAGATAGGACAATTTTTACATCCCTGCACTCAAAGCTACATGTGACCTTGTTCTATGAACTGTTACTTTAAGGTAATGAATTTGAGCTTAAATTAGAAACATTTTTCTTTGTATAGGTCTTTTCTTTGCTTCGTTTAGTCTATTATCGTCAAACTGAATAATGCTACAGAAACAGAACCATATTGTGTGTGACACTATAAACACACAATAAGCTGCACTTTCTGTGCTGAAGAAGCAAACAGGCCAAATAGATGAGAGGACAAAGAAGAATGAAGAAAAATCAGCCCCTTTGTAAGTGCTGAGAACCTGAAATGCAGGGCTTGTTCAAGGTCACCCAGGAACTGTGCACCAGAGATGAGATTTAACCAGGCTTTCTGAATCTCAGACCAGCATTGCAATCACTAAAATATCTCTTCATCCAGAAGTTTGCAGTCTCTTGACATTTGTATTAATGCCTGACACTTGACTTCAGCATTTCAGCTTTGATAAGGCCACACTGGCTTAAGATGAAAAGAATTAGGAAAAAAAAAAAAAAAAAAGGCAAGGGACTGTTTGTGAAGGTTTCTCCATGGTATGTGAAAAGAGCTCTGTCAAATCACTTTTACTGAAGTTGTACCAGAAATGATCTGAGTAAAACCTTACTTAAGAGGATAGAGCCTCAACAGGTTGAGATGATCAGTGGTTGCTTGCGCTGCCAGCTGAGACAGGGAAGGCATCTGGTCTTTTCAGTATAAAGAGTTTAGGGAAGTACTTGCCAACACAAATCAGGGGTGTTTCTATAGTTTTTCCAGATTTGTTTATGGTAGAAATCAACAAGCCTTATGTCAATACCTGGCATGTGATAATTCTGGAGAATCATTCTGGAAAGCATGGAACTTTTCAGGTGTTAAGAGAAAGTAACAGATCAAGATGGGCTTGTCTAACCTGAAGATGCAGGCTGTTTATTACTATTATTACCACTGGTAGGGTCTCAGCATTTTTCAGATAATATGGGGACTGTCTTTTATCCGTTTGATCTGGGGGATATGCCATCACAGTTTTTGGAGGGGCACTTTATTTTCATGGTCTTAATTTCTTTCTCATGCCTGCCCAGTCCTTTAGGGGAAGGAAAGGGGATGAGGGGAAAAGCAGAAATAAGGCTGTGCCTAAAGACACAGCTTGTGCAGAGGTGTCACTGTTGGGTAAAGTTAAGGGAAGAGGCCACCTTGTGGAAGCCAGCAATATAACTGCACATTTCTGCAAACCACTAGTTCATGAGCAGAGGTATTTGTTGGTTTTGGAACTGATTATTAGCTATTACTGACTAGGCAGGGAAAAAAAAGACCCCCTTTTTTGAGACTTCTGTCGGTACAGCTTCAATGGCTGACATACAGAGTGCTTAAATTGTAACATTTAACCTAATGGAGGCAAACAGCTTTGCAATTTCAATATTTCAAGAATATCTCCTTCTCCCTCTCTCCCTTCCTTATTCTTATACCCAACTGCCAGTTCCCTGATAACTACTAGGAATCTGTTTGTTTATAATAGGTTTTAGAGAGGCAGCTTGTCATAATATCAGCGACGTCTCTCCAGGTTTCTAATATGTTACTTGTTTTTCTAATAGTGCTTGCCTCTGCTTCTGCTCTTTTCAAATGCTCTCATTGCTGCTAATTGTTTGTTTGGATTATATTCAGAAAATCATTATTATTTTAAACTATGTACTCAAAGTCACTTCACTGTTTTTATAGAAGGAAAGAAAAAGGTTGAGACAAGTATCTATAAGCAAAGAATAGCTATGTACTAAAAATGACATTTAAAAAGAAAGTCAACAGCAGGTTATATGAACATACATCTCCTGCTGACATACATAGGTACCTAACTTGGGAGCAAAGCCACAATGTGGAGACAGGGTATGAGGCACACGGATGGTGTGGTATGTAGAATGCTCCCATGTGTTTCAGAGGGGGTTGTGTTTCATGTGCCTCTTGTTTTCCCCTGGAATTTTCCTTGTGTTATAGTTTAGATGCATCCTGCGCGTGAGGATGACTGGTGATCAGGGTTTGACTTGAATAAGCCAAAGCCAGAAAATGCAAGTGGTTTATAGGACAACATTTTAACAGGTGGTTAAAGAATGAATGACAATGTTTGTTTTCTTTGTTGTAGTAGAAATGTAAAACATCCATAACCCTACAACAGGATTAGTACCAGACTGTTTTCAGAATGGAAAAAAAAACAAACAGAAACATGTGGAACAAAACACATTAGTGATGTTGGTGTACGTATTTTACCTGAAAGATTAAAAAGAGAGGTCTTGTTAAAAACACATAATCCTATGCATTTTTTTGGTGTTTTTTTGTTGTTTGTTTGTTTGTTTTTGTTTTTTGTTTTTTGTGTATGTGTGTGTTTGAAATCATCAAATAGAGGGACCTGGTTTTTACTGGGAGAGGAAACATGTCAAATGAACTGTGAATAAGCTTGGTGATTTTTCCATTTGGGAGGCAGAGACAAGTTGTTTTCAGAGTACCTAAATGAGGGTTGAATGGTTATATGACATCTAATAAATTAAAGGAGTGACAGCCTGTCTCCTGAGTGATTCCTTGCAGTCACCCCTGTTGGGATCCTAGGAGGAAAAAAAAAATCCTTGAGTCTTTCTCCTGTCTGAAATAGCAGCAAAGTATTGCAGCAGAACCCAGAAAAAACAGACCAGTAATGTGGTAGAGACTCCAAAAAAGAAAAATCAAACAAAAGATGCACTCAGTCCAGGAATCTAATGGATAATAGCAGATGATGCCTCATCAGTGTGGAGAGAGGACCCATAGTTGATAGTCTCAAAACATTCTGTGTTAACACGGCTTGTAAATCAGTGTGCTTTCAATGAAAGGAGCGGCTGGTAAGCTAGTGTTAATGTCAGATTTATGTTAACATGCACTGAGGAAATCAATACAAGGTAACACTGTTTGCATAGGGTAAACAGATTTCTGGCATGCTTGCTGCTTTTGATTATCCAAAATTGTGTACACAGAGCTGTGAGTTTACACTGCATTGTACAAACCAGAGGGTAGTTCTCCTGTGTGGAGAAACCAACACATTTTGATAAAACATCAGAAAGAGCGTAGAGTCAATTTTCCCTGTTGCTTGGCACAGGTGTAAGGGCTGCCCTTTAGAACAGCTTGTTTCTTTGGTCTGAACCTTATTCACTTGCATGTCAACTTTTTCCTGGGGTAGCCTCTTTAACTCTGCCAGGAAAGTGTAAACTGAATTCTTAGTACGGAGGAGGGAGTGCGTGGGAAGTCTTAGACACAACCAAAATAAAGGACTTACAAGAACCTGTTCTCAAGCAAAAAGGTGCATGTAAGGATGCTCAAAATGTTCTGTTCTTTGCTGTGCAGTTAGACCTGAAAGGCTGTATGCAAATCTAGTCAGAAATAGTACTTCATCCCAACTGGACTGATTTTTAAATGCTTTTTCAAATCCTAATGTCTTCTCCCATCAGTGGCTGAAATTTTCATCAGCTGCAAGATACAGTGTATGTAATAAAAAATTGAGAGAATTTGCATCTCTACAGCTCCAATTTTTCCCTCCTGTACTGCGGTACTACCTTTTTTATACCTTTAATATCCAGTTGTTGGTTTAGTGTAACTTTTTCCTAGGAGAGCTGTTAGTGCGCTTGGGCTCTCACCCCTTAATGAAACATGGATTGTTTACAGCTAATGAAGCTCACAGTAGCCCATTTTAATTTGAGGTTAATTTTCCTGGGCCCAACCTAAACCTATAAACCATAAAGAGCATAAGTGGGGCCTGACTGAAGGCCTGAGACTGTTCAGTCCTCAATTCCCTCTCCTGCCCTCATGCTGCTAGAAGTTATTTCTTCTCATAATGAACTGAGGATGTGATGTTCCCAGCAGGACGGGGCTGTGGGGAAGCAGAGAAGTTTTGCCAGCCTGCGGCTGCTGCTTCTGCACCAGGTGTGATGGACGGGGCTTCAGGCTCTGAGCAATATCTGTACCCCAGAGGCAGGGTATGCCAAGCTTCATATACCAGTTCTCATTTTCCAAGAGAACAAGCTTAATTTCTCACATCCCCAGGTGTGGAGATGTCTCCAGTTTGAGAACTGTTATGTTGCATCCAATCCTTTTGACCTGTTTGGGATCAGTTTCATTAAGGCAAAACCTTTCTCAGTGAGAGAGATACAGAATCACTTCACTGAAGATAATATTTCTTTCTATCCCTCTCCTACCCTGAAAGAGCAGGTTAGTTTTGTACAGTGAACTCAGTGAACTGTATTTCCCCTTAGAAAGATCCATCTTCCAGACCCCAACATGCACTTTTTTTTTTTTAATGGCAGGAAACATCTACACAGATTCCTCTTTAGGTAAGAAAAGTAAAGGGAAGAAATAAAATGTTACTCTTTGTACAGCTTCACTCCAGGCACAACAGCATCTGTAACATTTATTTCTAGAACACATGATATTTGGTTTCTGCACCACAGAATGGAAGACTGATTTTCTCACTACTTCTCCCAAACCTATCAGTATTAATAATTCAAATAATAAATCTAAAAAGGACTCCTCAACTCCCTCCCTTATAAGAATAGCCTGTGTATGTTGTGCTTTGGATGATATAATATTTCTTTTTTGTTTAATTGAGAAGCATTTATTTTTCCTTCCATCATTCATTTTACTGCATTAAGTTAGTGGTTCTGTTGGGATTCAGTTGATTAATGACTAATTTCCATCCTATGCATGCTCAAGAGGGAGCGGTACTCACAGTACTTCCCTCCACAATAATATAATCTTAAAAGAAGGGGGAGTTTAGCAAACCATAACTTTCATGCGAAAACAAAAACCTGGTAGAACTGCAATGGAAAAAATAGGAAATGTTGGAAATATTTTTATTTCAGCAGTTTCACGGTTGTGAAAGCACTTCTCCTGGACTGAATGCCTGTCTTCACACATTCCCTTTTGATTGACCCAGCAGCTGAAGATGTTACTGTCACCAGTCAGTTGGTATCATGACCCATTTGGAAGTTAAACCTCTACTGGCTTAACTGACTGGCTGAATTCCTGCAGCTTGCTTCAGTTTCCTTCTTAGAGAGCTAGAAAAGGATGGGCAAACACAGACTCATGATCTTTCCTCCCCTGAGAGGGAACAGAAGCAGGGACAGCAAGCACATTGCTTTAGTTTGTGCTACACGTTGGTGGCAGAATCAAGAAATGGTCCCAAATCCAGTTGTCTGCTTAATTCTTCATATTCCCACTTGTGGTACGTGCATATGACTCCTGGCCTGAGCTTATCCAAACAATCTCATAAATAGTCCCTGAACTGCTAAATGTATCCTCTGATACACCAAAGTCCAATTAATGAACAATCAGCTCTCAGCAATGACCGAAGACCTCCAAAACCCCACCCGAGGATTACAAGTGTGCAACAGTTCTGAGTGCCTCTGTCTTTGCAGGGAGGAAGATGTGGTCTTTGTAAATGAAGTGAACCTGCAAGTTTGCAGTAAAATTCAGTCAGGTCCTGGTAATGGCTAATCTGTGAAAGGAGAGCCAAGCCTTCCTCCGCAGCATCGTTGCGTTTCTTTTACTTGTAACATTTCAAGCATTTATATGATGTTAATTACCCTTAATAATAATACAGATTTCAAAGAAATACAACAGGCATTTTGGCAACTGTCCTTTTTCAATGAATTAACCATTTAAATTGATATGTCAGCAAGTGAATTGAAATGCAGGCAGATATTGCAGACACCAGATATGAATTTCATTGTTTTGCATATCAGAAGAGCCACAGGCATCTGGCAAAGGACACCAACAAACTGACCTTCTCCAGTTACTTCCTTATGCTTCCTCTGACAATGCCACAATCTCTTAATAGGTATTTCAATGCAATTGTAGGTTCTTATTTTTTTTTTTCTTTTTTCTTCTTGTTGGAGATGAACCAGAGGCAGAGTTCCATTGCTAAATCAATTAGAAAGAAAACTACAGGTGCTCTTGTAATGCTGCTTGCAGGAAGACAGATTTCCTGATAAATCAGTTCCTCTGACACACTGTTAATGAGAAATTAAGAGCTGTGTTGTACTCTGTGCCTGGGCCTGACTGATTTCAATTTATTTTCTTTGCTCTTTGAGTGTAAAATATAATTGGGAAAAAAAAGAAAAAAAAAAAAAGTATAGTAATTCCTATTCTGAAGCAGATTCCTTTTTTTCTAATGTGCATTTATGTATCAGTCAAGACACAGGTAGACTGTTAATATGCTGGTAGGACTTCCCTTTACCAACTTCAAGGATGCACAAAAAAAAAAGTTCTCTAATTGCTATCAATTAAAGCATCTTGTCAAAATTTTCTGAAGTCAACTTGTGAAATAAGATGTCAGAAATGAGTATGCAGCATCTTATTAACAAATCAGAGCACAGAAAAGCTGCAATGTAAAGTCAGTTCCTAAATATAGCATGCCTATTTCGGACTGCCATCTTCTCCTCTTTTAGACTTTAACCATGTGTCTGTGAGTTGCTTTGTGAATGAAGTTTTAGCTAACTGTGTTGGATGGACTGAAGTATGAGCGTTTAGGTTCTGAAAAGTGTGAAATGCCTTGTAAGAGCAGTGGAGTGTCCAGTGTCAGCTGTGATGGGAAGTGAAAATGTTCAAATGCTCTCTGCTTATGAATGTATAGTATCTGTTTCGGCATCAAAATGTCTGTTGTGCTGTTATTGGACCACATCAAGTAGAAAACAGTCTCAGCCTTCAAGACAAAATTCGTGTACTTGCCTTATCTCTTTTTACTGGGAAGTTACCATCCATACTGGGACTGGAAAAGGAGAAGTAGGATCCCTTGGTTGTCACAGTTCATAGTGACAGTGCAAACCTGCCTTCCCCAGCCCTTAGACATAAAATACCAATCTGAAGTGTAACAGCTGAGAAGTCAGCACCCATTTCCTTTTGTTGTACCTGGCCCACAGAGGTTAATGTCCATGCAGAAGATTCAATTTGCAGCTGAAGCTGATAAGGTATTAAAACCTCAGCAGCAAAAATTTCTAGACTCTCTCTCTCTGTGTCTTGGGGACCTTTGCTATGATTTTATTTTCTTTCTTTGTTTGTTTGCTTTTTTTTTTTTAATTTTGTTTTTGTTTTGTTTTGTTTTGTTTTTTTCTTTTCCTATTTCCAAAGGCAGTGAACAGGTTGTGCCAGCCCTGGTTAGCTAGAATCTCTATCAGAAAAATATGGACTCCATACTGGGCGAAGTCATGATACTTATATGCCATAATTCTATGGTAGCAGCTGAAATTTGTTAGCTGTTCAAGCTCACAAGAGCATTCTTCTTCTGCAGATAATTACTTTTTCCTATGAGATCTCATAAAGGCAGGGTATATGCAAACACACACACATATTCTCTATACGCTGTTTCTTTAGGATGTGGATAGATAATCTGCATGTCTCTAACGATACATTGTAGCTTTATATTCGAAGTCTGTTGATCTCATGTTTTACTAGACAACTTCCTAGTAGTACTTCCCTTTTTTGGTAAGTCTCTGAAAATATGTGTTTTTGTGTTTGATACAGACTGGAACTGGAATGTTTTTCAGCTAAGTCATATCAAAGGCGTGATCCCTAACACAACAGGGTAGGTAGGTAGGTAGGTAGGTTAGTATTAGTCTTAATGTTTTGTAGATTAGAAGATCTCTGCTGAAGCCAACAGAACTGAATCAGTTTGTATCCGATGGGGATGTGGTTAATATATTTAAGGATGGACTGGATGCTTTCAAAAAGTTAGCTGAATTGCTAGATAGGCTAGTCTTTAAATAAGTGACTAGCCACAGCCTGCCAACACAAAGTAATTGATCAGTTAACACAAGTTGTATCCATCAGAAATTGTGTTCTTTGCTTCATGATTAATTTATACAAGGTAAATATAATCTGTCTGACCTTTACTAATTGCTTACAAGGCAAAATCACAGACAAGTGTGACTCTACATCAGCACCAATTGCTTTAGTTGCTTTTGTTCATCTGTGGACATTGTTTTGTGCAGTTCTAAGGAGGTTCTTGCTGTGTCCTTGGTAGCTTGAGAGAGGATGAAAAGACTTATCTCCACAAAAAGTCTTAGCAAAAATGAAAAAAAAAAAATAAAGGAAGAGTAATAATTACAGGATGATATTTTCCTCTGAGTGAATGTATTAATGAAAGTGCTGTGAACAAATGTCTAGATCAGCCATTCTCACCACTGGACATATGAGTTGCTATGCAAAATCGGCCTTTTTGCTCAGACATCTGAGGTGATGTCATGCCTTTTCTGTCTAGTTGATAATGCCCATTTGAACTTCTACTACTCTCTCTATACACCTGAATATGTGTCATTTCCAGTGTTTAAAGGCCTGGCTATCACTTCACTGACCTTGCTAATGAAATCTCAGCTGGTGTCAATGATATCAAGTAAAACCCCAAATAATGCCATGTTTTACAAGAAATCTCCCAAGCCCTGTTCTCAAGGGCTGCTGGAAGAAGGTGTTCCCTAGTGCCAAAAAAAAAGTCCTACCAGTCATCACATCCCCAGCTAAAGCCCTTCTGCTCTTGATTCTCATAAAGTGTCTGCTCACCACACTCACGAACACCCAGTGATGGTGAACATTTAATGTTTTGCAGAAAAACCTACTTCCTATTTCCACCACAGGGCAGGTTAAATGGTGATCTCTATATCTTTTCTCATTTTTATTAGCTGGCATATATCCTCCCTCACCAATGAACAACTTTGTGTAACAGCA
This sequence comes from Patagioenas fasciata, assembly GCF_037038585.1. Taxonomy (NCBI): domain Eukaryota; kingdom Metazoa; phylum Chordata; class Aves; order Columbiformes; family Columbidae; genus Patagioenas; species Patagioenas fasciata. Next base: position 15,032,776 of record NC_092526.1, on the reverse strand, counting down.
AGGCACTACTCAAAGTAATTTACTTGCAAGCCATTGGAAATGGTGTATTGTCACAAAAAGCACACAAAAAGCAAAACATCAGAGAAAAAAATAGTATTATCAAAGAAACAAGCAAGCAAAGAGAATCAGAATATGTGTTAAATCTTGCATCACAATCTTAAACTCCAGGTGGGATTCTGCTATTCAGAATAGCCCTTGGAAATGATTTTCAAAGGTGAGTTGCATGTGAACAAAATAAAGTTTGATGACCCAGGGATTCGCAAACAGGTTTGTGGGAGCCACCAGAAGGCCCTGCACAGATGACCCGAACAGAGGAAGATATAGTTCACCTTTCCAACCAAGCAAGTAGGAGTGAATGTTCTGTAAACATTTGAATATCAAAGGAGGTCTTTTAATCCCAAATCCTACTTCACAGGAAGCCAATTTAATGAACACACACAAGAAAAAATACATTACAGTGCTGAAATACATTACTTGGTGAGGTCACACAATTTTGAGGCCTGTCATTTTCCAGACTTTTCTGTGCAGGTCAAGAAACAAGCTCTGATCTGAACTTCATGGTATGATTATTAGGACAAGGGAAAGCAGCTTAGGTTCAGAAAGCACCTGGATTAATTTGTAACATTTGCGAATGCACCTGGATCCAGCTGCTGCTAGAAAAACAGTCAACACTTGGTATGCAGTAATTCTTTCAGCAGGTTTAATGAAGCTTTGTCTCACAGATAGTCCCTTCTGGCTTATAATTTCTTATTACTTTGTGTCCTTGCTGAATCACTTATTGCTAATGAAACATAAATATTACAATAACTAAAAGCTGTGTTGAAATCTGGGCTCAGTTTTTGATACATCTTTTCAGATGGACCAAGATAGAGAGAAACTTTAAAAAGCCGTCTCATGGATAGGTACTTGGAGTGCAACAGTTCCAGTTTGGTGAAGGGGAAATTACATTCCTGTCAGTTCTGTACCACATAGTCCTATGCACCAACTTCCATTTACTTCCAATAAATCAAATACAAAAGCATGAAAAAACAGACCTTATTAATTTTACCTTTTTTCTTTTCTCCTTTCTGGAATGCCTTTCAAAGTATTAGGGCTATTTTCAATCTTTTGGAGCTTCACTTTTACAAAAGTGAACTTCAGATTTGAGCAAGCAGTGAAACTCATGCCTACCCTGTGCAAGGTTTCTTCAAGTCTTACTGGCAGACACCAGGAAAGCCTTATTCCCCGCCCCCCCCCTTCAATGTCAAAAGTACAAATGGGTTCACCAAAGGGTTAGACAAATTCAGGTTTCTTAATAGTAGCCTGGTTGCTACTTCCAACTCCAGATGTCTCTGTATCACTAATTACAATAAATCAGGAAACTGTACTGAGGAAAAAAATTGCTTTCAATATGTCTTCATTATTATATTCCTCAATTAGCTCTAAACCAGTGCTGGAGCTGGGAGGCTGAACTTGATTGGCTCGGCTCCACCCCAGTGCAATGCTTACGTCCAACTTATGTGTAAAACCTTTGCAAAAAATAATCTGGCTTTGACAGAGAGATCCTGACACAGGCAGGAACAATGTAACTAAGCAGGAAATATAGGAGCAGAATCACAAGTATGATGGGAGATAAAGATGAAAAAGAATTATGTCAGTATAGATCCACTGACTGCAATGAAAATGTGCTGATTTACACCAGCTGTAGTCTTTACTAAGGTAACAGTATAAAAGCATCACTGGGAGTATAACAAATGTCTCTTTCTAGGCACAATGGATTAAAGCCAGCCATGGCTGTGAGTTGCCTGTGCTTACACCAGGGTTTAATTTGGCACAATAGCTATAAGCATGATGTGGTTTAGCAAATGATTTATGTTGGCTTTGTAGGCAGCTGACAGCAGAGATCTCCCAATAAAACTGTACCAGTGAGGTACAGGAAGAAAAGTGAGTGGCATCTCGGATGGCATGTACCCCTGTATCTGTATGATGATATTTGTGTTTTCTCAGTCCATCTGCATGAGAAAAGGACACAGAAGAAATGCATTACCAGAGCTATTAAAGTCCTTGGATTGGGGTGGGCAGGTTACTTTGTCTTGTGATGATCTGTTCACCTGTGGAAGGTGTTGGAGGGCATAATTCTCCAGGGTTCAACAGACGGGGATTTTGTCCCTCCATAGGCCACTGGATTTAGCAGAGAGGTCAGCGTGTTTCCAGACTGGCTTGTCTTTTCCTGCAACTATATTGGGGATGGGTTTGTCATTAGGTTAGCAGTTTGAGAAGAAGAGGTGGGGTAAATCCATTGCTCTAAGAAAAACTGGTACAAAATGACATTACTATGGTTTCCCCTGGGACATTTGGAAATGAACCAATAGAGCTGAGCCACTTGGTCTTACCGTCTAATTTGACATCATGTGGGGGAGGTAACAACTTGGGCAAATCCAGAGAAACAGCCCTGGCCCAGCAGAAAGTAATGCAATGGAGTGTACCAGAGATATTGTGAAGCGATGAGCAAACCATACATCTCTGAAAAACAGTGAGTACGCTCAAAATAACACTTATTTGAAAAAGCATGTGGTTAAGATGATCCATGTGGCTTTTGCATGTATTGTGACCTGTTTTTTCTACTCAGAATTGACTCTGTTTGCAAGCAACAGCACTGACTTGGAAAAAAAGACTGCTTTTCACATTTTAAATTAATCAGTTAAGAAAATATATTTTTAAGAACATTACTCAGAAAGAATAATATTTTAAAGTTATTGACTTTTTCAAATGATACTTAAAAAAATAAAACGGTGTGTCTGGCATGTAGCCATGGACAGAGACAAGACTATGGTTTAGATGAACTGTGTGTTTCTGCATTAGTAACTCACTGTGTTGCTTTGCCTTCAAGTGTAGCAACCAGGGCAAGACTGATGATTGAACTGACCCTCAGAAGCACAGAGAAGACATAAATGTAATCTGAAGAACCAAAGCTGGAGAATGTGTTCATATGAGCTAGGCACACAGAGAATTTAAGACAGTTTCCTTTACAGACAAAGCAGATATATAATGATAGATACATAAATATAATTATTATTAATACAAGAAGGTGGAGAAGAATATATGTTGAGAATATTTCCAGTCATTAAACCATGCAGTAGAATAGATAGTTGTGCTGTGGTTAGCACACTATGAACTTCTCATGTTTTAGCTCTGAAACTATTTGAGATCACCCATCTGCTTCTGTTCTTCAAGCTGCCTGCTTCTTGTGAAAGAAGTTTCTTTGCATATCCCATCAGGACATAGCTTGAAATATTAGTTTGCGTTGTTGGCTTTCTCTCTAACATAGACCATATGAGTAGACACCACCAAAGGATTCATGCATGGTCTAATGTTCTGTGGCACAGGAATGTGTCCAGAACAAGCTTCTGTGCTGTGAATATGAGGAAACATATTTAACAACAGGAGCAGGAGTTATATTTTCTCTCCCTCTCCCTCTCCCTCTCCCTCTCCCTCTCCCTCTCCCTCTCCCTCTCCCTCTCCCTCTCCCTCTCCCTCTCCCTCTCCCTCTCCCTCTCCCTCTCCCTCTCCCTCTCCCTCTCCCTCTCCCTCTCCCTCTCCCTCTCCCTCTCCCTCTCCCTCTCCCTCTTATTTTTTCTCTCTTTTACCTTCTACCATGTTGGTTGAGATAACAAGGGAGTGAGAAGGGAAAATGGATGGAGGGAGACAATGTTTGGTATAAACTCCTCGCTTTTGACATGAGTTTGTCTCATTTCTGCCTCTTTTCTGTGTGTGAAGTTTGTCTAAATGTCTCAACAATTATGTTTTCTGAAGACTTTCTCATGTATGATTCTGTTCTCCCCATCTACTCTGTAAAACATGACCTTTTTCATGCCGAATGATGTCTGCCTTTGGCTGAACTCTTAAATCATTTGGAGGGATAAAGTGGTGGAAGTATGACTGTTATATGTAAAGCAGAAAAAAGTGATTGGTTGTTGTGGTGCTTTTGTGTGTGTTTGTTTGTTTTGCTAGCAGAGAGAAACCAGAAGTCTCCTCACCATGTTGAATATGGTAGCAAGACCAGTATCTTCTGTATAATTTCACCTTCTTGTAATTCTACAGGATGACAGGATTGTGTCACTTCAGTCTCTCTTTTTTTAGGGAGAAAAGTACTAAAACCTAGGATGAATCTTAATGATCTTAAAAACACTGTACATAATTGTGTTTTTTAAAAAGTTAGCTACAAATCCTTGGAAGATTGCATGCACGAGGTTTAGTGCTGACTGTGTCTGCAGATGTTGAGCAGAACTTCAGTCATGCAGTGAAGCTGGGCAACTTGACCCTTCTGGGTGTTCAAGAGGATGTTGATTGGTACTGAACAATATGCCAAAAAGGGCAGAAGAAATTTATAGGGCAGAACAAAGGTGTTAGGTCCTCAGAACAGACTCTTGTATCACATGATAGGGCTGCCTGCACACCTGATAAAGCAAGTGACTGAAGCCAACAAGCCCAGGGGTTGTTTATTCTGAGATTTCTTGCACTTCTGGTTACACAGAGGTGAGTCAAAATGCAAATGGAAAGTTACAAATTCAAAGCCAGTTACAATGCATTTGAGGAATTAGCAGGCCAAGCATGTTTTGGTGGATGCAGTTTTTAAATGAGTTTTCTCATGTGAAGGATTATTTTGTTATTGTGAGTGTGAGACAAATTGTGTGAATAAAAGATGGCAGGCGGGGAGGGAGAGGGGAGAACCATACAATAAGAAGAATTACTCCCTAAAAAGAAGCTTCCATGTCTCTCTTTAATCTTAGGCTCTCCCTGAGTCCCCTGCTACTGCAACATCTCCTCTCCTCTGCCTCCTTTCCCTTCTCACTGATCTCCTGTGCTGAGAACAACCTCAGAAGAAAGGCTAAGACTCTACAGACCCAGTTAAAATTACAGTATCACAGTATGTTTGGGATTGGAAGGGACCTCAAAAGATCATCTAGTCCAATCCCCCTGCTGGAGCAGGAACGCCTAGGTGAGGTTGCACAGGAACGTGTCCAGGCGGGCTTTGAATGTCTCCAGGGAAGGAGACTCCACAACCTCCCTGGGTAGCCTGTTCCAGTGCTCTGTCACCCTCACTGAGAAGAAGTTCTTTCTCAAATTTAAGTGGAACCTCTTGTGTTCCAGCTTGATCCCATTGCCCCTTGTCCTATCATTGTTTGCCACTGAGAAGAGCCTGACTCCATCCTCATGGCACTCACCCTTTATATATTTATAAACATTAATAAGGTCACCCCTCAGTCTCCTCTTCTCCAAACTAAAGAGCCCCAGCTCCCTCAGCCTTTCTTCATAAGGGAGATGCTCCACTCCCTTAATCATCTTTGTTGCCCTACGCTGGACCCTCTCCAGCAGTTCCCTGTCCTTCTTGAACTGAGGGGCCCAGAACTGGACACAGTATTCCAGATGGGGTCCTACCAGGGCGGAGTAGAGGGGAAGGAGGACCTCTCTCGATCTACTGACCACCCCCCTTGTAATACACCCAAGGATGCCATTAGCCTTCCTGGCCACAAGGGCACAGTGCTGGCTCATGGTCATCCTGTTGTCCACCAGGACCCCCAGGTCCCTTTCCCCTACACTGCTCTCTAATATGTGATTTCCCAACCTATACTGGAACTTGGGATTGTTCCTGCCCAGATGCAGGACTCTACACTTTCCCTTGTTAAATTCCATCAGGTTATCCCCCGCCCAACTCTCCAGCCTGTCCAGGTCTCGCTGGATGGCAGCACAGCCTTCTGGCATGTCAGCCACTCCTCCCAGGTTAGTGTCATCAGCAAACTTGCCGATAGTACACTCAATTCCCTCGTCTAAATCATTAATGAATATATTGAATAATATTGGCCCCAGTACTGACCCCTGAGGCACTCCACTAGATACTGGCCTCCAACTGGACTCTGCACCATTGACCACCACTCTCTGGCTTCTCTCTTTAAGCCAGTTTGCAACCCACCTCACTATTGTCTAGACCACACCTCCTCAATTTAGCTGTGGGGATGCTGTGAGGGACTGTGTCAAAGGCTTTACTGAAGTCAAGGTAGACCACATCCATCCACCTTGTTACATTCTCATAAAAGGCTATGAGGTTGGTCAAGCATGACTTACCCTTGGTAAAGCCATGCTGACTGCCCCTAATGACCCTCTTATCCCTGATGTGCCTTGAGATGACAATTTTTGACAATATTCATGTTATTTACCTTAATGTTCCTGGTATCACTACAGCAGATATTCCCATAACATTTGGTGAGGAAGCCTGTAGTTGAGCAGGGGAAAAAAAATATCCTCCTTCCACATTTCTGATTGAAAATGGGAACTGAAAGAAGTACTCTCCTGTCTGTGCACCATTCTTGGCTTGCATGAGTGTCAGCTGAGGTTTTGTGGTTTTAAATAGGGATCTCAGGGTGCTTTTAGGCTTCTGTTCAGATGTCATTGTGTGGATGGGCATCTGTCAGCAGTCCATGTAATGCAAGTCAAAAACCATAGAACATCACAGAGGTTGAGACGGAAGGTGTGGGCATTTCACTGTGGGTGCAGCTGCATGTCTGCCAAGGGTATGGGAAAATGGTATGTTTGTCTGTACACAGTTTAGAGTCAGTGTGGCTGGACTGTAGCCAGTATCTGAATAGTTTCACTGAGCCTGAGACCAATGACCTTGCCATAGGACCAGCCCTTCAAGGTCCCTTGGGATCTGGTATGGGGTTCCTTCTGTGCTGCTGCAGTGTAAGTGATGAAGCAAATTTGAAGTTAAACAATACAATCAAGTCCATCTAAAATGCAGATGATCAGGAGCCAAAATAATCTTGAAAAGCATACATAATCCCAAGTCCTTGTTTTCCGCTTTTAAAGAAGAACAATCTCCCCACCCCCTTTTTTTTTTTTTTTTTTTTTTTACACATAACAAGTAAAACTGCATTTGCACTTGCTCATCCTAGTTTGGCTGTTATTCCACTGTCTGCTTCAGTAACTTTATTTTAATTTTAATTTCATCTGATTTTCAAGTCAATGCTTTCTTGAAATCACTGGTATTTGGAAGTCTGAGGTATCTTTAAAGATCTGAGCTCTATTAATTTTTTTTTCAGAGTGACAAGAAGGCTTTGGATTACATTAGGGAACTGAATACAGGTCTTCCTAGTCTTAAAAGATACCCTAACTTCCCTATCCCACAAAGAAACTATTATAACACAGCAACCAGACTGGGTGGAGAGACTGTCTTCATGATGCTTGGTCCAGCTTTTTGGCTTTTCTTCTTTCTTTTCTTACCTTATCTTCAAGTATCAGCAAGGACTAGATTCTTTTTATGTCAGTAGTGTCCTGCAAATATCTTCCAGTCTAAGGCCATTGTTAGTCTTATTAGTACAGAGGTTTTAATTCTTGTTTGCTAGTAGGGATAAGAATTGTCTGATGCTTGCTTTTCTGCTGTATTTTCATCTATCAACCTTATTTAAATTCATTCTCTTTCCCACTTAATCAAAATCCTGTCCTACTCTGCTAATGGTGAGTTCATTAACTGGAAAGACTTTAAAAATAGATTAAAAACACCCCAAAAATCTTATAAAAAATGAGGAGAGTGAGGAAGAGGCACAGAGTTGATAATATTACTCAGTCATCTCAAACCCTGTTACACCACCAAATGTAATGCAGAGTGCAAATACCCTTCACTTTAATTTCTGACTTAGCGGCTCTTGGAAGTGCTTGGTGGGAGAGGTGTGGTGCATACATTTAATTAAGGCCTTAAATTGCAAACACTCTCTACAAACAAGACAGAGTCAGGAGGCAAATGAGATTCTAAAGATATTAATAAATCCAGATGGTACCATGCATTAGGTCTGTAGTCAGGAAAGGCTACAAAGAAGCCTGCTGACTACCAAAGCAGTTGATGTTTGGCTTTATCTTGTCTGACTTGCACAACAGCGACCATCCTCAGCATCATTTGAAAAACACATCATGGAACAAGCTGAAATTAAATAAATACCATAACTCTTGTCCCATATTTCCTGCACTAGAAAAGTATGTTTATGCAAGAGCAGTTTTTACTGTTCTTACACTTTCCCACTCCCAGCTAAAGATATTAATGTTATTCTCACAGTATTTATTTATAAAGAAAATTTATTCTGGTTGGGGGGAGACATTTATGCTGATTTTACCACAGCCTTTTCACTGCCTGTGTCTTTTATTGCAGCTGTATTTCTTTCATTGCCTGATGTTCATCCCCTCTTAGAAGTAAAATATTTTACCAAGCTGACCATCTGATGAAACATTTTTTCTGCTAGGTTCAGAATATATTTATGAAGTAGCATTGGAGGACTGAAGGCATATAACATTTTCAGACAGTGCACCACAGTATAAGGGTGATAGAGGTTTATGGGAGATATAAGAGAAAGGAGGGAATCATTTCCCTAGGGTGATTAAGCAGACTTTATTTACAGCAAAAACTGGACATATGCAAATTGTGTATCTGTTAAACACAACACTGCTTTAGATTTCAGGCAGCTAGAGATGAATGCTTTGGTATTAATTTTCACCTAGCATATGCATGTTAGATCAAGTTAAGGTTTAGGATATATCAAGTATTCTTAAGTTAAAAAGAGGGCATGAAAAGAAGGGATGTTGCAATTATTACTAGAAAATCCATTGCAAGCAGAGTAAAATGAAAATGCAAAGTCAAATTTCCAAGACACGTAAACCACATAAGAGAAGGTAGTGCAAAGCTGAGTGGTGCAGGCTATTGCCGTCTAGTTTTCCTTCATGGTTCTTTCACACCTTTGCAGGAACTGGTGAGAACTGGGAGAAGTTAGGTTCTTTGCCAGTGTGTTGCCTCTCCATTCATCCTCAGTCTTGCTCCCCAGCAAAGTAATCTGTGCTCCCCACTGCTGCCACTCTGTGCAGGAGAAGGGCAACAATTGGGCTTCACCTTCCCTGTGCAGGAGGCATTGGGTGATGTGTGCAGTGCATCTTAGGAAGGAGGCATGCTCACCAAAGGATCTGACAGAGGTCCCTGGAGATGAAGAGAGGCTGAGACCATTCCTGGGTCTGGCACAGAAACTGCTAGTTAGTGTAAGTAGGAGAAATGAATGAGCATCAGCTCAGCCCAGACCCATTGATCAGTGAACAGTTATGGTGCCAGTTGCTCTCCCAGACATGTTGTGAAACTGCTTTTTACCCACTTCAAACTGAATACAGAAAACCCAGCATGTGACTGTGACTTTAATTTGCTGTGTGATGGCAGAACAGGGACTAACAAAGCCTTTTCTCTAGTGGGAATCAGAGCTGCCCCCATTTCATAGCACTTCCTATGCAATCATCACCCTGAGCTGCTGCTGTCCATAAGGTTCAGATCCTGTGAGTGACACCAATGGGATCCTGGCTTTGCTTGTGCATACATAAATCAGGTGTATTTCTTGAAAGTTAGATCCACACTTCTGAGAGCAAATCGTAAATGTGAAGTATATTGGCTTTTACATCTTTTACTCAATACCATGTGCTTTGCACATATTCCGCCTTGCCATTCTCCCAGTCTTCTTCACAGGAACAAAAATAATGCTAAAATGTAGGAGATAAAAATCTCACTGGTTTTACAGGTTTCAATTAAACACATCTATTAACGTTGTCCTCATGTTCTTATTACGAACACAATTTATTCTTTTCTGCAAGTCATTCATGCAGCTGCTCCTGCTATGAAAGTGCTTTCCTTGTCTGCGTATTTTATTATCGGCATATTTCTTTAGCTACTTTCCATCCGTCTTACCTTAGAAATAAAATATTTCATTGAAATGTCCATCTGATAATATATTCCCCTTTAGACATATATTTAGTCAAAGTGTATTTGAAAAGTAAATTTGTATAATATTTAAGGCAGAAAGTGGTGCCAGCAGCAATAAATTAGTGGCAGGCTAACCTGCGGGTTTGTAGGCATTCTCTTCCTGCAATAATACAGAGTATGTCATTGTTAGTAGAAATATACATATCTCTATAGATCCCAATTCAAGAAAGACTTATGCACATGATTTGAACAGAGTCAAGTGCTCCAGATATCCAAACTGGAAGGGGCTTTGAGTATATATCTGAACTACAGAACAAAGCTTCCCTGGGAAGTTTAGGGGCTCATAAGGGCTTATCCTTTATGAGTTCCCAAACTGAAAGACTAGAAGAGATTCAGATAAATACAGAAGTATTTATTATGTGTGATCGTAGTGTTCATCGCAAATTTAAGTGTAGCTTTTAATTTAGGACAAACTGCATTTTGCATTCAGAGTTTAAGTGTACCCCAAACCCCTCAGCAGAATTTCCCACCAACTCATGGGGTTTCCACGAAGTGATGAACATGGTTAGATGCCAATGCCTATGTTTCAGCTAATAGTGCTGCCAATGAATTATCCTTCCCTTTGGCTGAATTACAAAGCCTGAAGCCTGGTTTGTTCCTCACTCACTGCTTATGTGTGAAAAGAGCCATCCTGTAGCTGAGGCCAGAGGAGTTGTTAGCAGTTCACTTTATACAGCTCTGCAGTGCACATATTCCTGCACTAATTTGTTCATCCTCTCTCAAGCCTCAGATTCGTGTTCACCCGGTACAAACTAGTGTAGCTACTTGGCTTAAGTGGTGCAGGTTCTGCTCCCTGAAATGCTACAATGAGACTTCAGTGTGACTGACCTCAAAATTCATGAACACTCAAATGTCCTGAATGTGATGTACATAATTAATTGTATGGGCCAGAATATAATGCAAGGATTTATCTCATTGTACTTTAGCCCATTTCCAAAATCTCCTGCTTAATGCATTACATTTGCTGACCAGGGAAACCTGAAAACACAAGGGGACTGAGTGCACAGAAGAGCCTTGATCATCATGCTGCTTGCTCCTAGGGTTGCTGTTGTGGCTATGCTGGCACCCGGGGACTATATATGTTATATATTACAACAGATGAGGGGTTCTTCTGTGTCTGACTAGTGCTTGTAAAAGGCTTTGCAAAAGGTAAGCTGTGTGCATTATTTTAGACCCTTAGTTGACTTGTTACACGGCAAATAAAAACTTTAGAAGCTGGGGAGGAAAATACTGATGGATTTGAAGGTAAGTAACTTACATGTATTGCCCTTTTCTAAAATCCTTGTTATGGTGGCAGAGTCTGGAAGGAGGCTTTTCTCTTTATTAGGCTTTCTCAGAGTGTGCTAAAGAGGAACAGAGGGCTTTTACCACTCAAAGGAGCCATGTGTCACCTGTTATCTCACTAAAGCTCTGTTGTTCTTACCAGAATCAGCAGCTGCCCGTCCCTTTATGGTTGGGAACTGCTGCCCTCCATGGGCATTTCACTTGAGATCCCAAGATCTCAACTCCTTTGTTCATTGCTGTGGCTGACTAGTGGGATTTCTCTCTTTCCATACAATTAAAGAATGATGTGGTGTTGCTCCTTAGTAGGAGTTAATGGGGCTGAAGGACAGGGAATTTAAATATCAAATTTGTGTGGTACCACTCATTGTGGAGGTGGTAGCTCTGGTCTGCATTAGTTCAGAGAACCTGTTTTCTTTTTTCTCCACTGTAACATCAATGTATGATTTTAAAGCTAAATGATACTGGAATGCTTAACATTACGTGTTTCCTTCCTTCTTTCTTCTTCTTTCTTATTTTATTTTGTTTTGTTTTATTTTAAACAATGGTTATCCTTGTCTTCTCATGTCTAATCTCAGCAAACGAGGAGCTGGTGGGTTAGATCTTTATGTCAGTGGAGCTCCCTTCCCAGGGGTATGCCCTGTTCACCTGTCTGTGCCCTGTTAAATGGGTAATCCTCTGTTTCCAACAAATTAATCTTTTCTGTGCACAAGCACTAACTGTGACATTACAAGCAGAGGATTATGCTTGTATGCACTGAAGAGGTAGAAGAGGAATGTGCACTTTAAATGCTCCTTCAAGTTCCCATTTCTTGTGTATCTTAGTAATAAACATTTTGTGTATCTTAATAATAAAGATCTATAGAAGGGTGAAAACCAAGAATTTCTAAGATTAATACATTAGTACTTACAAGGTCTTTTTTGAAGGTCCCGTATGCTCTTCTTGTTGCCATGTGAAACCATCAAGTAAATGAATATTGCCTCTTTGAAAATCTAGTTAGGATTGTCTCAATGAAACAGATTTTGAACTTCAAAGGAAGTTTTAGGTACAAAGAGAAGGTTTGAGGCTAAAATGAGAAAGTGGATGTAAAATTTATTGGGTTTTTTTTTGGTGCTTCTTTTCTGGTGGCCAGCCAGACTGACCCAGACACCTTGTCTGCTGGCAGACTATCTGCTTCCCTGTTGCTGGGCTCAGGTGGTGTATGACCTGGTGTGGCTGGAGACATTGGACGGATTCAGCATGCTTCCTGATATTTTCATTTATTTTCACCACTTTGCCTCTCAGTTGTACCTGTCAACACACATCTAGCATTAGACTCAGCTCAAGTGTGGCTCTCCATGGGGTTAAGGTCATGGTTTGTGACACAAGGACAGGTGAGAATCCTTAGATGTCCACTCTAGCTTGTTCCATTGAAGAGAGCCACAGCACATCTCCAGCAAGTCTTTCTTCTTCTTCTCCTTCTCTCTCCTTGGCTTTTTGAACACTAGAAGATCAGCAGGATTTGCTGCAAGATGTTTACTGCACCTACTACCATTTCTGTAGTTCTCATTAATTCCATGAAAGCCCTGTTTTGTCTTGCAGCCACTGGCAGCAGTTCCTGGAGGGTAGGAGCAGCAGTCCTCTGAAGTGAAACTTGCTGTCTTAGAAAGGAGCTTTATAGCAGTGGAGTGTTCAGGCCACAAATATCTTTAGCTATTTCATTTTTATATTTTGGCACACTACATGTGTACTTGATACTGTGATATTCAGGGTTCAGACTGTAATGTGGAGCAGCATGATGCAGATATTACTAATTTTTCATCTTTGGTCTTTTCTTTCTAACTCTCTCCTTAAAACCCAACTGAATCATCTCAGGCTGAAAAAAAAAAAATAAATAATTGCTTTAGTACTTATGCAATAATTTATATTGAAAGAAAAAGGATATTTTACTCCATTTTGTAGAAAAACTCATATCCTGTTTTTTTCCCATATTGCCGTGCCAATCAGTATTTGTTTTTTTTTTATGGCAGGATGGAAGAAAGGCTAATTATTGAATAGGCATAGGCAGCATCTAGTTGGTAAAAATATTTGTCCTTGGATACAGTTGGACACACTGGAGGGTAAGGTTGGGATACTTAAATTGAGGGAGAGAATTTCTGCTGTTGATCCCAATGATGCAGAACACAGTGCAGTGTCTATAATGATGGATATAGGCACCAAATATAGTGGAAAACCATTTCCAGTTCAACTCTCTGTATTGCTTTCTTAAATTTTCTAAAACATCCATTATTTGGGATTATATATTTCTACAAAACTTTGTAAAAATTCCTGTACTCAATTTTCAGATACACTTTAATATCTGCTTTTGAAGTGAAACCTTTTGTCTTCAAGCAGCGAAAGAGAGAAAAAGAATAACCATAGATTGTAAATATTTTTACAGTGCTATGGTGTATTCATATATTCAGATATTTTCTGATAGAGATTTTTATTATTAAAAATACAAATTGATTAATTATAAATTATAATTTCATTTATAAGACGATGTTACATATTAAATAATGCCAGATGGTGCCATGAGGGCATCAGCTCCACGTAATAGATTCTTGATGACAAGGGAATTAAAAGGGGACAGAGTCCAAGAATCAAATTAAACAAGCAGCGAAAACTCTGCCAAAATAAAAATAGTTCCCAAAGCATTTCTCTCTCTCACTTCCTTTTTTAAAAAGTTAAACATTAAAATATACCCTAGGACCTACGTAGTTTTGTTATATTTCCAGCATTTATGATTACAGCAGAACGCCAAAGGCAACACAGCATGGATTAAATTTTTGGTAACTTCATGCTACCTTCAATATGTTTACATTGGTTAGTAAAAAAATCTATTGTTATGTATCACCATTTGAAAAGTGTTTCTGGATTTTTGAGCAACCAGGTTTGTTATTTGTACTGCTCCTATGTAAGACAGATCCTTTTCCTACCGTAGCACTAATGGCTGAAGTACCTCGTTGCCCTGAAGTGCAGTTTCTTTTCCTATGCAGAATTAAACGAACAAGGCACCACACTTGTTTTAGTTATAAATATGAGTTACAAGGACGAAAACATATGCTTATATACAGAATGGTCCAAGAACTACCGAAGTGAATGAAACAACTTCCTTTTCCAAGGGTGTGAGGGGGGAAAATAATAGAGTATGCAATACATAGATTAAAATTCCAATTACACAGGCATTGTTAGCACTAAATTGTAGTGGTTCTAAAAATAGTTTTCAATGTTGATTTTTTCAGTAGAAGTTGCCTGTGTTAAACTCATGTGAGGAAGGGGATTCTCTCTCTTTTCCTGGCCCTCAGTTCTGACTACAGTGTATTTAAACATCCACCACTGTCTATGTTTTTCTGTGCCATAGTTATTTCTACCATGTCTTGCATCTTAAAGGGATGTTCTGGAGTCAACTAAAATATGCATGTTATAATGGCAAGCTTTATCTTGAGTGGTTTTCGTTAAAAGGTTGCTTGTTCTTTGTCCAATGCTCTATTGCTGTTTTGTGAGCAGTAATACTCTCCAGAGCATCCTATTTACAGCTGCCCCACCAAGTATATTCTCGTACACTTCAGGTTTTAAGTTTGGTGTCTTATTTGATGACATTTGTTGAACATCTACAAAGACTTTCCTTTCCCACCTTGCTGTACATGGATTCTTCTGTACCAGGAATGCAGAGAGGGTATATAACAGATTGAACATTCTGTAAAATAATCCTTGTTATGATCTGCAATAAGCAGCTGAGGAGCCTGACAAAGTCTTTACATTTAGAAGTGTCTCTTTCCTCTGGGAGCTGTGATTCTTTCCATTGTGAAGAGAACAGTGAAATAGTATGGCTATCTTTCTTGAACTCAACCTCATGCATTTTATTTTGAAGTGTCTGATTCAAGAGGACCATTTTTTTTTTCTTGTACCCTTGATGTTCTGGTTTTGATATATTATCTTTCTATAGAATATTGACTGATGAATTCAGGCTCTCCTTAATATGCAATGTTTATAAATGAATCAGAAAAGCAGCATTACACGTACTTGCATGAGAAGATAATGTAATGAAGTTGAACCAATTTTATCTCTGAAATTCTCTATTTAAAGTGCACTGGTCTTCAATGTAAAATGATGTAAAAATTGCTGAGCCTGGACTTTTTGTCTTTAACTTCGAATTTCATCTGTAGGTGATTCCAGTGATTCCAAACTTATTTTTGTACTCAATAAAACAAAAAATTGTATTATCATAGAATTTATGAAGAGAGGACATTTTATTTTATTTTATTTTATTTAGAAACTACCTTAGTAAGCTGTCTCTTCTTGATAAGGTTAAAGCTTCTTATTTGAGTGTTTCATTTTGGCTTTTATATTGTGATATAGTTTTAATGTAATAAGCAGTCAATTTAAATATGAAATTAATAATTTCAGTCACTAAGAAAATTCCAGTAGTTCTGGTATAAATGTAGAAAAAAATTATTTCAATTTCAGTTGCAATATTACGCTTTTTCGGATGTATTTAGTGATGAAAATAACTTTTTTGTTGTTGTTGTTCATTTCTGAGAAGGATTTGCAAGTTCTTAAGTGGTGGTTTTCATTTAGTATCCAAAATCCATAGAACTTGCATTTTCTACTTAGGCTCTGTGTACCAAAAACCATAGCAAGAACTGTCTGAATCTCTTGAATTTCACACAATGTAGTTCTTAGACACTTAAAAAAAATACACGTATATTTATTATAATTTTCAAATTACTTCTGATACTGTTAAGGTTCAAGTAAAGACAGCTAATTTGAAGATGTTTCCTGGAATTATCCAACCTCAAATTGTAATCTTCACACATCTAATAAGAATCTTACAAGATCTTATGTGATCTAGTCTGAAGACACAAGTTACTCTCAGGAGACATCAAAAGCATGTGTGTATGTACTTGTATATATGCTTTAATACATATTAACATAACTCATGTAACTAGTACTTTAAAACAACCCTCTGACCGAAAAACTCTGCTGTGTTTCAACAGCAAAGAATGATGGTGTTTATTATGCCATAGGAAGTTTAACCCAGTTTCCTTCCCTCTTGGATCTTACCTCTGTGGTTTCTTCAAGAAATTCTGTCTTTCCTACTGCAGCTGTCTGTCTCTAATTTCATGAGTTGTAGGGTCTCTGTGACTTATTTGTAAATATCTACGTATTTAAAGGACTCTGAGTCAGCTGAAAAAAAAAAATATATATATATAAACAGGAAAATAAAGCCATGCTGATGACACATTTTTTATATTCTGATACTGACCTATATTACTGAAAAAATGTTCTTGCCCAATTGCAGTTGAACTGCTCGATACACTGTAGGAAATAGGTTATCTGCAGTGCAGTTCAAAGGGACTTGAGTCTTTGATTTGTCTCCTCCTCGGTGTGAGGTTGTATCTCTGGAGAAGAAGCAGCCCATCCAGCATCAGCTGACAGGTCAGCAAGATAAAATGGACTGGAAAAGACCTCTTCTTGTTGCATTGCATATGCATTTCCAGTTCCTCTTCTAAGGCTATTGCAGAGGTAGGGGGTAAGAATAGGGAAATAAAAAGGATAGGAAGTTTGAGAAAGATTCAACAGAAAAGGAGACTGAAAGAGTTGGAGAAGTGAAGATATAAAGAAAAAAGGAGGGAGAACGATAGATTTCTGAAGGAAGGTTACCCCATTTCTCATGTTTCTAGTTTCTTGTATTGCATAATCAAGGAATAATTAAGCTCTCCAGAAGCATGTTAAAACAGACAAAAGGAAGTGTGTATCTTCTGTTTTATTTTATTATATTAAGCATTGTATAACCAACTTATGGAATGGTGTCCTGGAAGGAGAGAAGGAAGCTTTTTTCTGAATCATTTGAACCAGTTTCATTGTATACACATCTCTTTTAAAATGATCAATTTTTTAGTTTTCAGGACTAATCTTTCAGTCAGCTTATGTTAGGAAGATTGTTTTGTTTGCTCCATAAGGGTACCTTTTACAGAAGTATCTATGAAGTAGTCAAGTCTGGCTACCAGATGAGGAAGGCTACTGATCCCACCTGCAGCTGCAGTTCATATATCACAAGGAATAATGTCCACAAGGATTTCTCCACCACCTTCGGTGGACAGGACATCTTGGTTTCAGGACATCTTCCTGAAAACATTCTTTAGGAAAGGACAATTTAAAAGAATTTCCTCTACCAAAACCAAAAAAGGGGAAAACTAGAAATTAATTTGATTTCTCATATTTAGCACAAATTGACTGCAATTTAAAATACTAAAATTACACCAAAAACCAGCACAGCATTGCTGTTCTTACTCTGATCTTTTTTGTTCATGAGTATTTTGACACTATCAGTCATCATATGTATGAAATCAGGAGCATGTTACATATTACCAGGCCTTTACACAAGGAAATCCACTGGTGTTGCTTCCAAAGACATACATTTAAGAGGCAGGTAAGCTGCAAGCTAGTAAAAAGTGGGGACAACAGAGAATTTAGTCTGAAGTAAAGTTTAATTTCCTGTTTTTTCCTGACATGCATAGAGGTGAAGCATCTCTGAATAGGCTTGTTCAGGTATGTAACTCTATTAAGAGCATTGTTCTGACACAAAGATTGATCTAAACCAGGGCTTTAGAAGCACAAATTTGACAAAACATGAAAGATTGTTGAAATAAAAGTACAATTAATTTAATTTGTATTTCTAACATACACAATACCAGCATAATTTTTTAACCTCCCCTTGCTTTCCCTTTCTATTAATTGCACATTTAAATTCATCATGGAAAAAAAAATAGGAAAAAAAAAAATCCTGATAGTTATTTTTATAATCAAACACCTTTTCCAATTAGTCTTGGCACCTCACTATAATCACGGCGAATGTTATTAATTCAGCAGTCTACATCCTATTAAGGTTTTCATCATAGCACGGTATTCAGGAGCTTAATGACTTTTGCATGTTAATGCTGCAGCCTGTGGTCTTTTGTCCATTAGGATGGGTTTCACTCAGACGTGTACATACAAACATATGAACGTATGATTATATACAAGTCTTGATCAGGTGAATGCAAGGCTATGAAACAGTACTTTGAGTTTACTTAAGCAATTATTTTAAGTGAGATTATTGTACATTCAAAATGTTCTCCACATAAAAAAATATGTAATGCCGTTATAAATCAGTAGGATACCAGTACAACAACATACAGGAGAAGACACCAGTAGTGGTGGTTGCTAGGGAGGTTGCACAGGCATTGGTGTTCTTTGAGGTCATTGTAAAAGTACACTTTACATACACAATATTACTATGACGGTATTTTAAATGGAGTGATTTAAAAACATGGACAAGGTGCTTTGAGAAATTTTGAAGGCTGACAAGGATTTGTGGGGCAAAAAATTTGGTACCTACTGGCTTATAACAACCAGTCTGACAGTCTACCTTGCTTTCTGCTGACAGTAAAACAATTAAGAAAATGTTTCAGCTATCCAGCCTTCAGAAAAGTTTGAATTTCGACATAAGTTGCATTTCTTTTCTTTCTTCTTATAGAAGACTTAATCAAAGATCAATTTCTATGCTCTGAATTTCCAAGGTTGCAAGGGTAAGGAAGGCCTTTTGTTATCATTCGGTCTCACCCTCACCTTTCTATAATACCAACAGTAGTACTTATTTCACTTTCCTCCAGTAAACCTGTAGCTTCTCTTCAATCTTTTGGAAGACAATCTAGATATATTTTTGAAAATTTAAATGATGGTCAGTCAATTGTTCACAATTTAAGTTGTTCTATTAATAACCAGCAGTATTTAAAAGTCTGTATCTTACAATTTTCTCCATTTTTTTTTTCTCCCTACTGTACTGCATTTTTTTTTTTTTTAATTCAATCAAGCTTTCTTCTGTCATCAGATTTTAAATACCTGAAACATCTCCTGTGAATTGCTGTTCCACCAAAGTTCTTGAATGATTCTGGCACTTTGGCACTCCTCAGGAGCTCCTATTGTTGCAGATCTTGTTAAGGATCCAGTAGTGCATATCAAAACCTTGACCTCACATTTCTTCAAAATTTTTCAGGATATCCACCTTGTGCGATGCTGAAGCTTTCACAGAGGCAGATCCAGCCACATCACTCCCTTTTTTGTGGTTTTCTGAAAAAAAAGAAGTCACTTATTAATGGGCAGGCCTTTGACTTGGAGGGAATGGCCCTCTCACTTCAAATCTGAGCCCTTCCCCTGTCTTCTAAAAGGAACATTACACAAGATCTATTTAAATATTATGCCCTCATCAGAAAGCACATTTAGAGCTAAGCAATGAAATAGTCCTTGTATCACTAATTAAAATTCAGTGGTGAGGTTGTTTAATTACTCCCTCCACTGAAAATTCTTACTTTACTTTTCACATTTATTCTGGTAATAATGTGTTGAAGAGCTCATCAGCCTCTGAAGGAAGGCAACAATTTTTCTCATGTACATAATCATTAAACTGACAAATAGGCACAGCACTATACAGTTATCAATATTAGCACCGCAGCCCCATCACTATTAAAACTTTTTGCAGCGAGGGATTAAAGTGCATACAGAGAGGGGAAAATTGTGGGAAACAACTAAGTTTGAGATCTTTCCCTTTTCCTCTCCTAGCAGTCACCTCAGATCAATTCATACTGAAATTCTTCCTTCCTGTACAAAAGCAAGATAATTGTCGGCATTTGATTCTGTAAAAACTTAATGTCCTTATTTATTTTTTCTTTGTGGGTTAGGCTGAAATGCTTTCATTTTTTTTCTTTCACATTTTTTCATCTGTGATCGTAAGATCTTGAAGCTAAGGGATAAGTACAGCTCCCTGCTGCAGACTGCTTTCAAATCCAGTCACCAGCTCTGCCAGTGAAATAAGTGGGGCAAGGGGAGGATTCCCAAATCATCTTGTTGAATCTTGACTTGGGTGAAATAACTGTTCTACAGCTCCTCAGCTGTCTTCTCTGACTTCAGAGAATCAGAGTGCAGAAGAGAGACCACTCGATTTCACAAGAAAAGGCTTGCCAGTCACAGACTGCCTCTGTGAACTATATAAATAGTGTCGTATAACCAACTGAAGTTTTCAGGACCATCTAGCCTTGCTGTATCAGGAAAAAGCAGAACTGCAGCAACTGGATATAAAAAAGGACCTGCAGCTATGTTGATTATTCGTGAACGCAATGTCTCATGGCAAGTCTAGGGAGCAGGGGTAAGATAATGTGCATTTTGGAAACATGGCTTGGTAGTTTTGAAGCAAATGAGAGGAAGTTAATTGTAAGGTAAAAAATGCATTTTATAGCAAGGTTATGACAGAAAATGAAAGGAGAAAATGCTCTGTTCCTTCACTGTACTGGGGATCTGAAAGGCTTGTAAGCTGTCATGGCAAAAAAAAAAAGCGTATCTTGGAGTTTAAGATCAATTATCACAATTTAATACTGAGGGCAATCCATGTTCTGTTTCTTATTTTGGTCATGCCATGTTTATCTCCAGCATTTTTTTGGCTCTGCTTCCCAAAAGGCAGTTACATTTTTAACTCTGACTAGAGTAACAACAGCACAAAACATGACCCAGTTCAGGAAAAGCATTTATCTCATTACTAGCTGAGCAGCTTCACTATATTCCAGACTGTAGTGATCAGATCATACTTACATACCTCAAAATGAGGAGAGGGCAGTCCCCAGCATTGCTGTTTTATACTAGTGTATTCAATCTTGCATGTGAGGTTGCAGTCTGGGAAGATGTTTGAAATGCCATCTGCTCCACGCAGCTATATCCTGTCCCATTATTCTGCAGATGAGGGTGATATGGTTGGGTGCTCTCTTGGGAGAGATTGTGTCCCTGATGTATAGTGTGCCTTTATTGTCAGCTCACCTAACAAAAAAAACATGTTGGGAGATCTTGTTACTACTGCAGTGGCCTCCAAAGGGACTGGAAAGAAATCATGTATCAAAATTTATGTAAGGGATGCATCATGGGGACAATCTCCCTGCACTTCGTTTGACCTCTGTTGGAGGGAGTTTGACTGGCAACTCCCACAATTTACTGCCACCAGGATAATGTTCTAGGAAATGGAAGACCTGAAAGATCCCCTGGGTTGTCGTGTCCATTCCCCCAGGACACCAGGCAAGGATGTACCCTGTGTGGGACTGAAGGGATATGTGGTGTGATGGTGCCTCTAGCTATTTTCCACATCTTCTAGTGCAGCACTCGGAATCCAGAGATCACTGGGCACTACAAACAGGCGTGGCAAAGCTGCCAAGCTTGGTGGTTTACTAGCACTAAAAATTGCTTTGAATAAAGAAGGAAACGGTAGCAAATTTAGCTGCTCAAGAAAATAGCAGTGTGATAAATAATGTATGGAAATAGGATGTTTGTTCAAGAGATGAAGGAAGCAATGCTGAAGCTTTTATTGAGCAGTGAATGCCCTCTCTATGTACTACCTTCAGAGTTTTTAAACCTTTTGTCAATCAGACATATTCAAATGTAAGAATTTAATCTTTTGTAGGCTGGAAGAGCGGAGCCAGAGATTTTATTTGACCTGAAGTTCCAGGATGTTAGTTTCATTTTGTAGAGTTTGATGTTCTCTGTTTTGTTTTCTTGATATTGTTTTACTGTGGGTTCACAAAAAACAGGAGGTAAAATTCAAGATGTACCTGGAGTGGGATAAATACCTTCCATAGGCATTTCTGCCTCAGAAAGGCAACCGTTTCCTATGGTATACAAATTACTCCATTTCAGAGTTTGCTAGTGATAGGGCAGGTGAAGAAAAGTTCATCACTTCTAGGAATCATATCCTGGGCTTGTATTTTGAACTTGAGACATTTGCTTACTGTGATAACCTTGGGCTGTTATTTATTCAACTTTGTTTTCCAGTCCTTTGAGACATGTAAAAAAAAGATTAAGAGGTTGAAAGCCCACATGACTTGTATATTTTTGGCAGCATTGCCAAATCTTTTGATAAAGTCTTACAGATAAGTGTGCAGTTTGTGTCCAGAATCAGTTCTGTATCCAGATTTCCCCATTGTACCATGAAATTTGAAGGCAAACTGTTCAAGGACTGTGCTAAACCTGTTGATATAGATCAGACCTCTGAAAAGCTTAGAAGCAAATGATATTGTCTTTATTTTGTATGCATAACTAGAAAAACAAAACCAAAAACAAACAACAAAAAAAACCCAACATATGGCTGTGGGAGGATTAGATTCCAGGTAATGGAAGACATGCCTTGTCTTGGTGCCTCTAATTACTCTTCATTACATTGAAGCCTATCAGATCCACTATTCAATGAACCTTCTGAGAGGGGGTGGTGTTAACTTCACCATTTTGAAGCAGAAAGTATTGGATCAAATGACATAATGAAGCAATATATTACAGGTTCAGAAGACCAGACTTAACTGATCACTCTTATATCTCTTTGTCTCTTACTCTGAGTTACAAAAGTAACATTAAATGGAGTTGAAGAAAACACTCTACTCGAAGGCATGACTTCAGATGAGTACTTGGATAACTTGTGCCCAGTAGAACATACAATTCAGATTTATGTCTTTTTCTCAGGACATGATTTTTATGAAAATCAATATTGTGCTTGATATGTCATGTAGCAATTATACAATGCTTTATGTTTTTAAATCAAGAGATGACTGTTTGCTATTCTTAACCTTTGTGTAACTTTTGGGGGGTAAATCAAGTGAAAGCTATTTTACCCAAATTACATGCTGGTGTAGCAAGCTAAATAAGTATAGGAATCATTCAATCAATGTTGCAGTGTAGTTGGCTATGTCTGAAATGCTTCCGTTTCAAAATTACATAGCAGCTCCCCTCTCCAAACCTAACTGAGGTTAAAGAGCTTATAGAGGTACTGAACTCTAATTTGTTGTGCTGGGTAACCAAGGATCTCAAGAATGATTATACTCTGTGGGATTTGCTACAGTGTAATCTTCTTGCTAAGAGATGTTTTCTGTTTTTATGTCTCTCACTAAGTACTTCTCAAAATGTAATAAGGTTTTGTATTTTCTTGCTCATTATCCTAAAAAAAAAAAAGAAAAAACCAACAATAGTCACCCCCAACACACACACACACATAAAGCCAAAATAACCTTGTGCTGAAAGCTAGCCTATTTATACTGACAAAGTACAGTTTATTTATAAGGATGTGATTATCTTTCATATTTTCCACCTACAGGTGTCAATGATTGCATGCCAGTCTTCTTCTGTCTGGAAAGGGCCCATCCTCTGGAAGTATATTAAGATATTTAATTTGGAAGGATGGTATTGTAATCAGTGACCTCTCAAAATGCAATAAATAGAAGTGACATTGTGCCTGCACTCTGATATCTGTCAAAAGAAAAAATATTGATGGCTCTGTTTCCAGAATTACACCATTTGTAAAAGCCCCATTTGGGAAATCATTTGTTGAAAGGATACTGAAAATTCAAGGTGTAAAGGGATAAGAAAATCACAGCTCATATATGAAAAATAATGTAGCTTATTGTCTATTTTTTTTAGCAGTGGAATATTATTACCTTTTCTGTATTGTTTTTGGACTAAGAAATATATCACTATAAAATATTTATCTATTGAGTTAGCTCTGTGAAAAGCTCTGTGGTTGGAGTGGGGGAGGAATTATCAGCTCAGCTGCTGAAATTTTAAGTATCCTAATCAGCAGTCCCTGAAGCTGGAGCTGTGATGCAGCCTCTCCCATGTCAACTTCTTTCCTTCAGTATTGGACATATTATCAGAGAAGATGAGAGAAAATTCCTCAGTAGAGAGTATCTTGCATCATGAATCCAAGAAAGAAAGGTATAGCTCAGAGAAGTCCACGTGTTGATTAGGAAAATATTCTGCTTGATCAGTAAGGGTTTATTGAAAAATTAATGCCTACACAAGATCTGAGGGCTTCAGTGTAATAAATAGCTGTAGCAGTAATATGTAAAAAACCTCTTCTAAGTTAGTTAAGTGCTAAGCCTCCTACTGTTGCAAGCAAAATTTATTAGGACCTGAGCTATATACTTTTCCACATTTTAGAGCATAGAAGAAATATTCTTAAAAACAACTTCTTCATGTGATGTTTGTTTGTTTGCTTGTTTTTTTTTCTTGAGAATGTGTGTGACAAAATGCTGTGTATCTGTGATAGGAATTAATGAGCTTTTCAACTGATGAAACTTGAACAGTGGCTTTTGCACTTCGCCAGTAGAACCGATGACCATAAATAAGCTCCATCTGAATGCAGATCTTTAAACTGCGAAGTATGCTAAGCAAGGGGCAGCACTAATAAAGGCAGCTTTCCACGGGTTTGGTTATGGTCCAATTTCTCCAATCCCTAATAATCGTTGAGCTCTAATGAAACATTTTTCAGCACATGGGCTATTTGCAACATTCCTTTTAATCTCTTCTGTGGAATTGTTGCCATCTAATAACACTTGAATTCATAGTGCAGTTTTCCAGGTTCTGGGCTTGGTGGTTTTTTTGTGTGTGTGGTTTTTTTTGTTTTGTTTTCTTTTGTTTGTTTTAGTTTTTTCTTGTGTTCGGGTTTTGTTTGTTTGTTTGTTTTGTGAGATAATTAGAGTTCTTTTTGCTCTAGCTGGTTACTGTTTATTTTCATGTGAGAACTTAATATCATTCAACATAATCTCCTGCTGTCAAATCTGATTGATAATATTTTTAGCTCTTTGGCAACTATTAGATAACCACAGTAACATGCACAGACAGCATTGGTAACATCTCCTGAACAAACAGGGCTGAATAATTGGTTCTGGTTCCTGGATCCCTTGACCACCAGGTGCCTGAGACTGGTTTAGCTGTTAGAGCAGCATGTCAGAACAGAGAGTGAGGGATGGGGCTCAGGTCAAATCACCAGCCTGTGAAATTAATTTTCTCTTTTTTTTTTTTTTTTTCTTTCAAAAAAAGAAAATAGTGAGGTTAGAGTATGGGATGGGGATGTTCAAAACTGTTCACAATAGTAGCTTTGGAGTTCAAAATGGGAAAAATATGATGAAAAAGATATTGAAAACGTTTCAGTATCTTCCTCCAATCCTTCCATATAACTTTTCTTTCCCTTAAAAAGAAAAGAAAGAAAATCTGTACACTACTCATTCTGTGTATGTGTGTGGTTTTTAACCTGCGTTCTCTTGTGATTGTACTTTTTTAACTTAAAATTTATACAGATTCCTAGGCACCAAATGTTTTACTGGGTCACTGACTGGGTCTGCAGTTTTATAAGCTGTCTTTTTGCCAGGTTGTTCTCAATAGATATAACACTATCAGGTGTGAGGTTATCAGGATGAAATAGAGAAAAGAAATAAATAACAGAGGAGTAAAGAAAGGGAGAAAGCATAGGGGAATGGGGCACATGGTTAAATGGAAGAGGATGCTGGTCTTCATGGAGGGGATTTGTACAATGACCTGCATAG
This sequence comes from Patagioenas fasciata, assembly GCF_037038585.1. Taxonomy (NCBI): domain Eukaryota; kingdom Metazoa; phylum Chordata; class Aves; order Columbiformes; family Columbidae; genus Patagioenas; species Patagioenas fasciata. The sequence continues at coordinate 15,007,273 of NC_092526.1, read as the reverse complement.
TGAGGTCTCTGTAATCACAACAAGGTACCAATGTAGGGCTACAGGTTCAGCTGGATGGCACTGCTAATGAAATCAATTAGATTTTTTTATGCTTTACTTCTGTGCCAAAGGTACAAAGAGCATTTTTTTTTTTTTTTTGTCACCCACCTGTAACACTGAAAAATCTTCCAGTTCCTTCCTTCCGTCAACCTTGGTGGATAACTCTTCTCTGTGTATTATCAGCCTATGACATTATTTCTTGAGCTAAATCTCTTTGTATTTTCTTTTGCTTTTCTTCACAATCTTTTTAGAGTCCTTGTTATTTCAGTCTTGAGTGGTGTTTGCAGCTTCTCCTAAATTTAAATCATCTGTGAATTTAAATAACATGGTTTGTTTCTTTTTTCTGAAATGTTAATTATTATATTAAACAATCCAGATAGACCCTTTCCATTTTCTGCATTGCATTATATTAAAACACAGTGGTAATTAGTTAATAAACCCTCTAATTTTTTAATTCTTAGACCAGATCTGAAAATTAGCATCAGCACAGAACTTGGCTCAGCCTCTGTTTGGTTAGAGAGGGTAAAATGTACTGACTGATTCACTGGAGGCTCCTGAATCTGTGTAAAGGAGAACTCAGCCTGGATTACTTGAAGAAAATAGCTTGTCTTATACAGCCAGAGACCACACTCTATCTCAGCACAGATAAAAGAAGAAGGCATCACTTTGTATTTTCTTTAGTGGGGATTTTACCAGGTTTAGTTACAAATTAGACTCCTACCAAGCAGGGAGGGTGATTGGGAAGGCTTTATTCTATTTGTTTTCTCCTTTTTTGTTTGAAATACTTTTTGATTTCACCAATATAAAGAACAGGCAGCAACATCAAATCAAAGGTTTGAATTGGGAGGATCAAACAAATATTATCAGGCTGCAGCACAAAAGAAAAAATATTTGAACAGTCAAGATGTTCATGTCATCTTTTCTCCTGCTGTTCCCCAAAACAATGGTAAAGGGTTTGTTAAAGTCACTGGGAGAATGTGGAGGTCTGCTCAAGCAAACAAGTAGGAGTTCAGGTTCATAAGAGTTTTAGCCTCACAACAGAGTTGTGCCAGTCAGAAAGTGAGGCACAAAGAAATGCGGTGATTTGCCTGTGGTTATTACAGGTAGAAGACTCCTCACCACTGGTTCTCTACATCCGTTTCTTTCATGAGCTAATCCCATTTGAGGTTGTGGGGGTCAAATACATCCCATTTTCTTCATAGAAAAGAAAATACAATGAGATTTTTATGAACTAGGTGGCTTTGTTTATAGAGTTGTGACAACTTTCTCCTAGCTTGAGCTAACAGGAAGTATTTTTCCAAGCTTTCATACTTAGGCCTTGAAAAAAGACTCTGGATTATATTGTTGATCTCTTTGGAAGCATCTGGTATTTTCTGTTTTTAAAGAAAAAACTTAGGTTGTCCATTTACTTTCATCTATAAAGAGAACATATTTACACTTGGGAAATCTCTTACATTTGTATTTTAATGTAAATATTACAAAAATATAATGTGCAGACCAACAAATATTATATTTTTTCTATGATATACTTTGGTGTTCTGTCTACAGCTTCAAAGCATTCACTTGTTAAATTATTTGTGAAGAAAGAAATGTATGGTAACAGCTTGTAATCTCTTTGCATAACTCCCTCATGGTTTGTGGTAGTGCTGCACAGGATGTGTTGTATGTGGATTATTGCTTTGTCACGTTAGCAAGGAGATCTGAAATGGATGGTATCTGCCTGAGAATGACATTCCATTCTGTGGCCTGTGCAAAAAGAGTCTCTTTAGCTTTGTCCAAAAAGATTTTAGGAAATCCTGGGGAAATGTTGACAACAACTTTTAAAAATGATACTATCTATGGAACTTTACTTCCTAGTTACATTTTATGAAATAAAAGAGAACAATTTGGGAAAATTACCCAGACACTTTGGTGCCTCTTTCCAGACAAAATGTGGGTGGTTTTGTTTTTATTGAAAATCCCATAAGATCTTGTCAAATTTCTCTTTAAAAATCAGCAAGACAACAAATGACATTATTGGTCATGGAGAATGACACTGGAGTGGCTCAGTTTTTTCAGTGTTCACATCCTAGGCACATCTTGTCCCTGCTTTCTAGCTTGGTGTTTTCTCCAGTGACTTCTGGTGTGCACTCAGTTGATTGCACACTGAGGCTCTCATGGCAATAGGCAAATCCTTATGGACATGCTGGAAACATTTTCCCTTCGGTGACACATTCTTTTTCCTTTTCCTCCTACTTTTTTTTTCCCTTCATTTTTTACAGTAGCTTAGATAACTTTGAAAATCCAACGCTGAATGTGTTTATTGCCAGAAGATGCCCCAGTAGAATACTTTACCTGAAATAAGATATATTAAAAGGTCTATTGCTCACTAGAGGGTCTCAGAGTCCCAAGGTACAATGATATTTGTTGGCTGAACTTCAGAAGTGTTTCCCCTGAATGCATAGTATTAATTTATTTATGTATTTATTTATTTATTTTAATCACTTGCTTAATTGCTTCCTATGTCTTTCTGCTCTGTGGGAGAGCTAGAGTGTGATTCTGAAAAAGAAGGATGTCATATTTATTCTGTGGGCATTAAGAGTTCTAATTACTCCCCAACAATTCTCATTCACAGAGAGTTTTATTTATGATGTTTTTTCTTAAATGGTTAAACATTTGTTACTTAAATGTTTGCTAAATGTAGGGGCATCACATCCTTGATGCTGGTTCCCAGTAGGAAAATAAGAATAAGAAAATAGAAACTGTTACAGGAAAGTCTTTCCCAATAGACAGTAGCTATTTATCAGAAAGACACAAACTGGCTTATTTTTTAAAAAATATATATATAATTATACCACTTACTCTTTCAATATGTGGTTCCATTTAAATGGTTTTGGTTTTGTTGTTGTTTATCATTGCTTCTGTTTCACAGCTGTTCTGTCTGCTCTTCATCATGTAAATAAAACCTTTTGAGGTTTGACTTCGTAAAAATATATCTCAGGTAGCTCATTAGAATTGCTGCTTTGTTTCTAAATTGGCAACAGCATTTATTTAAAGTTCTCACCTTCAGCTTGCTGGAGATCAAGTGAAGTGTACGCAAAGAAAACCCAACTGAAGGGCACAGAGTGGACGTAATTCAGGGAAAAGAGTGGCTGCCCTAGAGATGTGGGTCTCATAAATGTTACCTCTGCATTTTTAAGTTGTTTTGGAACCCTTCCATGCCTGCTGCTTTTTCCCCCCTTCTTCCCTTACTTCATATTGACTCTTTGGATTCCATTCCTCTAATTTATTCTTCTCTTAATTGACATTATTTTCCTTTTCTCATTCCTTAACATCTCTGCTTTCTCACAAGCTCCTACCTTTCCTTTTCACACATATACTGCATGTTGAGATTACCAGCTTTGTCCTCTTTCACAGCATTTTTGGCTAAGTATTTACTATTTGCAAACCTGCATCAATGGGAGAGGTGATACTGGCATCTGTTGCAAGATTCCTGAATGATGGTGGCACCTGCACATCAGCTCCCATCTTCTGTTCAAATCATGGTTGCCATGAGCCTTGAATGACACTGTGTGTTTTTGTGTGCCTGCACAAGAAATGTACTGAGAACAGCTAGTGGAAAAGCATACTAGAGGTTGGCATTGTTAGGGCGGGAAATATGTGCTGGCCACTAGGCAAGCCCTTATTCCAACTGTCAAGTTGTCTGCTGAATCTCTTCCTCCACCCTTGGCAGGTTTATAATATTTTGATTTTTTTTGTAACTTGTTCTGTGCTCTCAATGTGAAACACATACACATCTTAAAATAATATTACCTAAATCTTGATGGAAATAGGGAAGAAATGATGGATTCCACTGTCATCATTATATCTTCTTTCATGAAACCAATAGCTTTAAAGAAAAATATTAATACAGAGACAGCAGAGTAAATTACTTTTGGTAGTGCATAAACTACGTGAGCTAAAATAGCCACAATCATAATGGATATTTTATTGTTCCAATGGAACATGATGAAACAAGAGGAACAAAATGCTTAAGATGCATCTAAGTAATGAGGATGGAGCAAAGCACTGGGGCCCGCATGATCTTGGGACTTGAAGTCATGCAGGTGCTCTATTGAGGTCAAACAAAAAAATACTTTAAGAAGTGCTGTCCTTCTTGGTGTGGTGTAGACATGGACTCAGAAGAGCTGCAGTAACAGTGACATGTGTCAGTGGAGGAATAAAATGATGTACTGTGGGCAGGCATGCAGCTTCACCGTGGCATTGCATGCTGAAGGGAGCACTACTGGCCTGGAGAGACAGGGGAGGCTCAGAGAGCCATGGCTAGCTGGGGAATTAGCTTTACTCCCTGCAGCAGCAACTAGGTAAAACCTGTTATTCTCAGATTTAATGTCTCAGTCCTCTGGTTGTTGACCAGGTCTCTGGAGCTGAACATCACTAAGGAATCTGTTCTTCGGTGCTGAGCAATCAGCAAGTTTGGAAAGCCTTAAATGTGCAACACTGTATGTCAGGAGTAAGCTGTGTGGGGGGCTGCAGGTGAAAAGATGATAGAATTGATTTCTTCAAAGCATTTTTATTTCTTGGGCCTACTGTACTGCATATCATGCAAATTCACAACAGATCCACCAAATCCAGAGATGGATGGCATTTACTCTGCTGTGGGTGAGATCAGAGTGAGGCTGGAAGATGTCTGCATTTTAGTCCCTGTAACATTATGTATTATGCACACAACCCGACAATTCCTGAGCTCAGTTCCTGCTGTTAAGTGCCTTCCTCACAACCTGCAAAAGCAGATTCTTTAATTAACCTTTAAATGATAATTATTTCAGTGGCAGTCCACCAAGTCAGAATCAAAGTAACTCAGTTCATACTGTATTAAACTTGTCTTCTGAAGATAAGTTAGATTACCTGGAGTAACTTAGTGAAGATGAGGGCTGCTTCACCTACTCTTTTGTGCTGCATCCTAGCAGATAGGATAGGGCAGATAGGATAGGCATGTGGGGATATATGGGTCAAGGCAGATGATTTGCTTTCCTGAGAAACTTGCTGAGGGGAAAAGGGAGATGATGCAGTCAGGACTAATTGGGAAAGCAACACATAAATTTATTGGGAAGTGCAAAGGAAAACTGTGGCCAGCTCCTCTGACTTTGGAAATGACCTAAATGGACCGAACCCTACTCTGAAAAACACTGTATGCAGTTAGGGAAAGACTTGCTGTGATGCTTGAGAGTCATATATCCAGATAGTATTAGATGAGTGATATCACTTGCTGTCAGTTTTATCAGCTGAGCATGGAGTAGTTTGTTTGCATAGGTGGATGGCTCACATGCCCGGCCCCTTGGAGCTACAGAGAATAATAGGGCAAGTCCTCTCAAAACAAGGGAGGTAAATGGATTTCCCAGGCATTTAACATGTTTCATTTCTAGACCATTGCCTCCGTCTTTACTGAATTTTATGCAGTGAGTCCATACTATATCCTGAAAGTTCAGGACCACCATTTGAACAAAACATGTGGAGAAGTCCTAAGTAAGCAAGGAGATAGAGGATGATTTTTGTCTCCGGCAGGTGACTCATAGTGATGTCTGTAAAAGCTATGTTAGAAGTGACTGTCCTAGCCTGAGAGATGCCAGTGACGTGAAAAGTATGTGTCTAAACAAATTGATTATTCACTGTAGATCCATCATTTCAGGGAAGGCTCCGATGCCAGGGTGAGCAGCTTGTCTTTTCTCTACATACTTACACGTTTCCTCCAGGTCTACCATGGGATAAAGGAAGGAAAATGGTGGATAAACCACCCTCCACTTTCAGGACATTTTTCAGTTCTGATTGGAAATATCCTTGAGAGTGCTGCTGCTGCCTTTTGTTATTTAAGTCCAAACTGTCCCAACAAGGAGGATACTGCCACCTTCTCTGCCTTTTTGATTCTCTCAGCAGCACATCTCTGTGGAGGTGTGCTTTGCCATTCACTATAGCCACATTGTGTTTTTGCACACAATTCCCTGGTTCCCATTTATTCCCACAGGCTTATCAGCAAGTCTCTCATCTGAATGACTGGAATATATTGCTGTCTCCAGGCTAGCAACGTAGGAATAAATGGATGTGACCACATTCCTTATCTCCAGACTGCAGAAACTTTTGTCAATCCCTGAGATAGACTGGGCAGAAGCTGAATGCATAACAAGATCATTTGGGGTCATGGTACAATGATTAGATTCCTACAGCCTGTGTGTTACTGTAGATTAGTACTCTGGCTCCCTGGAGGAAAAACAAATTTGAAATTCTACACTACAGCCAGATGCCAGTCAGGCCATCGTAAGCATTGTGTGAACCTCAGAAAAAACATGCATCCTTTTAAGGTATTTAAGATCTTTTCCCAGTAAACCTTAATCTCAATCCTAAAGGGAAAGCTCTGTTCATCTTGCAATGCTGTGTGACAAATGGGACATCTCTGGTTACTTTCAGGGTTTGGCAGCTAGTTTGACAAACTAGTAAATGGTGCTATTTTTTGAAAGAGGGAGTGAGGTCAGAAATATGCACAAGTTCTAAGTCAGTGACAGAAAATTTTGGAAAGCTTTACGCTAAGGCCCAGACAAGACTGGCAAGGGATTTTCTTTTTGTCATTAAATCAGTCCCCATGAGTGAGAGACCACAATGTACTGCCTAGTAATGAATGTGTGCAGGACATGATATAGTCCAGGCAGATGATCTTTATTCAGAACTGGCAAAGGAAATTTTTCCAGTTTTTCAATGTTTGGCTGTAGTTTCATAGCTTTCTGATTACACAGCAAAATGCATTCTGCAGGTCAAAGCTAATGTTCACTTCTAGTCTGTATATTTGCTCCTGAGACAGTGGTTTATCAGTGTTACCCTACCATGTAGCTTTAGCAGGATGGTAGCTGCTTTGAATTTGGCTTGGCTTATGGAGAAAACAAGCTTAATCCTGATGTACAGGCAACCCCTTAGAGTGTTTAAGAGCAAGTGGTTTTGTCCAAAGTCTTGGCATCATGTAGTGAGAGAGGTTCAGATTTCTCTAGACATGCTGCATACCTTCCATGGAGAAATAAAGTTGTGGGAAGCTGGATTTCTAACACAAGCATCAAGCAGGGAAGTATAATTAAGCTCCATATCATAAGAAGAACAAAATCATTCTCCTAACAGGGCACAAACCCAAACAACTCCCTGTTCCTTCCTTTTTGTGTTGCAAAAGAAAGAGAAACATTTCATGGTGCCAAAAAAACAAAAACAACAACAAAAAAGGTGTTAGCAAATGTGATCTTATTCCAGAATTGCTCAACCTAAGAGAACAATTTGTGTTTCTGCCAGCAGATACTGCAATTGGATACTATTTGGTAGCAGTAGAATTGTTGTAACTGCTGTTGAGGCACAGCATGCTGCTAAAAACCTGGCAACTTTTATGAAAGCTGTTTATATTCCTGTAGGCTTTCTATAAACAGTAGCAATAAAAAGCTAAACCGGTTTAGGAATAAGATGCAGATATTAGAAATGAGTTTTTCTACAACAGTAATGCCTTTTGGCAAGTGTGCTGGCATTTAAAGAAAAAATAAAAAAAATAATAACAAAAAAGTATCTCTTGGAGATAGAGTATCTCACTGTAGCTTGAACAGTAAACAGAACCCGTTCCCCAAGACAGAGCACCAGCTGCAGAAATTACATGGAACTGGTTTTCCTTCTAATTTTGCATGAGAATGGGAGCAGAGCACACCTCCCAGGTAGTGAAGGTATCTTTTATATGGATGAGTATTCAGAGGGGAAGGAGCAAGTTTCTCAGTTGCCCTCTGATTCGTGATTCTACTAGGCAGAGCACAGTTTTCCAGATGTTTCTGTCAGTACATTTGGACTCACATATTTCGAGTTGAACACTGGTTTGTTTGTTTGTTTTCATTTTATTTTAGTTTTGGGGTTGTTCGGTGTTCATTTGTTTGGGTTTCTTTTTTTTTTTTTTTTTTGCTTTGATTTGTTTTCTTCTTCTGAAGATGTCACATGCTTGGGTTTTCTTTTGGGTTCCACTGGATTTTTCTAGTGGAGACCTTGGAAATCAGACCACCCACTTACACGCCTCACTGTAACAAGCCTAATTTCATGCTAAAGATACATATTTGAAAACTGTGAACTACATTAGTTTTGTTAGTTTTCATTCTGTTGGTTTCTAGAGATAAAGAGGTTTTCTTTATGAGTCAGGTTCCAAATAAACTGTCTCTAGAAAATCCATGAGCTGAAAATGGCTGGAGGCTAAGAAATGTGTGTGGTCTTGTTTTGTATTCTTCATTAGGCATCTCATTTTGGTCACTGCCAGAGAACTGTTAATAGGCTTTAGTCTGAACTATTGAAGCTGTTTCCTTATTTTTGTTTTCTTGTGTACTGGTGATGTTTTCCAGCCAAACAGCTGCTGAGTAAAAAGAAAGGGAACGTAGTGGTAACTGTCTTGCTGTTTTTAAGCTCCAAAATTCCTTAAAACAAGAACAACTGGAAAATTGGTAATGTAGGCACCACTACACCTGGCAAGAATGATCCCTCTGTCCCAGAAGTCCTCCATTTTAAAGGAGGTATGTGTAAGTCTGCTTTATGCTTTCTTGTATAACTTAAAATAATAATATAATCCCACACATGCCCAGCATCAGAGAATTTAGAAAATTTGAGATATTGCAAATTTATGGGAAACTTATACTCATTTCCACTTAATCATGAGCTAATGGAGAAGCATGGGAATGGCGTGTGAAGTGTCTGGACATTTTCCCAACAGAAAGCTGTTGCAAATACGTCAGGCACCTGCTGCCCAACACAGCAGTATGCCTGGGGTTCACAGAAGTGTATCTAAGATTAGGTTGTAGTTCATTGGCTGCAGCACTAAAACTATGCCTACCAAAGCTGTGCTCTGTGCCTACTATTTACCGTATCTGGAGTAAGATAACGAGAGGCTATGATACCTGTGCCTACTCATTTGATCTTAAGTGATTATTTCTCCCACTCTGTAGAAGGCTGTGAATATAAATGTAGTTAAATATAGTTTTCCTCCTCTTTCCTTATTGTTCCATGGAAGCTTGAATTCTATCTGCTGCATTCAGTATTAGCTATCTTGCAGAGCTGGGTACAACATATAACACTTTTTTTTGAAAATGAGCCTTTTTTTCTACCATCTATTTGTGGACTGTTGGTGGACTGATTGCCGTTTTCTCAAAGTTATTCAATATGAGAATAATTACGGACATTGAAGTGTGAAGTTTAAGGAGAAAGTGGTAGAGGAAGGATGGTTTGCTGACTGTATATATCTTCTTTAGGGAAGATGTTTACTGAGCACTGAGATTCAACATTCAAGCTGTTTGCATTGGATTCTCTAACTTCAAGGCTTTGTTTCTCCTGTTTGAATGCTAAGCAATCAGGAATCAGCATAGTAGAGCTTTTTTTTTTTTCAAAAAAAAAGTTATCTGCATTAAATCTGAAATATTCACAACTGAATTTTTGAGTAAAAGTTTAAGCCAATACATGAATTAACGAGAGCTGGGTGATGCTTTCTGGAGGTTTATGAATATATCTTAGGGAACTTATTTAAACGTTTGCTGAAAAATGTGTAGAACATATTTTTTCCAGGCTAATCCCCAGTTTATTAATTAAATAAATGTTTCTGCAGTTTTCAGTTGCTGAGGAAACAAATCCAAAAACTAATCAGGAGTCAGTCTGCTATTAGAATCAGTAATTAGATTTGCCAAATCTATTTGAGAAGAGGCATGGAGCTGAGAGATACAGTCTGTGCTGCCTCTGTAACCCTCACCTCCTTTCCCAAGTGAGGATTTAAACTTGGAGCTCCAGCATGTGCCCATGGGCTTCTTTGAAAAACTGCTTGCAAATCTAACTGGGAGAGGCTGGGGCAGTGAGAGACTGAGTCCTCGGTACATCGGGGTATGCTGCTGTTTGGACTGGCTCAGCGTACTGAGTGCCTGTGTGCAGTGAGCTGAGGGGAAACAGGACCTGCAGGGTACCAGAATCTCTCTAGAGGAGAAACTGGGTGTCACTCAGCATATCCTGCAACTCTGTAATGACATTAAACATATTTTTATAGAATCACAGCATTGCTGAGGATATAAGGTGCCTCTGGAGATCATCTAGTCAAAACCCTCAGCTCAAAACAGGGAAAACCAGGGCAGGTTGTCCACAACTATGTCTAGCTATTTTTAATGATTTCTAGGGATGGAAACTCCACAGGCTCTCTTTGGAATTTGTTCTAGTCCTTGGTCACCATCAGAGTAAAAAGTTTTTTCTCTTGTATTTTGAGGTATTTGGATGGCAGGGCAGCCTGGAATATAAATCCTGTTATGTCCAACTTGAATACTGTGGTGAGTAGCTATGGTCCACTGACAAGTCCAAGTTCTCCTTTGCATGAAATGGTCATAAGAGTGGGAAGTGCAGGCAACTCTGTGCAGGGCTGGGAGCAGTGTGCCAATGACAAGAGAGGTCTCAAATCAGTGTCCCTGTAGTTGCTACAGTCAGAGCATATAACGTTAAGTTCCTGGTGGTCAGATTCATGTGATGGGTAAGATGATTTGACTTCCATCTACCCGGTGCTCAGATTTCCTGGTGTGCCACTAGGACATACTAGGGTTCCCAGTATATGCTGTTACATTCAGAAATAGATCCTCCCTGTCCCAAGGGGCATACTGTTTCTGGGGCCAGGGAAGTATACTTGTCATTTCTCTGTCTACAGCAGGAGGTCAGGAGATGGGAAATCACACCAAACCTCTGTCCAAGGGAAAGAACTTCAACATCCTATACATAATTTCTTATATGTGCTAGTGGCATAAACATGCATAAGCAAATCACAAGGCAGATAGGAATCATTGATATAGGTAGACACCTTGGGCAAGAACACATTGATGAGGTCTCTTGCAAGGAAATAGAAAAAAGCAAATAGCTTCCATACTCAGTGCAGCAGCCCAAGGTTGTAGTTGCATGAACTGGTTAATATGAGGTAAACAGGGGTGTGAATGTAGGGCAGGTAATCCTGTGGTCACTGCCTGAGAGATTGCTGTTCCTGGCACTAAATGCAGAATACCTCATTCATTTTCTCACTGCATGCAGAGCAGGCTTGTGACCAGCTAGTGCGCTACACATCCACATCCAAGCTTGTCTCCAGTGCTCACAGCCTGCATGATACATAAGTAAATCAGTATGTCCATCTGACAAGGTTGGTTTATAGTGGGAAACTTCTCAATAGAAAATCCAAATTTTGCTAAGGAAGTGGGGAAGGTCCCAGGCTTGGTAATAGCATCAAAAGTGACCTGCTGGGTCAGACCAAGGGCCTGTCCTGTCCAGGACTGTCACTGAAGGAGTCAGGGAGGCTGTGTGAGTCTAAGTGCTGTCTGCAGGTGGTTCTCATGCTTCCCATGCATCTGCAGTCAACAGATTAGCAATGTAAGAGGGCATACCCTTGTCTGTTCCCTTCAGTTTCAGCTGGGACTTGTTGACCACATTTTGTGTTTGGGTTTTGTTTGTTTGTTTGTTTGCTTTTTATTTATACACAGCACTGCAGCTTTGGCCTGCCACAAAAATCAACACTCTAGCCAGTACTCATCTGATGTAATAGCCCCAGTACCTTTTCCAGTGAAGGAAGCCGGCAACTAGCTTCCTTCCAACCATTCTCTAGCTGGCTTTTATCTTTTGCTTTTCCAGAACAAAAGCAGCAATAAAACCACAGTTCACCCAATGGCAGGTTAAGGAGGGTTGCAGCATATCCTGCTGTTCCAAGGTGGAGCTACATGCCTGCTTAACAGAAGTAATTAAAAGCAGCACTGTTGTTGGACTCTGAGAGTTTTATCCTTTTACCATATGACAACTGGATACTGAGGAACTTTCTGGCTGTCACAGCTAGAATAAAGGCATGAGAAAAAAAAATCTATACACATTCATTATTTGAGTCAAAAACTTACCATCTCTATACTAATTGCTATATATACAACTCTGTGTACTTAGGATATGGCTCTGCATTACATAAGCTCAGCATAGGACAAAATATGATTCTGTGATTTTAAACGCTTTAGGAAAGGGACCATATATTTCTTTCTTCTACAAACAAAATGCGCCTTAAGGACTAAAATAATGCAGCAGCCTACTACAATCAGCAGAAACTTCACTTTCTATTAATGTCACACCAATCAAGTTTCATTAGCGTGAACAATCACAGAAATGGAATTTCAAAGCCATACATGTAGTGGTAGAAACAGGATTTTAAGGTAGCACTTCATCAAAGAGACTGCAGAAACAATGCCATGTGATTCCTATGACCTTTTGAACAAAATGGTAGCTAAAATAACTCATAATGATCCATAGGCTTAATATTTGAGGCAAATAAATCAATGTAGAATTCTGAATAATATGTTTGAAGAACTCAACCCTCCCCAGAGATGAACAAAAATAAAAGGTTAAATTTATCAAAAACACCACCGGGAATTCATTGAATTCTCTTTTGTGGGAAGTGATGTGGGCAGATATCTTTTTGCTACAGATTCACATAGCAACTTTCATAGAAATAATTTAAACCTGCCAATTCTATTGCTATCATAAGAACTTGTGCTTTGTACCAGCTGCAGTTGAAGTTTTGCTTCTTGCTAGTGCAAGCACTTGATCACTCCCTTTGATTGTAATTTTTACTGCAGCCACAAGCATCTTGGGTTGTTCAATACAGGAATAAAAGCATTCCTACTTGCAGTTAAAACTGGATGATTATTTCTTTTTCCCTTGAGAGGGGCAGAAGAAAATGAGAATTTGGTTTTTGACAATGTTTCCCTTTCTTTTTTTTTTTCATCATTTTTCTTTACAGAAAGCTTAAGAAATGGAAAGTGTTCAAAGAAAGTGAGTCCCTCTATTAAAAATAGGTTCTATAGAAGCAAAAATATTCAAAAGACTATTTGTCCTCAAACAGTCTGATTCTCAGATGTAGTCCACCCCCTTGAGAAAATTTCATTTTGATTTATTTGACTGCAAGGGAAAGCAGGCTCTGGAACTCACTTGTTGGCTATTTCCACTTGGGATGTCGCTAATATGGTTCCCATAAGATTTGCTAGCCAGTTCTGCAGATATCTGAAATGTAAATTTGTTCTGTAAATGCAGATATAGAGAATAAAATATGCTGTACCCCTTTTGCTTTTTCTCTTTTTTTTTTTTTCTTTTCTTCCCTTTCAGAAAGCTTCTTTGAAAAGCCTGAAAATAGAGGGTGCTTTGTGTTGGCTGGCACCAAACACAGTGTGATTCATGACCTGAGGTTGTTAGGATGCTTCTCTGCAATTTCTTGGCCTGAGAGACAGGTTGGAAACAAGGTTGGCAGTCACAGAATATCTCTGTCCCATTCTTGCTCTCCACGTGGCTGATTCTCTTTCTTCCTGCCCTAGAGAAACCTCACTGCCCGTATACAAAATGCATAACTGAATTCTTTGACTTCATCTATTTACATTATGACAAGTCCTTTTTAATTAGGCTATTTACTAGATTTATTTTCTCCAGAAACAGCATGGCATTAACTTGTGACAAATGACATTTCAGCTTATGACATGTCTCACTTAAATTAGTTTCAAGTGACTCTGAGTAAATTTGTGATTACATTAAGCATGAGGTTTAAAATAACATTCTGTCATTCAATATTTCACACAGTAGTGAGGCTGAATTCCTGCCCATCTTACCTTTCTTTGGCACTGTGCAGTGAGCTTAGTGACTTCAAGGGCTAAACCATTAAGGTTTTGTAAAGAAGAACTAGAAGAGCTGAATCTCAGAGTACGAAAAAGAAAAGATGATAGAAGCATGTCACAATACATCCAGGTACTTAAGGACCTGTTAAGGGGTGTGGGCGGGAAGGTCCTTAGTAATCTGATAGGTATCAGAGTTGTGTATCAGCATATCACTGAAGTGCACTCTAATCCTGCTTTGAAGTCTGTAGGGTTTTATGCATTAGGTTGTTTCATCTGTGTGCTAGTAAATAATATTTAAAAAACATAAAAAAGTTCATAGTTTAAGAAGTAAACATTAAAAAAGAGAAAGCAATTGGTTAAGTAGGGGCTTTCCAAATGAAAAAATTCACTTTCAAAATACTGAAGACACTAAGACATCAACATGTCTCCATTTCTCACCATGTAGATAGACAAACCTGAGAGAACGCCACCACCTTTGTTTTAGGTATTGTTTATGACCCTCATGTGGCCTCTGCCTGACTAATCCTTATCCCAAGGTCCAGAGAGACTTTTTGCCCTGTTCTCAACAGTGAACAGGGGTTTCTTCTCCCATGAGAGCCAGCCCCTGACGCTTCTTTCCATGAACAGTGTGGACAAGACCACTGCAAAAACACTTGCAAGAAAAAATTGGTGCTGGTGCTTGATGTACAGTTAGCGCTGGGTGGCTCCCAGCTGAAGCGTGTCAGGATGGCAATGGGTTGGCAGCTTGCCCTGGACCTCCAGGATGGGCTTAGTGGGCAATTCAAATGCATTATTTTATCTTGGTGATTTGCATACCCCTCTGCCACCAGCAGAAATCTCTCAGACTGCTTGCTTTGTGAACAGGGACCTTTAGTTGGTGCAGTCACATGGAAATGACAGGTCTTTCCCATTCCCCCCTGTAATGCTGCTATTCTGCTGACTAAAAACTCAGCTAAGCTAAATATTATTTAAGATGTTGATATTATATTATACTAGGTTTCAGCTGTGTGCTACTGCATATATTGAAGCTTCTTAAAAAAAAGAATTGTATTAAGGAGCAGCTGTGCTGTCTATCCTAAATGTTGTAAAAGTTCTCATATCCCAAGAGATTATGAGAAGTGAGAGAAATATGAGGGTTCTTTTAGTAGCAATAAAAGCCTAGTTTGATTTTTATGGATTTTTTTATCATTTCAAAGTATTCCATTTGCACTTAAGTCAGATTTTCTGTCTTGTCTTCAAAATCACATGGAATAACATCTACTTAAAAACAGTGAAAAAGCAAGAAAAGGAAAATGAAGGCAGAAGTATCAACTATTTGAGTGTTGTTGGGCTTAAAACATCAAATATTTTGATGTATGAATTAGAAAAGCCCAAAGTGCTGTGCTGGTCTCTTTGTCTAGGAAAAAAATGTCATTGAGTAATAGATATCTCTCATTTTATTAAAAAAAAAAAAAAGGAAAGAAAAAAGAAAAAGATGAATATTAGCACTCATTCAAGAAAGAAACAATGAATATCAATTAACTGTTATTATTCCAGTTGCATGTGATTATTGCTTTGCTTTTATTGGAGAATATTTTTTTTCATATATACTGTTTTTATTAAAATATTGTGTTTCACCAGAAAAAAAAAATCTTCAAAATTAGTCACTTTATCAAATGGTCAGTTATAAATACCATAGAAAAGCTAGGCTGTTGAAAAAAAAAAAAAAAAAGTTTTTGTTGTACTATGACTTCTCATTTCAGTTAATAGGAACCCTTTCTGGACCCTTCAGCTTTTGTTCTGATGATCCCATTTCTTTCTTTCAACAGTATACCAAAAAGACACGTAATTTTAGACTTTGAAACTCGGTCATTTAGGTTGCTTCTGTCTTTGTTTCTAAGTCACTGCCCCGTCAATCTTCAATACAAGCTTATGATTTATAGCTCATATAACTGGATCAAAAAAGCTTGTGAGGTTCCGTTTGTTGTATCTGTCTTCTCCAGGACAGCAGGATATAAATAAATTTCAAAAATTTAGGCTGAATATGGTAATAAAAAGTCACATATCTTGACTTCTGTATTTAGGTACTAAAAGGTGGGAAGGAACATTTAATATGTATGGAAATTTCAACTCTAAACTGGAAATACTATTTGTTGATCCCTTGATCGGCTTATTAAGACTACTACCAATATGAACAAACAGAAATAATACTGAACTCAAATGCTATTCTGAAACTCATTTCAATGGTGAGACACCACTGTCAAAAATGAAAATACTCTGGGTAGAAGGAGGACTTTACAGGTTGCAAGTAGCCATTACGTCCATTAGCTTTAAGGCTTGATTTCTTCTCCCATCTGTTTTCCACATGAAACAGTTTTATGTGTAAGAATGGTTCCGCTGTCTCCTTGGGATTCATTTGTTACAGAAAGGCCAGATTCTGACCTATTCCCCCTGCTGGGTAGCTGCATAAATGCTGCATGGTGCCCTGATAGTAAATAGGATGGTACAGGTAGGTGACGAGGGATAATTTTATAACTAGAATGGTAAATGTTTGTGCATGCATTTACTTCAAACAAAATAAATAGGCTGATAAGAAAAAGTCATTGTAAAGGGATCATACCTGAGACAGACCAACTGTCATTCATTTCCATAGACAGAGTTATAGAAGAACTGAGAAATAAAAGTTTTTGAAATGTTAGAATTTTTTGGTAGTGAGAACAAAGTAAAAATCTGAAATTTAAGTAACAGTTTAAAAAAATGTATTTTTCATACAGGAGTCTCAAGAAAAATCCACTCTGAAAGACAAAATTTAGATTTGTTTCTGGCTCGCTCCCTGCTAGCATGTCAGTAATATCTTTTGATCTCCTCAGCTGTAGACATCTCTAGCCTAAAAAACATTGCCTGGATCCAGGAAACTGCACTTTGGGGAGGCAATGAAGCTCCCATGTTAGGAAAAAAAGTTAGCATGGGAAGGCAGCTGTACAAACAGCAGGAAACTAGCCAAGCAGTCAGTCAGCTTTTTGTAATTCTCATCTAAACTTCTGACAAACCTGATAGGTGTTGTCTGGTCATTCCCAGGCAGTGGAAATTGATCCCTGTTCATGAAAATTTTCAATCACTTACACTGACTTTTGGATGACTCGTACTGTAGTAAGAACATTCAGGAAGGAGATTGTCAGAAGGGGAAAAGTAAAGATTGGGAGACTGTAATCTTTCATTAGTTTAATTTTCTGCCATTTTCCTCCTAAATTATTGCCAGATTTTGCTGTAAAATCGCATATCACAAGCTGTTTGGAGGGTGTCTATGTGGTGGGAAATATGGGTCTTCATAAACCAGGGAGAACTGAGCTTTTTGGTTGGATTCTGCTTTCTTCAAGGTGTCCAAATTGCAGATGAACAGACTTGTTTCCATTAAATGTCTTCTGTCTGAGTAGAGACTCAAAAATGTTAAAAATAGCAGATAAAGAAACAAAGTAATCAGTAAGTGAAATACTAATAATTAAAAAGCTATGATTAAACATTTTTCTGACAAAATGTCTCTGTAGACAGAGTAGCTTTTTCACAGAAAATCCATGTTTGCCCAACACATTTAGATTCTTTTTAATAAAAAAATATTCTTAAGAAATTATGGAAGTAGTGCAGAAAAAAATTCAGTCTTAAAGGACAGCAAAAAAAAAAAAAAATCATCAGATTCATATAAATTGAGGATTTTAAAATAAAATATTATTTTCCGTTAGTAAAAGTGTTTCCAATTTTGTGACTTTTTAAACTGAAGAGCTGTCAAGAAGAAACACCTTTAGCTAATCCATTACACTTATATCTCTCTAAAAGATGTTGAATTCAGAGTATTGATTTACTTTTTCTTTCTTATTTTTTAAAAGCCCTTACTAGTCTCTCTGAAACTTTCCAACTTCAAGGCTTTATTGTATAACAGATTTAAATCTGACATTTGGAGTAAATTTTAAGAGAGTTCAGAACACCCTGAGCTCTACAAGTCTGTGATACCCTTTAAAGTCTAGCAGCTGAGTTACTCCAGTCCAGATCTGCATTACAGAAAGCAGAGCAGGGTAATTTGATGTTCTCTGACTTTAGATTAGTGGACTGTTATTTCCAATCAGTATAATCACTACAGTGATATGCATAAAAAATGCTGTTGCTTATTCTACAACACCATCTCTGCCACATTAACATAATAAAAATGTGGGGGTCCAATGATGTGGTGCAATTTGACTTACTCAGTATGGTACGAGTATACATAAACAAATACAATAAACCTTTTCCTACTTGAAAGAGATTACATTAAAATAGCAATATGCCAACCCATGCAATCTGTAAACTCACTAAGCAACTCATCAGTGTGTTTTATCAGTCCTGCCTCTTCCTATGAGCCGTGCAATGTTTTTGTACTCCTTCCAAAGCCCTCCACATCTTTCATCAATTTATCCAGTGAGATCTTTGTGACTGACCACACGCCCTCCTACATTTGTCTTCAGTCAGCATTTAACATATTAATATAACCAGAGAGACACCTCCACAGCAGCAAGTCTATCCCATTATTGTTTTTATTTAAAGCTTTCCCTTATCTATTCCCACCTCTCACGCACTTAGTGTTGGATTTATCCCAGTGCATGTCATATTTTTCTTTTGTTTTGACAATAGTGTTATAGTTTTCCATAGTTGGTAAACCAGTACGGTTGGAACTGTGTGTATACTTGCTTCTAGGTACATAGATATTTTTTAATTCTTTTTCATGCAACTAAATTGTGACCCTGGAAAATTACAAAAATAATGCCTTGTTTGTGCTTTAGAGAGGAAAAATGCTATAGGAGAATTAAGTTTGTTTCTATTTTCCTGGGCTCTCTCCCATTAATTTGGCTGCATTGTGCTTGTTTGTTTGGATTTTTTTTGATTTTTATTTTTGTGCTTGATTTTATTTTTATTCAACTTCTCATTAGCTTTCCAACAAAAAGGTTATAGATTTCTGAGTTTGCTTTTTTTTGGGAAAAAGTGGTCATTTTTCCATACTGCAATAATTCAGCTGAAAAGAATATTCCTGTGTAGTATGAACAAAAATATGCATGCTATTTGGATGCAACAAAACAAAATATGGCAGAGCAAAGTGGAAGAACATCCCAATGACCTCATGCCAAACACTGTGGTACTGCACACCTCAGTTTCCCTAGCTACCCAAGTAGAGTGTGCTGGTTTTCTTTCCTCTTTTTGCAAATACTGCTAATACCAAGGCTTAAAAACTTATAAATCCATGCTTTGGAAAGCACTGTGACAGAGTTGTATATTTTCTTGAACTTGAACCTTTCAAAAGCTGAATAATTCATCCTTCTTAGTTATAAATTGTATAAATAAAAGGTATGCTACTTGTTATTACTTTTAAATCATTTGTTTCACCTCAGAAAACACCTCTGCTACTCAGAATTCACCATCACATTGTCTAGCCTTCACCTGCAGATTTTTCTTTTCGTTCCTGTGGTAATTGCAATATCCAGTGTACACGTGCATCTTTGATCACTGTTCATCTGATATCTCAGTTGGCAGCAGAGATGGAAGATGCTTCCCTGTGCAGAAGATTGATCTTTTGTTGATTTGTTGGTTATTATGTCAGCATGGTTTACAAAAGCATGAAAAGTTTTTAAAGATTACCAAAATAAATTATTCCTTTTACAAACAGTGTCATGGGAATGACTAGCTGTGACTTAAAAAAAAAAAAAAAAAAAAAAAAAAAAAAGCTTGAAGTGAAATAAGAAAGACTTGGTTTTAGCCTATCATGCTATCATGATCATATGTGGCTGGCAGCCTGTGTATCTAATGACAGAATGTATGAGCAACAGGCTGCTCCTTCCAGCTACTATTTGAAGTTACATTTTCTTCCATCAAGACAGGTCAAACACAGATTACCAGCTGTTAAACACTCCCTTCGCAAACAAAGAATTGGATCCCCTGGTAATTACTTTTACTGTAGCTTCTGCGTGCCCCTTGTCAGGCCCAAAATTTGGATTAGAGTTGCATTTGTAAGAGCCAAAGGGCTTACCTGACAGGTAGTACTTATACTGGATGTGTTCATGGTGATTAATGGTGAAATGAAAATTCATGTCTTACAGAAGCAAGTAGAAAAACTGCCACTAATGCCATTAGAAGTTGGATTGGACTCTTAAAAAAAAAATTCTTAAGTGAAAATAGGACATTTCCAGTCATACCTACAAGGAAAAATTCCTCTGGAATTTTTCTATTTCAAATATGGTGATTGAACTTTCTCTTCTCATATCCTGTATCTGATCTGTAGTTATCATGCATACCCCGATATGAACTGGTTCTGGATACATGTGCCCCAAACCACTGTGTTATTTAGAAAGACACATTACTATGTATTTATATTTAGAATCACAGAATAATTTTGTTTGGAAAGCACCTTTAAATGTCATCTAGTCCAATCCTGCTGCAATAAGCAGGGATATCTTTGACTAGATCAAGTTGCTCAGAGCCCTGTCCAACCCAAAACTGAATGTTTCCAGGGACAGGGCATTGACCACCTTTCCGAGCAACCTGTTCCAGTGCTTCACTACCCTGATCATAAAAAGTTCTTCCTTATATCTAGTCTGAATCTCCTCTCTCTTGGTTTAAAACCATTACCCCTTGTCCTATCATAACAGGCCCTGCTAAAAAGCCTGTCCTCATCTTTCTTAAAGGCCCCTTTTAAGTACTGAGAGGCTGCAGAAAAGTCTCCTAGGAGCCTTCTCTTCTCCAGGCTGAACAACCCCAACTCTCTCAGCCTGTCCTCACAGGGGAGGTGTTCCAGCCCTCCCATCATTTTTGTGGCCCTCCTCTGGACCCACTCCAACAGGTCTTTTCTGTGCTGAGATAGGTCAAAGATTTTTCTTACAGTTTTGCAGTCAATGTAATACATAAAAGGATAATGTAGATGTGATAAATAGTGCAGTTTGAGGTGATTGCAATGAGAAAAGGGATTTGTATAAATGGCCAATGTATTTCAAAAAGTCTTCACCTTTTGAAAGCGCAAACAAGAGTAATTCCTTCACTTTGAATGAAAGAACTCTAGAAATAGAAGGGTTTCATCAGTACTTCTCTCCTAATCACTCACAACAACAATCAGCTGCCTACTGGGTGAGTGGGTGGAGGAAGTGTTCTCAAAGCCCCTCAAAATCAATTACAAGTTTTTAATAAATTCAGTGGAAGTTGAATCATCTGGAGCAAGCACTGAAAGGGGAATGGCAAATTTTCTGCAAAACTTTAACTTGATTAGGAAAGTCCTAAAACAGGCATTACTCCCCAAAAGTGTTCAGATCTCTTTCACATTCAAATTTATCTTGTTCCTACCTTAAATCTCTTAGAAACGAAGTGTTTGATATCTTGGTACAACAATAATAAGGGTAGTACTTTTTTTCCTTATCCAAGCTCTCCATCTATAACTAGATGTGCAGTGGGAAAGTCCAGGAGAGTACACGAATTTCCAAAGGTATAAAATGAGAAAAGATTAAAGAAATTTGAGATTTTCAGCTCAGAGAAAGAATATGCGTAGGAAGATACTGTGGCGTTTGTCAAATACGAAAAGGTCACTGAATAGGCAAGGACAATAAAATTATTTCTGAGGACTGGTTGGGAAGCTGTGGCCTTGTATTGAATCCAGGTACAGTCAGGTTAGACACTCGGGGAGGCTTTCTAGTTATGGGAGTTGGGAAGTAGCAATGGGTTGTCAAAGGACACATAGGATCCAAAAAAGTTAGACAAGCATCTGTCATGGGAGAGCTGGGTAGAGCCAGTCCTTCTCTTATGTTACCTCTCTTATCGTCAAAATAAAACTAGTTGTATCTGTTGACTTGTAACATAGTGTTATTTTGATCATTAATTATCTACCACCTATCAAGACCCCTGAATTTTAAACAACTTTCATTTATTATTCTCATATCTATCTGCTGTACTCCGTTCCATGACTGCCTGTGTAGAGCAAGTGATCTGAATCCTCCTTAACTCAAAATAATCTTTACCTGCTTTCCTTTTTTTTTTTTTTTTGTTTTTTTTAGTTAAACCTTGCACAAATTCCAAATCTCCCTTTTGTTGAGTATTCATCCTGCAAATTTGGAAAAGTAGTAATTTCACAGAAGCAGTTTCATGACCCTTGTCTTAGAGAGATTACTTGCTTGTCACTTCTGGTTTTGGTTGTGTTGCTATTCAGTGCAGGCACTTGACCTTATTTCTAAACTTTATTCCCCAAATAATATTTCTTTTAAAAGTCTAAAGTAATATCCATTTAATTTCACACACATTATTGTCTTTGGTGACTAAGCACGAGACAAAGTAAGATTAATCCTCTTTAAGGAGGAAAAGAAGGGGGGAGAAAAAAATGTGTCTTGAAGCTATTATCAGCCAACCTGCATATTTTTCCCTAACTCTTCCATTATGCAAGCTCAAAAAATATTACAGTATCTAATGTTTCCTAACAAAAATGGACTATGTTTAATGCATAAAATTATCACAGTAACAAGATAGCAAAATTAATTTTTTTCTTCAGTGTCTTATATATTGCTAGCTATTTTAAATCTATCATAAATATGATTTATTCTGAATTAATGTTTTCAATGCTTCATGCAAATAATAGTTGTCTCAGATCCTTCAAAGCACAAGTTCGAACCAATAATAAGTTAGGTAAAGTTAGGATCTTTATTGACCTGAAATTATACCTGAATTGACAAGGCAGTTAAACATGTGTTTAAAGTCATCCTTTTTTGGCAGATCATTTTATCTTAACTTTTGGCAAAAATTCAAAGTTAAGCGTAAATGTAGGTAATGAGCCTTCAAGCATGTTATTCAGTGCTTCTCTAAGTAGGTTAATTAAGCCTTGATAATGAACAAGATCATCCCAACAGTAAATATTGAATATCCCCAGCACTAGCTCACTGCTGAATGAAGTTCAGAAACAGTGGTTGGAAACAGGATTATATTTAGAGATTTGCTACTAGGTCTTAGTTCAGTACAGGGTTCAAAGACCTTACTAAACATAACGTGAACGGTAACAAGTATTTGTCATAAAGAAATGAAAAAGGAATACCGAAGGGACAAAGATAAGAAGCAGACATTTTTCCCTTCCTGTTTATTAATGTTACAATTCTTCAGAGGGCAGCAAACATATCAGCAAGCACTGGTTCAGAAATGTGATTCTGATTGTTAGGAAACAAACTCTCCATGTGGGTGTGATCTGGTGTCTGACCAGTGTGTTCATAGTTTCGGAGTCTGACAGAGTCTAGCTGACTAAAAGGGTGTTGGTGCGTGCTTCATTTTTGGTGAGGAGGGGTAGGACTTTTCTGGGATGGAAGTTCCAGTAATCTTGGAAAGGTTCAAAAATTATCTACAAAAATGTTTCTGTGTACAGCAGACCTGATATGAGCAGGGGAATCAGGACAATCCAGCTGTTTTGGGGTTTTAGACTTGCAAGGGATTAGGTTATGATTTGGATAAGATCAACAAATACTAACAAAGCAAAAAGATATCTGAAAGTAGACTGCTGTTTTGTATCAGAAAATAGTACTTGATAGAAGGAAATTGAAGACTATTTCATGCCAAGGACAGGATGCCCATTGATACCCATTTCAGAGACACGATAGTGTAATTTCTGGAGTAATTAATCTAGAGATATGTCTAATTCTCCACACCTGGAAATCAAAGACTGGAAAACTTTAAAAACTAGCTCAAGTGGGAATCATTGCCTTGATACAGAAATGCAGACAATAGTTTTCTCAGATCCTCCAGATCACAAATCCAAAACCAATAGTAAGGAAGGTAGTCAAAGATGCTTAGTCTGGGCTATGAAGGATGGTGGAAGAAATGATCATCTGACATGTCAGTCTTTAAAAAATGTTAGTCTGCATTGCTGCTTTACATCATGGTTTGATTTTAGTAACATATAGGATCAGATTATCATCTAGAATTATTTATGCTCCTCTTTTATGGGAGTTAGGTCTCTCAAAAAGAATGTTCTGATTCCTGATATGACATTTCAGAGGCTGAAATCTGATTTACACCTACTAGGAATCCAGCCCAGTAGTGACATGCTCTCACACTGGACTTCCTAAACATGGCAGTGTAACAGCTGAGAACTGCCATAGACAAATGAACCAAAATATGGTCAGGCAGGTCACTTCCCTTGAGAAGCAGTACACTGAAACTTCCTACTTCCTTCACTCTACATATTTTTTTCATAATAAGGTATCACTTGTACTCTCTTGACAGATACTGCCAAAATTGCTGCTTCTGCTAGATATAATGAATTCTAACCAACTCATAGTGCTCTGGGACCTGTCATTAAGTCACTAAAAAATCCTTAGGAGAGCATTTTGTATGTGAGAGAAGCTGGTATCTACCACAGGCCAAGCAACCAAATAAAAATAAAATGTATGACTTAAGCAAGGTAGTAGCATGAGGATTTAAAAAAAAAAAAAAAAAAAAGGAAAAGAAGATAGTTATCTCCTTTATTGATTCCAGGCATGGGACAAAGATATACTGACCTTGCAGGATGATCCTTCCAACTCCACTGGCGAAGTCCAGTGTAAAATATATCCCAATTTTAGAGGTGAATTTTTAAATCAGTTTTCTTGGAAACAACACTGCTGTGACTGACCTTGAAACCTGCCTTTTCATAAACTTACTCTGAAACATCCTGCCACATCATTTTTCTTTTCCTAGTTCCTGGAGCAGGGATGTATCACTGTTAGTTTCCAGCATTATTATCTGTTTTGCAGAGTGAACTTATTGTGCAATTATATCTACCTGTACCAGTAACTACCACCAGCTACAACCCAAACAACACTACTGGGTAAAACAGTCCTTCACAGAAGCCTCCTTTAGTTATTCTTGTGTTAAATCACACTGTGTCACTTCCAAAAATATCCCACAACCAATTGCGTGCTGCATCCTAAGGGAAAGGGAACTCAAAATCACAATGGTTTCTAGATAAAACAGAAACGATGGCACTATCATCTTTCCTTCAGACTCTTTCCAGACCCCTGTGATCCTTGCAAAGATGTGACACATCAGTGTGGTCTCTAGCAAGTGCTGATAACACCTTGCTTACGGTAGAAAGATGCCACTGGGAAATCTCAGAGATAAGCAGCAGTTAAGCTCAGGCTGTATTATCTGCTGACATTTGGGCATGAGCCCTGCCTGTGATTACTGCATGAATCAGTAGTACATAAAAGGCAGGATTCCCAGGTTTGTCTATATTTCTAACCAGTGCAGTGCTATAATAATAATAATAATAACAAAAACACTAAAGATTTGAGATTTGATTTGATTTGATACAATCCATCCCAGCTCTCAAATCACATATCTGCATCGTGTGTGTGCCAAAGAGGCTTGTACAGGTTTCCAATCCCAGCAGCACACACCACGGCTCTGGTGAACCCACCTCACAAGTGGGGCTCTCCTGGTGGCAACCTGGCATGTGGTTTCGGCCAGTGAGGAAACTGCTGGAACACACGTGGTGCACTCAAGACCCTACCCTGTGCCTTCCAGCATAAACGTGAGGCAAATTTACACCTGGAAAGGACCACCTGAGTACATGGAAGTGTTAATACAGATACTTCAGCATATTCTAACTGCTAGCTGTACTCACTATCTTGTAACAACGCTGGATTATGGTAGTGTAAAGCATTCGGCAAGTAAAATGCCAAGAGTTCTCTGTAAATTTTTCTAGAGCTTCTTGAACATTGATAACACTGGAAGGCTCAGTGGATTCAGCATTTGAGTGCCATGTAAAGCATTAAAGAGATATTGAGCAAAACAATTATTATCCACAGTCACACACCGGCATATGTACTGACAGTACACATTGCCAGTGGCAAGGAACTTGTGTACCTTTAAGTTTTCCACCGCACCAGGTGCATACACGGTTCTTGATAATATTTAAATAACAACACAAGCAGTAGTTCTGCTTTGATTTGATATAAGGCATGATTATTCCATCAGATATTTTCAGGAATGAGAAACTTACAAGAATACTTGCTGTTCTGTGTGAGAGCAGCAGCGTTTTGTTTAGTTATGTGTGCATGAATAGTCTGAGGAGTTCACAAATGTGTCTGATTTGCATTGAGTGAAGAACTTTAGAAACTACCACAATGAGCAACAAGAAGCACAAGTTAATACAGCAAGCAAACAGTTGGTGTGTAACTCTCGTTCATTGATACACAGACATCTTGTCTTTGAAAATCAGATGGTTTTATTTAGTTCTCATATGATGGCAAATCCTTAAACTGAGATTAGAGACAGACTGGAGGTCAGAACATTTTGTTGATTGCAACGAAGAGCTGCCAGATCCACAGAATTCATCATTCATTCCAGGAAGGATTTTAACCACAGATTTTTGCAGACAGGCCCGCCTCCTGGTGCTCTGAAGACATCTTCTGCATACAGTCTGCATTGCTTTGTTTATATACAAACATCTGGAGAGCCTACCTGCTTTGCTCTGCCATTCCAGGACAAGGCATAGAAAATCAGTTTTTCCAGTGGGAGAATAATAATACAGAATAACTCTAGCCCAGCCTCAAGAATATTTATTGACAAGTATTTATTGACAGTCCTCTTTGGTCTTTCTGAGTGTGATGGATGATTAAATAGGGACCTCTATCATGTCCTTGGAAATGCTGATTGAAAATGGTGGATTAGTGATTATATTGAACATGGTTAAAAAGTAGTCATATATCACTGGGATTTAATCTCTTTTGCAGAAAGGAGAGCATATTGATCAGAATCTGAATGCTTAAAGTTAGGCACACCTTAAATGACAGTATTGACACCTAGACATGGATCAATAAGTTTATTTTAATGCGTCTTGTATTATTCTGACCAAATTATTTCATTGGCTCTTCTATCATCCTTCTAAAGCCTCATTGATCTCTTAGTTTCAGTTATTGTTAGTTTACACTAGGAAGTTCTTTGTTGTATTTGCAATGATGTTGCAGGATTTTTATGCTGTTAGAATCTCACTGAGATCGTTATTTGTTATGATGCCTGGGTGTAAATGTAGTGAATCTAATGGACTTCTTGTTTTCAGTGTCTCTAAGTCTCTGGTGCAGTTGTCAAATAGTCTTATTTGGAAATTCCAGAATTATTCTTAAATTGTAAAAAAAATGCTAAAAAAAGAAAAGTCAAGGACACTTCTTTCTGATTTTAGAATGAGAGAGAAAAAAAAGTAATTTCATCCAATTCTTTACTCCTTTTTTTTGTAATTAGTTTCAAATTGGAAATAGTTTCAAAGATGAGGTCTTCAAATTTTCTTTTTCATCACTCTCTGCTCTGATTAACATCAAAAAAAAAAAGAGAAAACATTGTTATACATAATTTTCAAGCAGCCATGAATGTTAATTGACTGTAGATATTTCTATAAATCATCACCTGCAACAGAAGACAAAGCAACTATAAACTGTTGAAAAGCACATCACCCAATTTTGTACTGTGCATGTTCCCTTCAGAGTAAAAGGCCATACAAACTTTATAAAAATTTCAGTCTCTAGAAAATGTCTCCAAGGCTTTACACAGGAACTGGAAAAGTGCTGAAACTTCCTGCTCTTAATGTTTTAGCAATATCTTCCTGCCCCCAAAGGTCATTCTCAGTAGAAACAGGGCTTGGCTGAATAGATGGTTTATCTATTTATGGTCCTATTTATAGACTTGACATATTTAATAGATCCAGCTGGCATGGAACAAAAAGCTAGCCCATCTATTTTTTTTCATTTTGGTTGGATGAATAAGAACAGGAGTATTTTCTCATTTGCCTTGTTTCATTTGAAAGTCCTTTTATAGATCAGTCTTTAATTCATGTCCAGATCCTTAAACATACCCTGCAGATACCATTGTTAACAACAGCCTGCTTGATCCACACAAAAAATCCTTTGCACATAGACTACACTCCTCATTTTGTATACAAATATGTGAAGCAACTGCACATTACTGACATTGCAGGAAAAGCTTGAAGAATGGTTACTCACATAGGACTCACATTTTTAGAGCAAAAGGATGAGAAGGGTGGTTCACAGTTCAACATTTAGTATTCAAAGAACTGGGATCTTGTGGTTATTCCTTATATCACTGGGAAATTCACAGCTAGTTGTAGCTATAAACTCCTGTTTATTAGGCTGATAGCACAACTGGTTTACTAATTCTGCATCAATTCAGACAGTAATCTGTACTGTGGCAGAATGGGAAGGAGGTGATATGACACATATGATGTTATATCTTTCAGATAACTAGAACTCTTTGGATGTGAATTAAGTTCCAGTGTCACTTACAATCTGTTTCAGAGCTGCTTTCTTTGAAGAAAAAAAAAAAAAAGAGTATTCTACCGTCTGTGCCATGTAGCTGAATTCATGTAGAATACTTCAGGTCATTTAAAACAAGCATCCTGGCAATCAGGAACACATGCTCCTTAAATACTCCATCAAAGTCAGAATGCTAATTTGACTTGCTGTTTGCTGCTGTTGTTGTTTTTCCTGAAAATCACCCTTTCATGCAGAGTCTGACAATTTTGATGAAATCAAATTCCATTTTAAGCTATGTTTCTTTACTCTATAAAACAAGCCATAACATACTCTGAAGTACTGTCTTTTAAATTAAACATTTGCCAAGATGCTACACCAACGTACTCACTCCATGATGGTAAATGGATGAAATTAAATTCTTCTGGATTGCCTTTGTAATAGGATAAATGGACATGCATGTCATTGAAAAGACCTCAATTTATTACATTTTGTACTGGATTCAATCATTAACCGTCAATTATTTGCACTGTAGGTTATTTATCTTTTGCTCTTTGTTGTTATCAGTGCCTCAAATCATTGACTATTTGCTGCATGCTGTTTGTGACACTGTGGCAAACTTCTGGCCTGTTGCAAAAATCCACATCAAATGAGCAGTTTCTCCTATGGGCTTTCCAGCAAGATCCTTCTCTGCATACAACTGGTATGGCGGTGGGTTTTTTTACCTGTTGCACATTGTAAAGGCTTCCCCCAGTACAGCTCCGCTCATTCCCCTAATCCAGCTATGCTTTCAGTTCTTGTTGCCTTTTCTCTTTGGATTTATTTTACAAAGGCAGAAATTTTCTGTGGTCACCAGTGACTTCAAAGGGTCTGATACAGAGAAATGTTCATAATCTCATTATTTGTCTCCTAGTAATTTGCACAAGTTGTGCTTTACCATTGATAATATCCAGAAAGCAGCTACCTTTCCTTATCACTGGCATCACTATCTGTTGTCTACTAATTATAATCTCTTACCTCTTGTAATGGTTCCCGAGTAAACAAGGCCATAAGCTAATAAGAAGTAGTCATTTTGCACAATCATTATTATTCATCTACACAGATTGCTTCAGGCTGGATGGTAGGACCTGCCTCCACAGCCAGATGTGGTCTCAGTCCATTGTCTCTGTGTGCTTCCTCTGGATGTGTCGGCAGCGGTGTGCCTGAGCTATGAGGCTTCAGCCCTTACGTGTTAGTGCATCCCCATGATGACATAACCCAGCGACTGCCAGTCTGATGTAAAAATGCCTGGAAAAGAAAACAAAGAAGGACCATTATATTCAGCACTTTGATCTCCTTTGTCCAGGCTTGTGTGGTGAATGCTCTGTACTCCTCAGCTGTGGTTTGACTTCTGTCACCAAATGTCTTTCTCCTCATAATGTTGTTATCAGTATGGGAATACTACACAAGCATAGCTGTCACTGCTCCTTTTAACTACATGAGGGTTTGCAATCTACATATGCTCCTGCTTAGGAAGGTTTTGAAACCTTCAGCAAAATCCTGCCAGAAGAAGTGAACCATGGACACTGGCCTGTTTGCCATATACTCCAGCCACTGACTTGACAAAGAAGTCAAGGGTAGTTTAGCATAATTCCTGTGATCTGGACAAAATTGAACTCAAGGGAAAGACTCCTGCTGCATTAACCTTTGAATCAGATTCCTGCCTGTGCCCAGCTGAAGAAATAACCACCAAAGCTTTTCCATTGATAAAATGTGTTGAGGGTTACTTGTTAAGTTGCTATCTTCTGTATGTTTTATTTAGTAGGAACAAAAGCAGGACATAGAACTTGCCGCCATAACTGTATTATCTAAATATCAGACGTGGGTGTCTTTGTCACATGAAGACTTCACTTACTAATGAAGGTTTTCTCTGCCTGTGGCTACCCAGTCCTCTGTGTTTCCCTTTCTGTTCTTGTATGTTTTTTGTATTTCTACAAATCGGGAGAAATCAAAATGCACGGTGACTGTATAAAATTTACATACTATACATACTGTAATTTCTCCAAAGTTGACATACTGTCAGCATGTTTAAGTTATTTATTTGCAAAAGGTGTGAGCTGAGTTCCAGAGGAGTCTGAATTGCTAGGAAATAACTCCCTCTTTGAACACACACCAGCTGGTTCCCTTTTTCACTGTAGTCTTTGCACCGTGTCACCACCTGACATAATTTGCCCTGGAGGCTCCAGGAAGGAACAGAAAGGTTGCCATGTTAATTAGAGGAGAGTGGTAAAACCTGATGTTTTATTTATTTTCTTGAAGAGGGATTTGTGTGTCTTATCCTGTTTTATGGTAATATTTTTGTGATTATTTTTTTTAAGTTTAGTTCAGAATCAGTTCCCCTGAGGAACAAGTGGTACAGCAAATTACAGAAGCCTCCATTGCTTGAGTTTTCTCATTTAAATTAACCCACCCCTGACTGCAATTAACAGTCATCACATCCTTAAGGACCCTAACTTAGCTCCTGATGATGACATAAGTAGAATTAGACATGTACAGTGTTAAAGTATTTACCTTTAATGACTGGGGAGTCCATACTGTGATTAAAACCACCAGTTTAGGAATACTGCAAATACCTGGAGGTTGCAGCAATTTATGCCAGAAAGGGAACAGAGTTATCTAGGTCCATCTCATGGAGATTCAAGATTTGAACACTCCATCTCCTGGCAATCACCAACACTTGTGCGAAACGGATTTTGGGGTAATTGGGTGTTGGCAGCACTCATGCAGTCAGGGTAAGTCCAGGTGTAAGAGTGTTCCATGGCAATTAAATGAACATAGGTCTCTTGGAACAGAGATGAACTTGGATGCATGGTGCCTAGAAAGACAAGGAGGAAGGCAGACAGCGAATAGTTATGTTTTCTTTGGTCTCAGATTTGTTGTGGTTCAAATTTAGGCTTCAGAGGGAGAGACTAAGCTGTCACACATAATGAAAACTTTCTTGAAAAAGTTTTCATTCCTTCCTTGTGATCCAGAGGAATTAAATGGTTAAAGACTAAAAGACAAAGACCTGACTTTTATAGGCATCTTGCTTTAAAGATCCAGTTTGCTTAAATAACTTGACTGAATCAATACAGGCTGCACTGTTGATATTTATATTATAGTCCCTGAAAACTCCAGTTATGCACTGATGTTATTGTTCTAGATACTGTGTATAATTCGATAAGAAGAGATAATTTCCGGAAGCCTTTATAACCTAAAAGAAAGCTGGTGGGGGAAAGTCCAATAAGAGAAAGACTAGAACATACTAACTTCAAGCACAGATTAAAATCAATTGCCATTCAGCAAACCACTTAAGCATTTGTCCCACTGAATTTAGCTCATCATCTAGTTGGGACAAACAGGGTGTTTTGCACTTCGGTAACCAGTTTACCTCAGCAGGATTCTGATTCTTGATTGTGGCTATTTGAAGTCACTGCAATATGAATGACAACAATAATACTAATAAGCCTTATTAATTGGGAACACATACTGTCAAAAATACCTTCTCTATTCCAGATTTTGTACAATATATTATGGTTTCTTCTGAAAATCTCCTGGGTGCACCTCTGAGCTCTTTGCCTGGCTGTGATTTTAATAAGAAGCCATTTTTATGCAAATAAATATTATTCACAATTTTTCAGTGTTTTTCTTATGCTGATTGCATTAGTAACTTCCCTTCTGTACTTGCAGTCTTGCTGCTAATAAAGTTACAGATCATATAATGAAGTTAATGATGAAAGCAACTCTGTCACTTACATTGTCTATACCACCAGTGCGCATGGATGAATAGAGGCTGCTGCAATAATTTTAGAAGAGTGTGTGTGAGGGTTAATGCATCAGGTGTGGAAGCTTTTTGCCCTGATCTAACACTCTTGCCTAAGTCCACCCCTTACTGAGAAAAACAGAAGGATTTTCATACTGTTTCCTCAGAGTCCATCTTTAGAGTCTATTAAACCTATTATTTGAATAGAAGAAAACTAGCCAGTCCAAAGAAAATAGTAGAAAGACACAGTTTTTGCTCGAATTGTCACAGATTTGAACAATGTGTAAAGTGATGCATTTAAATTTAGGCAAGAACAAAGCTGTTTATGCAACATGTGAATTATTTGGGATAAGTTTCATTATGGCGATTAATATGCATGGCATTGCATCACAATATGAAACCTATCAAGCCTGGATTGTTCATTTTATCGTTGTTGTTATTCTTTTGATGGTATGCAATTTAAGA
Source organism: Patagioenas fasciata (assembly GCF_037038585.1). Lineage (NCBI taxonomy): Eukaryota > Metazoa > Chordata > Aves > Columbiformes > Columbidae > Patagioenas > Patagioenas fasciata. The sequence goes on along the minus strand of NC_092526.1, from coordinate 14,975,063 downwards.
GCAAAACCACCCCCTCTCAATAAGATTTCAGTGTCTTTTCATAGGCTCAATCTCAGTTAATATTTCTGTGGTGTGATCATATTTTTGAAATGTTCATTTATATGCAAAATACCTTTGTTACACACACTTCATAAAGAACAGTAGAGTTTATAATATACATGGAAACTAATTTTCTCATAGTTAGCCTTTTTTGTACAAGCTTAATGCTGTAGAGTTTCCTTGAAACACCTTCAGTAAACACTGGCTCAGGATACACATCCTCAGAGCTGTGACTTTGGTTTGCATCTGAACAGCCCTTACTCCAAATGAAAGGCAAATGGAATTGGAACCGCCTGGATTTGCTTCTTTCTTCTCAAAGCCTTGTAGCGCTGGAATTTTGCAATAATCATGGTCCTGGTGCGTATTTGCACCCTTTTGAGAAACTAGGCAGGAATCCAGAGTATGCTATAAAACATAAAAGCTAGGGAGCTTTGACTGGCTTAGGTTTCACTTTAAATGTTTCTGTGAGTTTTGATGAAAAGCATCTCAATAATGCTATAACATGAAAAACTCCCTATCAGTCTAACTTCCATAGATCTAACCTAGCTAGACTTCTATGCTGCTTGTCATATTTTACTATGAGAGAAATGATTAATTACGATGAAAAGGAATAGAATTAGTTGGAGAACTCTAAGGGGCATAAGAAACTGAAATACAACAAAGGAACGGTGTTAGTCTGAAAAGAGCTTTGCAGCTGAGATCCTCAAACCTCCATCCTGTTTAATACTGTCTATCTCACTAGTCGTTATGACCAGCATGATAAACAATGCTTTTGAAACATGCTGATATTTCAAAGGCAGAAAGGATGCCAATAAAGAAGGATCCAGGTACTATACAGAATTTACTGAGTGACCTTGAGGTCCTCGAGTAATGGAAACAGAAGGTCATGCATATCAGAACTAATACAAAATGCTGGACACTGTGAATATTTAGCACTAGGAGGGAACGAAAATAGCCTGGGTATTTTGGTCAATCACTGTATGACTATATAACATTTATGTAAAAAGGAAGATATTCCTCTACTATGTCTCAAGTAAAATGTTTGCAATAGAAATAGTAAAGTATTAACAACTCTATGTAAGGCATGTATGGTTCTTGTTTTCATTCTGTATACATGTTTCTTCTCATCTATGTTAGAGAATGAATTCAAACTGAAGCAGGTGCAGACAACAATCAAGAAACTGGAGACATCATATAGGGGACTGAAAAATTTAGTTTTTTAATATAATGAACTCGAGGTTATGACTACTCTCTCTAAATTCCTCAGCAGAGAGAACCTGCAGGAAGGGTATGAAGTAAAAGGCAAGGTAAATAAAGACTAAAGTAAGTATAAATTATTTTATGTTGGAAATCAGAAAAAAAGACATCTCCGTTTCAGTGCTACGATAGCTATACTAAATGGTGACAAACCTGCCTATGGAAGCCCAGATAAACAGAGAGATACATTAATTGAAGGAATTATATGAGGTGGCAACTGTTGACAGGACTTTGATCGTCTGCAATGGACCTGATGACTAAGCTGAATCCTGTCCAGCATTAAATATGCCTTTCTCCCTAGCTGAGTGCCATGCTGTGAATAAGACTTGCTCTTGTAAACTTTTGTAATAGCAATCTATCCTAGGATTGAAATGAGATGTGAAAAATGATATTTCTACTACAGACTGATACTTTGCGAAATTCTGTGACTCAAAAGTAAACAGAAGAGCTTGTGCTTAATGGAGAAAACTGTAAGTTCCAGAGAAATCCTAATCATGGTTTTGTTTTGTTTGGTTTTGTTTTTTCCTTAGAAAACACAGGAACAAAAACCTAATTCTGATTTAGGCCAAAAGAAATTGTGGTTACTCAATTCATGCATAGAAATGAGACAGCTGACACTGCCTTGTCTATAAATGACACCCCAGTTTTCAGGACAGTTTCTGAAGTCCCTGATTGTTCAAATGGGGAAGATCACACTTCACAGCAGCTGGTATAAGAAGTGGTGATTTGTGTTTATTTTCCTCAATAGCACAGTTATTAGCATGCTCTGGCACATGTCCACTGATGTGCAAGAAAGGTGAACTGTCAGGGTGTTCTGACTCAGTAGAAATATCTAGTGTCAAATCTTGTAAGACTAAATAACACAGAATGTGTTAGAGGCTAATAAACAGCCATTAACCACCCAGCATTCAGATTTACCAATTACTACTCTGTTCTAGGCCATGGACCTGCTCACTATGGCTGACAACATTGCATTAATGAATCTCAAGTCTTAACCTCCTTGAATTCATGAATAACAATTTGACTCCATGTAACTTGATTACTATGGAATGGAAGCTTTAGTTGAGTCTAAACATTGGTTATGAGGTGAAGATGCGAGAAAGACAACGCTACTCCATCACTGGTAATTTAAACTCATATAAAACCGAGCACCTGTCACAGTGATAAATGGGTTTTCTTGTTATCTTGCTGTCAGTATCATTTCCCAGTCAGATTCCTATCAAACACCCAGACAACACTGTGGAAAGCAAGGTACAATTGTCTTCTTTTTATTTCTCTTCTAGAGAAAAGAGTAAAGGTCACAAGATGCTTATAAATGTGATTGATTTCATTCTCTTTGAGTCATTCCCAGAACACAGATTAATTTACTTGTATATGCAAACATAAAGTTTTTATAGTCATCACAAAGAGAGCTGCTCATTGTTTACTGACTCAAAGCTTAAGCCACAACCACCTCAAATCAGGAGGTGTCCCAATGGGTTACATTTTTCAAGGTCCATTTCACAGTGTATGATTAAGATAAATCAGTTTCTTAATTTGTTTTACTTTGGATCAGTGCCTTAAAATTTTGAGGGTATCCTCAGCCTGAGGAGTGAGGCTGAAAGTACAACGTGAACAAGCTCTATCCTTATAACTCAGTGTGTCTTCCTTCCTGTTGTGTCATATTTATTTCTATACTTAATTTTTTTCTTAGTTGTGTTTTAACTAAGATCTTCTGGTTTCAGGCCTTATTGTGTATCAGAAGCAGACATGATGTAGGAAGATCAAGAAAGAAGGTAAGAAAGAGAAGAACCCCAACATTTAAAAACATTAAACTTGGAAGAATTATCTGTCTTGTGTTAAACAAGATGTCTGAAAAGACAATGACTGTGGTTATTTCTAAATGCAGAAGCTATGCACAAGCTGTCACTTGCTATCAGTCTGAATTAAGAGAATTGTGTCTCATCCTGATCCATCTGATGGGTTTAGGATTAGCCCTATAATACTGCAAAGTGCTTTTATTCTTTCACAGCTTGAGTACCATACATCCAAGATGCTCATAGTGAACTTTCATTCTCTCTTGCTGGAGTGTGGTCTTAAAACATAAATTGGATGTTAATGGATTTTATTAGCAGCCACACAGAATAGCTCGTGAATGCAGGGTGAACCCTCCAGAGATTAAGCTAATACTGCTATTCTCTTTTAAGGTGTAGCTGAAGAAAGAGATGTAGATGACAAAAGAGAAAATTATGATTTTTTTCTCTTAGAAAACTTGAAAAAAACAGAAGATTCAGATTCTTTCAGTCTCTATCTGATGCTTTTCCACATCTCTTCTCTCCCTAGAGTCATAGAGGTAGCAGACTATAAGTTGGTCTTTCAAAGCTGTCTCCACATAGAGGAAAATATTTCTATTACTTGATCATGAAACTGCAAGCATGAGAAAGACAGAGAAGGATTTTGCAAACAAGTTAACAAGTCACTCTCCTTCTGTGAGAAAGGAGGTTTGGTTTTAGAAGATACTTTAACAATTAGTTCTGTATTTTAGCTCGTGGTAAAAGAAATAACAGTCCTGAAGATGGAAATAGAGGGATGCTTTTTAAAAGGGGTTGTTTGTACACTGTCAATAGAGTAACCCAATAATGTGGTCATCAGGATGATCTTGTGTAGAGGGGCACAGGTGAGGTGCAGCCTGTCCTCAATGCTTTCTGTCACTGCCTTCAGGCCACATATATGGCAGTTCTGTTGCAGTCTGTGTGGACAGGAGGCAAACACAGCATGGAAAAGTCAGACATTGGGATGAGGAAGTGCAGAAATAACAACACAATCATTGTCAAAATGTTTCACTGGAGAACATCTCTGAGATGTGAAATTGACTCATGTCAAACATAGCACACAATTGAAGCCATTTCTTGAGTGAACCCTCATCTGCTGAATATCTGTATATCCAGGGCAAGTATGTGATACTTCCTCTTGCAGATAATTTTGGAAAGAAAGGAATGAGATGTTCTAAGCTCTTTGCAAGCCAACATTTCAGGAGCACTTTCAGGCTTCAATCTGAAAGGAAGGGGGATGAAACATGGCTTTTTCTTCCCTGGTGTTGCCCACTGATTAGGTCTAAGCTGTTCCTCCTCCACATGCTGTCTGCTTTGGATCCCATTTGAGTATCTGAATTTTCCTTGAGTTCTGTGCAAGGGTTCAAATCTAGGTTCCTATTGGTTAGCTATTACAGCACTTCTCATTAGGTCATTAGTGAAATCCTTGACTTGATTGAGACCAGTGTGATTTATGAGGTTGCATAAGTCAACACAAAAAATAAAATCCTTATGTTTCTTATCCGTTTCCTCAGGGTATCATTTCTCTTGTATCAATGGCCAGGCAAGATAGTCCTTTATAATCATGAGTCTTTGGGATGTAAAAATGGAATTTAGCTGGAAATGTGTGAAGTTTTTCTTTTAGTTAAGTTGAATGTCATTCTTTCTTTGAAGAAGACAAAGAAGATGACAAAGGAAAGTACAATTTATCCACTGTATTGACATTTGGGTTTGGAAAGTACAAAAATACATGAGCTGCACATACTATTAATATTAATAATGTTAAAAAAATCCTCTCCCAAGGGCTTTGTGTTAATCTTACATGATTCAGCTCCTGGTTGCATAGTGAAGGAAGATCTTACATATTTAATAAGCAAATTGAAGTAGGCCCAAATGAGTGAACAACATAGCACTGTAAAAAGAAACAGGGAGGAGGGAATTCTTGTCAGATGAGGTGGCTGAAAAAAACCTGATCTACCGACACTTTTATGTCTCCTATCAAATGTCATAATGAATTGAAAGTAGCATGTCTGAAAAAAAGAAGCAGAAAGTCTATATATAACCTGACGAATGTAACTCCATTGTTTCCATGAAATCGTATTAAAAAGGTCATCACTCTATGTATGAAAATACCATGGCAATTGCTCTATGGCTCTTTCAATTTGGAATAAGCACTTGAATGTCATAAAAAAGAAATAGCTGATATTCTATAATTAAAAGTAGATTTTGATTTACAGTGGAGAAGACGATAAGAATAGATCCTTCCATATTGCTGATGTAGACATGCAGCTTATTCCGGACTAAAAGAAACTCTCTGAACGATGAAGGGGAAAACATGATTAAATTAAAATGCCTGTGATATGAAAATGTGTATGTGAAAGGAACTGAAAAATTCCCCCTTCTTCTGGTGTTCTACAAGTAATTCCTTTGGGTAAAGCCTTTGCCATAGCAACAGATAAAACCTTTATGAGGTGCAAAAATTTGCTAAGAAAACGAAGGTTTTCTATTCCAGTTCAGTTGATGCCCTGAAATTAAGTCTGGCATGAGTGTTTTGTGAGTTATTATCATTTTAAAGATGCATTTTTAAGACTGTATCAGCAAAGAGTCTGGGGTTACTTTTAGGGAATAAGATACACATGACTGCTGCATCTTTCTACTGGAGATGAAAAGCAGAAATCAGAACTCAAATGAACAGTGACTTCATTTACCCTTTACTCTGCCTACTTCCCTATCATCTGTTCTTTCTGTTCCATGTCTCATCATTTTTCATATCTGCATTACTATCTTCCCTTTTAGCCTTTCCATGATGTCTCACATGTTCTATGCTGTTCACAAATAGAAGAAAGCATTGGGATAGATCTTGGACTTAGGGTGTAATTTTTCTTCCTACTTTTGCTTGCTCAGTTCTTTGATTTACATGTCATCCTTTCCTACCTCACACTGTAGTCTCTGTTCATCCTATGGAAAATTAGAGATCCAGGCCTTGCCTCATCCCTTGTCCTTGATCTTATTTTTCAGTCACCAATATCTTTGCTTGTCACCTGCTTCTTCAATAGGCTTTTGTTTCCATTCACTATGAGGCTCTCAATGACTTTTTTTAAGGATTTCGGTTCTTGCCTATTCTCAATAATGCCTCTATGGATAGAATAAAATTGAAATTTTCTCACTCTGTACATTCCTGTAAAGGCTCCTAGCAGCAAAGCTACAAAGGTCTTCATTATGTCATCCTCCTCTTCACTGAAGGGCCCTGGCTCTTCATAAGATACAGGCAACTATCTTAGAGGATTAGGGTGAGACAGAAGAGGATCCTCTGATTGTCTGGCAGTCCTGAGAGTTTCTTGGCATTAGTACTCTTGGAATTTAAACTGTGTCAATTATACCTGCAGATGGAACTTCTCCTCAAACTACACGAAAAAGCTCTTTCTGTTTTCATCTTGCCTTTTTGCCTCCACCATCAGGAACACCAGTTTGTGAATGGAAATTCTCTGTGCTGCAAATTGCTGAATGCTTAAACAAATGTCTTCTCTCCTTTCTGTATTTTGTATCCTGGGCTGTGTAGTTATGTCTCCTCTTTTATCCCTCTTTATATGAGGGATCGGTCCTGGCATTGTGGAACTGGGACTGCAAGATTAGAATGACAATGTGTGAAATGGAAACCTCTGTCTATTACTTTGCAATCAGCACTCTGCAGTGCTCTTTCCTGGCTGCTATCAAATCTCTGAGTTATGCTTTCATCAGCTGATTTGCTTTTATTTTTATTTTTTTTTTTTATCAACCTGCTCCTCAAGTGCTTTTTGAAAGCTGGTAGCTCAGCTGAGCTGCCTCTCTCTTTCCTCTGTCTTGAACACAAATGCTCAAGGTCTCAGAAGTGTGGGACTAAAGAGGTATTGAAATGGGGCTCAGAATTCTGGGTCATACTTTTGTGCTGTGTCAGCAGTGGGTTGTGTTCTGTAGAGAGGAGCCTTCCTGGTTCCTGTCTGTGGGAACAAATGAACTCTGGGGAGAGCAGGGCAAAATGTGACACCACTTGGGGATCATCTCATTACTCCATTCCTCAGCACTGCCTTGTGATTGAAGCCAAAGCTGTAGCACTACCCTGTCCTTAAAATGGTTTATGGGGTGTTTAGACTGATGCGCAAACAGAGTCATAGCACAGGAAGAAAAGCCCATCTAAAAATTACAAAAATAAAAAGGAAGTTCTCAAAACAAGTTTTAAGAAATTCCAACTCAAGACATTTCTTAATTGCAAGTGCCAAAATAGTCTATACTCTACACTCCCTTTTCTGAAAACCTTGAGGTGTGTGATTAAACTTGCTTCTCAGGGTAATTTTGGTATTAAAATACCTGTTCTACTGCCTCTGGCAGATCATTCAAGGAGACAAAGTATAAAAAAAAGTGAAAGAAAAATCAATTAAACTGGGAAAAAATCAGTCTTTTCTTTAGAAAACCAATTTTTTTTTATTAATCATAATATTAATTATTTTTATCTGGTTGGCATGTAACAGTGGGGAGGGTAAGGATGTTGACTCCTGGCTCTTTTTATCCTTCCAGTTCAGTGCAGACAAATTCAGTTAGTTACTTACCCTGCTTGTGTGCACACAGCTGCCTTCTACTTTCAGAAGTGCACATTGCTTTGTCTCATGTGTTTGACTGCATTTGAATTTTTATTGTTATATGTATTAATAATTGGCCTTTGAATTTATAATTGATTCTTTTTCCAAGCAATTACTGTGTTTCCCAAGTACTCTGTATGCATTAGAACACCCCTGAACTATGAAGGCTACTAAACTACCTTTTGAGTTTGGTGCAGGTTTCAATGAACTGGAATTTGCTCACGTCCCAGGACAGGAAATTCTAGATTTCAGTCTTCTCAGACAATGTCCAGTGTTCTCCATAATGTTTGGTATGGGCAGTCTGATTTATCCTTTGGAACCAACCAGTGGAGCGAGACCAGCAGCTGCCTGGGGATGAGGGAGGAGGATGCTGCACCCTCTGATCTGCTGAGTGCAACACCAGGCAAGATAAAAAGACAGGAGAGTGAGTCTCCATTGCAATTCTGTCTCTTCAGTCTTCTCCTTAGGAAGCCATTCCTGGGTCAGGACTGTATTTTAAAAGTTAGTGATTTTCACATGACTTGAAGTAGAAAATGAATGTTCAGTAATGACTTGCACTTTACAAATTTGGTGCCTACTGCAGATGGATAAACACCTAAGTCCTTTTCCTTGTCTTTTGATTTGGAAATGAGTGCAGGAGGGAGGAAATAAAGTAAACTGTAAATAAAATCAAAGATACTTTAAATTTCCTGGATGTGTGATTTATTAAGCTGCCTGATAAAAGGTATTTGCACCATAGTGATTTTCTCTCAACCTTGCCTTTCTAGTAGACCGAGGACCCCCTCCTTGTGTTCCCTCTGCAGTGGAAGATTGGATTTATAGCCTTTATGTAGGTACATGGGGACCTAACCTCCCTCTTTCCATTCCTCTCTGAAGGTCACAGCCCTGAAAAAGGGCCTTGGTTTCTCCCTCCATCTAGGTAATTCCTGGAAATGGAACAAGGGAAGCAAAATACAGCATCTGCAGGTGTACATTCAGTGAAAATGTCAAAGCTATTCAAAAACTAGTTCTCTTTAGCAGTTAGTGGTCCTGCATGTCAAATGAAGAATCCACCACCTAATCTCCAGCTTTCCTTAGCATTGCACGGTATGTTCAGCCTTTGGTGACTTAGGAAACAAGACTCCCATCACAAAAGCATGGGCCAAACTATGTTTAAGTGAGCTGTCTTACTAAATCCAAGGATTGCTAGGAAATCTGGTTTACCAGTGAACTACAAGGATAATGAACTGTGAAAGTTCATGCTTTAAACTGTTACAGTTACTATTTTCAAAATCCTTAAGGTGATTTACAAACAACTTAGACAAGTGGAAACAACTCTCAGTCCTTTTCAAAGATGGTAAATTGAGTCACAGAGAGGTGAAATGAGCACACCCCAGTGCAGATCGGCCTTGCCTGTGCTCCTGAAAGCTGACCAGGGTGTCCTCTGGCCTTGGATTGTCCAAACCTAAGGAAAGGAAAAGGGTGACAAGATCTCTTGTCCACAGTCAAGCAAAAGTCCTGTGTAAGCACCAGGATTTGAAGTCATTTCTCTTCAGTCTAAGGACTCTGCTTTTATTTTTATTTTTCCTTGTACATACATCGTCCAAGGCTTTATTAAGAACGCTTGTCATTATCTGTTATAGATTACTGTTGTAGCTAATAGTTGAAATGCTTGCATTACAGTTTGTCTTTAACTAAACTTGGTGGACAGTGTTTACGTGGTGGTCACCACAGCATCTTTATAGCAGCATTTGGTACTTTACAAGCTCTGAGCAGAGCTCAGACCTGACCGAGATGTTCAGAAACGTTCAGCAAAAGACAGGATTTCCCATGGCATTTGCCCTCTTGTGCAGTATGGCTGACATCACCTGTGAAATATCTTCGGTTTACTCAGTTATCCAAAGGCACAGTATATCTCTTTGAGTAATGCCTGTGAGTTCATCACTTTTTTTTATGCTACTGAAATATAGTTAGCCATAAGGCTCTGGATTTTGGCATTTGTGTCTCAGCAGGAACAGAACTGTGAGCACCTAGGTTTATGTATTTATTTTATTTTGTCTAAGCAATGGTTTATTATGAGTGATGATTTAATACCTTCTGTTCTAGATGAATTCTTTATGAGCATCAGACAATGAAGAGTTCAGCAAAAAAAAAACAACCCAGGGTGTCTCATTTTTGTTTCAAGTATCAGTCTGTGTTTCACCCTATTTGCCAATCCCACTGATCAGGCTAAAGTGAAGATCTAGTTGCTCGTCTTCCTCTGCATGGTTAGACCTTTGGGTTTTTTTGTTTTGTTTTTGTTTGCTTTTGCTCCACATTTTTAAATATTGTTCAGAAAAGTGCAGAAGAAAAGACAGAGTTAATTTAGTCTCTCAAATGAAAAAATCCTTCAGCACTAACAAAACCTGCTATGTCTGTGCCAGGTCTCTAACAGCCTGAAAATCTAATTAGGCAGAGAATTATTACAGACACTGTTTGCTGTCAACAATTGGAAACAAACAAGCAAACATGCTTCCCAATCCATTTACAGCTTCTCACTCCAGCTCTGGTGTTCCCTTTTGCCAAGTGGCCACATCTGAAACAAAGGCTGCAAAACAATGTTTTAAAAAATAATTTGAAAGGGAGCAGAGATTAACATCTTGAAAGCATGACAGCAAGAAATATCTGAACTTTCTTTGCTGGTGATGAGGAAATTGTACCAGATTCACTCTAGGTTGGGCTCACTGGGGTGGAGGAAGGGGATTTAATCTCAGTATTTGTCAGACTTTCCCAGTGCAGTGGCACATGCTGGTCAGTACAGCCCTGCTGGTGATTTCTCACAGAGAAGCTGAATGCCAATGTATTGAAGCTACATTGATTTATAGCCACCCTCCTTGAATGTAAGAAAAGATGCAGCAGGTCAGATTAAAAAAGAAAAAAAAAAAAAATCCTTCTAGCCCAAACTCTAACTGTGGTCACAAAAAAATGTCTAGAGTAGATTAATAACAGCATATATGCCATTTCTCCCAGTGTGCTCCAAAATGCCATGTCAATAATAGTCATCAGTAGATTTCCTGTTATTAACTTAGTCACTCTATTATTGAATGTATATAAACTATTAAAACATCCTTTATCAACATCTCTACAATTGTCCTACGCTCTATAGGGCAAATAACTCCTTTTTTTTTCTGTTAATTTTGAACTTGGCAACTTGTAGCTTTACATAGCATACCATAGTTCTTGTATTTGTGAAGAGATGAACAATCACTTCCCATCCATACTCTCCACACTCCTCCTGTTTCCAAGATCTTTCCTCACGCACAGGATTTTCTAAACATGTGCTAAGCATTGTGCTTTTCTCTGACCCTTTCCCAGTTCCAATATATCTTTGGAAATACATGTCAGGAGGGAATACCTTGCTCATGATCTATGATCCTAGGTCTACAGCGTTGTCTGCTTTTCTTAGGGCCACCTCAGCTCAGTTGTCTTCCCTCTTCCACAGTTCATGGTCTCTTCAGCAGCACAGCAGCTCACAGCAGAGCTTGCCCTGCCTTTCTTGGGAGATGAAGGGTGTCACAAACTCTCATCTGGCCTGGTAATTCTTTCCTTGGTGTTCTCTAACCAGGTTTGGAGGCAAATTTAGTTGTCACTGTCCATGAAGGGATGTTGGGCTGGATATCTGAACCAACTTGGTGCCTCTTACATATTGTCTAATGCAGTTATTTTGTTGGTCTATCTGTGTCTCATCTTGCCCTGAAGAGACACCATCACAAATGGAAACTACCTATGGGGAAAAAATCTCATGTGCATTACAGTTTGCAGGGGCTTTATAATTTCAGTTGTGCCTGAGCTGTGAACAGAGGCTTGCAGCACATTGCTGCTGCTGCTGCAGTTGTGTAGTCCTCACTGTTAATGTTTGAGGCTCGCAGGCAGCAGCAGGTGAGCTTGCCATTTCAATTTTAAAGTTTTCCATTTTTCGCCTCCTCAATATGGCTAAGTAGACTTCTCATTTTGAGCTGCTTTTGTTTCTCTTGCAAGCTCTAAATGTAATTTTGTCAATGTGGATTACTACTTCCCAGCAGACATTTAATGCAAACATCGTGAATCAACTCAGATCTTGGATTTTTGTCTTGCTTTGGGAGAAAGAGAAACAACCAACATATTAAAAAAAAAAAAAAAAAAAAAAAGCAAGCAAATCCATTAATAGTAAGTTCAAATGAACCAAGCACCTAGGAGAAATATAACTAACCAGAGAGGATGTAAAGAAATTGACCTTCCAAATATGGACAATTTTATAATTTTATGTTGTCACACTCTCTCAACATTTTGCCTCTTTTCATTGTGTCATGTTTGTTTGGATGTCTACTTTCTTCAGCACAGTGGGTGGCTTGTTTTTGTGATAGTACTTAATGCATTACAGGAAATCCAGTCAAAGGTTTTCAAAAGCCTCTTGTTCCCAGACATCAAAAAATAGTTAGAAGTGGAAAGAGAGTAGTTAGAAACGAATTGAAGGTTGGGAAAATGTTTCTATAGGAGAAAGTTGATAAAACTATAGATGAATATTGAATTTTATGCTGTGGGTAATTTAAAATTGGACAGTACAATACATCCATCAAAGCATGAACTAGTAATGGACTTGAGGGTTAGATTAAACACACTGGTTGGCTTTGGGGAGGAAATTTTCAAAAGAAGTCAATCTGTTCTATTTAAGTGATAATACTGTTCAGTCAGCATTCAACACATTAAATATCCCAGGATTTGTCTCTGGTATTATAAGCTGAATCTTTCTGCAACTGAAAGACTAGTCTTCCTGAAATTACATGTGTTTGCAGGTTCCAGGCTGCAAATATGCAGTTTTGATTTGTAATACTTGAAAACCCATCAAGGAATCTTATGTTTTTGCAGCATTTTGGATCACTGCTGAATATCTTTTGGGGTAAACTCTCTCATCCCTTCAAAAGTTGCCTTGTGCAATTAACATTTGGGGAAGATTTCCTAAAACATCCACCAGTGCTAGTGTTGTGGATCCCTGCTTTTGTTATGCTTAGTGTTCTTGGACAGTGGAAGGGTAGAAAAGAGCCTACAGGCAAAACTTCTCAATTTGATCAGTTTTTGGAAAAGGAAACAGAACCTTAGAAATGATCTCTTTATTTTCCTCAGAGAACAGATGGAAATCATCAGCATATGTTGTATCCAGGTGTCACCATGTGCAACAGAGGTCTGAAGTCAAATGCGCATCACAATGTTTCCTGACCCTGGCAAACTTTGTGGCATGCAGTTGTCCTGCTTGAGCTAAACACACAGCCCAAGCCAGTTGTAACAGCCTCCATTTGAAGACAACTTTGCTAGGATTGGGAGGCTGGACTAGAGACCTCCAGGGGTCTTTTCCAGCCCATGTTTCCTTGTGACTGTTTCTGGAAGTCAGAGTCACTTCAACCATGTCCTCAACTCTGTAATGATTCACTGAAATTATTGTAGCTTACTAGTTTTAAAACCACCAAAGGACTGCTTGGGGGATTGATTTCTCCAACTACTAAGGATAGGGCACTGTCAAGACATTTTAATGTTTGTAGCACAGATTTTCTATCCTGGCACATCTTCTAGGCTCCTTCCAGTCCTGAGAGGCTTTACCACCCCACAGATGGACAACAATATTTCCATATTTCTGTATGCTTTTCTCTTGAATGGAAGCACTGAAAGATTTCCTGCAGTGTTCCTCCTCAGTTGCACTCCCTGTTGTTACAGCTCTGACATCAGTGTGCAGTTCGACAGAGCTGAAATAAGATATGTATGCTTCCTTAGATAGTTGGCAGATCATTGAGAAATAGCAAAAAATACCCAGTAATCAACTGGGAATAGCTGAAGCACATAACTGCAGCCCCATAGATAACACCTTTCACCTTTTAAACCATCTATTAAAAAGGGTTGAATGAAAACCACAAACATTCATCCCTGTGCTGCATTTTTTTCTTTACTGTGCTACCATATTCCCTAAACTGATTATTTGTTTCTTTCTGGGTTGCCTCTGGAGAGGGGAGAAGTCTGAAGCTTAAAAGACTAGTGAGATAGTAATAATTGTTTCACACTGTTTCCCTTCCAGCAACTTGCTGTAAGCAAGAACAACAGAAAAAAATAAATATACAAGACAAGAAAGAAACAGAGCCTGAGGAGAAAACATTCATATTGTCATTTAGATGAACTATGCAGCTATCCCTCTTGACACACCTATTCTACAAACATGTTTCTTCTCAACCTTGTATTCATTTTCTGTCCCTCTTCATTACATTAGTGACTCTTTTTGTCCCCTCCTACTCTGCCTACAAGCTGAACCACTGGCTTATGTTTTGGCTATATTAGCAAGGTTGTATTGCTGTCCCGTGGGTGACCTAACAGCTCAAACTAATAACACATATTTCTTTGTCAACATGTTACTCTCCAGGCTTGTTGAAGACATTTTATATGTCTAAATTGCAGTGATGTATTTTGGGGATAATAACACAGAAGTGGAATTAATGCCTTTTGGACCTTTTCTTTCTTGCAAGATTGGACTGGTCCAGATAAATGTTTTTCTTAGCTAGCTCTTTTTTTTTTTTTTTTTTGTTTCAAAACCCCTAAATTTAATAACCTTTTTTTTTTTTTTCCCCCAGACCTCTATATAGAATTTTTGTTTGTTTCACTCAGTTTATTCTTACACAGTATGATCTCGAAGTTCTGGTTCTAACTACAAATAGAATAAATTGAGACATTCCAATATCGTGAAGGTGTTATTTGTTTTATTTACATTGCAAAGTGCCTGGGGCTTAGACTTATGTATTTGTGGAGGATCTATCATAACGAGGTTTCTTGACTAGTATGAGGAATCTGGCCTGTGTTTGAGATTCCTGACACATGGTTGAGGCAATGTTCATGGTAAAGATAAATTAGAAAGAAGGTAGAACTATTTTTTTATCTCACTCATTTACCACATTATTAAACTTGTAGGAACATTGTACCTTCAAGTCTGTGACAAATTTGGTTGAAAATGGCCAGTAGAGTCAAAAGCTACCAAGGTGGATGGGGGAACAAATGACAGATGTTCACAGGAGCTTTCTGTGTCTTTAAGAAACCAGACTAGAGAAGAACTGGTGAAGAATAGTTCTTTTTTACCTATCCATTAATGCAGAGAAAGATGTGGTGTCAGCCTCCGCTGAAGATAAGGCATAGCAATCCAATCCCACATTCTTCAGTAAAACATTAATGATAATGATTTTGTTGAAGCAATGTCCACAGGCCTTAGGAAACATAGATCAAGTTTGTTCCTCAGGTTAGACTCCATTCACATACAGGAGCTGAAAGTCCTAGTTCTACAGATATTAGGATATGAGAAGATAGGAAAGAGATGGAAATTCTCAGAAGAAAATCAATTTACCTTATTTCTAACACATGAAGGATCTAGACATGTTTTAATTTAGTCCCAGATCCTCACGGAGAGTTAGGTGCCCAAGGCCTATTGTCTTTCTTGGAAATTAGGTACTTAAATCTTTGTGAAGTTTTATGTGTGGGTGACTTACACAAAGTCATGCACATACTGTCTGCAGAGTTGAGGTCTGAATGGGACTGCACTAAATTTCACATCACTGCTTCACACAGAACAGCTTAATTTGAGTGCATGTAAAGTGGGGTATTTTTGAGTGTGCTATATCTTAACTGGTTGTTTTTCTAATGCTACTGCTGAACACAACTAGAGGTTTTATTTGGTTTTAACACACAGAGACAACCTCTAGTCACAAATAAAACCCAAGAGTTCTTGAGGTTCAATTATGAACCATTAGCATATGTAACTAGCGCTGGAGAAAGTATGCTGGTTTGTTTTGCTACAGGTTTTCACCAGTAGCTCAATCCAGTTATTCAGTTCCTATTCCAGATAAGGTCTGTATGAACACATTGGCTCCGATGCTGTGCCTCATACCCTGTTAGCCACACTGTGGTTCCAGTCTGGAGCATCCCAATGTGAGGTGACCAGTCTGCTTGCTGGCTTCATCCCCACCAACAGCATGGGTACAGTTGGCTCCATGCATCGGCTCTGCAAAGTCAAACATAGCTGCCAAAGGCAGCAGAGATAGAAGTGTTCAGTTCCCTGTGACTAGGGGCATGAGGAAATGGCTACTTCCTCACAGAAATGAATCCTGCTTAATTTATTTAGCTTGGCAAAGAAAAGGGTGAAGACCCAGAAGTCACTACAGTAGTGGAAAACCATCTTAATATTATTAAAAATGGGCATAAACTAGCTATGCGTACATTTATAGTAGAAATTGGATGATGGTTTCTGACCTTCAGAGGGATAAAGGTCTAGAACTCTCTCCAAATAGCTGGTCAGAATTTTAAAGACCTGATTTGTTTTAAGATAATAAGGGTCCCTTTTCAAAGTACCCTATCTGAATAGCTTAGTAATTTTCTTTTTTAACTGAGGTACAAGACTTAACTCACAGAGAACGTTGTCAGAAAAAATGAATGAATGACTGTGGGATGCTAAAAGAGCTGCTAAATACTGGGTAGCCAGAGGAGTTCTGCTGTGAACACTGCCAATAGCTCAGCATGTAGGATGTCTTGTCTTCAGGCCGTTCTGGAGTTTATCCTACCGTATCCTTCAAATTAGCCGGATTCCAGCAATATGTTATATAATGTATGTGAGCCAGAGCATAGTGAAGGAGGCAAGAAATAATTTATTTTCTAACTGTGGATTCATGTAGGTAAAATGACCCACGGTATTTGAAATGTCGGAATTGGTAATATAGCTTTGCATGCATTTGTGTGCTAATTTGTATTTATCATCAGAGCAAAAAAAAGTGTGGCAAAAAAACAGGTGACAGGCTTTCACCAAAGTGTCTACTCCAATCTTTCGTTAATGAAAAAGGCATTTAGAATATGTCCAAGAGATGAAAGAGATTTTCTGATCAACTGAAACAAGTGTGAGGGTTAACCCTCTCGCCACATTTAGGGATATATATACACAAACCCCCTAAGCAGAAAGCTTTGATGTACTCTAACCTTTTCAGGAGACAGATTTTAACAGCTTGTAGGTATCCTGTGAGTCAAAACTCTTTTGAAATGTGTAAAGTTAATATCTTGCTAACAAACACAAAGTGCTAACACTTGGTTTCAGGGATTTTTCAGGAATATTCCTGTAAAGCTGTGTCTTCAGGTGTGTACCCAAGAGGGGTAAAGTGGTTTCTACAGCAAGAAAACAGATATTCTTAAGAGGTGTAAAGTGATATAATTCCAACATGCACTGCAATTACTATCCAACCTACTCATCACCTTCACAGTAGTTACTGTTGCAACCATTCTAGCAGAATAACCTATTCTAATCCAAGGAAATAGCTCAAGTGCCAGGCTAAATTTTCCAAATGTGCCAATTATCGGTGGCAGCTTGCACTGGGGGCACCAGCTATCCTCCCACTGCGCGCTCTAGCAAGTAAGCATAAAACCTAGTTGTCTCACTTGAGCACTTATCCAGCGTGAGATTTTCATCTCATCAGGCACAGTGTTGGTGCCTTGAATTGTGAACATTTGGCTTTCTGCTGCTGTAAACTGCTATGTGAGCTCTAATGCAAAGCAATGCACCTTTTGCTTGAGTCAGTGTTTCTCTTCATTCCCAAACCGAGATAATTCTTGGCAACCTTGCAGAATGGGCTCTTTTGTCTACAAGCAACTGCTGTAGAGCTGACTGCAGAGAGCTTCAAAATCTGAACTGTGACACTAGTTCTTGTTTATCTCAACAACAGGAAAGGGGGAGATATATGGAAAGACACTAGTTATCTTCCTAGCATTTTAAGCAATACTCATTAAGTCTATTTGTTTGTGTATGAGTATGAAAGCATGAAGACCCATTGGCTTTGGTCTAGTATAAATAAGGCATGTATTTAGTTATCATCCTTTTAATAAGACTCTTTTTACAAGAGTAAATTACTGTTTACTGCCCAATTCCTCTGGCCTGAAGAGAGAGAATCAGATTTTTTTGTTTGTTTGTTTCTTTATTATTACTGTTTTGTAATTGCAGATTTGTTCACCTTTATGAAGTATTGGGAGTTCTTTGTAGAGATCATTAAATTTATTGCTTTTCTCTTTAGCGAAAAGAAAGAAGTGCCCAGGCTACTTACATCTTTATATCAACACCTGAGCGTGTCAAAGATTAAAACATAAACTGAAAACATTTTTATGGTTCGCTTCTAAACACATTTAATGATTCAGAACAAAATTTTGTCTCATGCTGAAATATTTCCTACTGCTGATATTTGATGTTTGCCTCAGTTACTTCCCAACCAACAAACTTTAGGTGTTTCGCCAGTGATAAAATGAGGGTGTTAGTATGGACGAGTTGATCTGTGTTTAGATAGATTGCCTCTTCCATTCTCTTTAGTTTGTATTTTTGAAAAGAGTTGACAAGTGTGAGGCATCCAAATGTTCCTTGAAATTCAATGAGATTTGAGATCATGTCTCTCTGAATAAATGCTCAGGAGCTATGAGAGTAACCTAAGAGTAACCTAAAGAGTTCCTGCAGTCATCAATTTAGCCTTCATATTCTCCTAAAGAGCTTCCATGTAATTGCAAATTATATTAAGTAATATTATATTTTTCTCTTATTCAGAAAGTGCATTGAAGTATCTTGGTTTTACTTCATGTTTATAGAATGGTGGCTGCAGTGCCACTAGGTCACTCCATGCACCAGTATTAGGAATTTATTAAGGAAGCCAAAGAAATGCATTTTTTTTCTCTCTGAGTTCCACTACTTTCTTTATAGCTGAAGATAGTTATGCAGCAAGCACATCTGCAAATTTGATTTGTCTTCTTCTCAGTCAAAAGAAGGGTTGGTTTGCCATCTGTTCTTCATTTGCACAGGCTAAGATCAGTGGAAAAACCTGGCAAAGCTCTTGTTACATTCAGTGGCAAAAGGAGATTTTACCAACATACTTGAGGACTGTCATTCTAGAATGACTTTATGCACAAAGGTGTCCTGTCCTCATTAAGTCTCCACCTAACAGCTTCTTTTGGTCAATGAGGGACTCACTGGAAACAAAGGTTGTGACCTTCCTTGCAAACATGCTCAGAAACGATATTGAGGGGCCAAGAGTTGAACTAGGTATATTTTTTCAGCCTTTCTTCAGAGCTCAGCAGTTTCTCTGTTTTGTTGGGTTCTTCAAAGCAATTTTTTGAGCTGATCTTTCTGTGTCTATGTGCTGGGGAAGACCCTGTGAAAACCTTCCATGTGCTTCCTCAATCAGAGCCACCAGGAATACTGGATTAGCAACTAGAAAGTTATGGCGAGGGGGATGTCAGGTTTGTTGTTTTGTGGCTTTTTGTTGTGAAATGTAGCTGCAGTGGCATTTTACATACCCAGCAGTTCTACAGTCTTTCAGTTTACTATAGCTGGAAGAATGGCTGAATGATGAGCCAGCCTCCCTGTAGTGAAACCAGAACACAGACTTTCATAGTGAGCCTGGTGCTGCTTTCCTTCCTGTCTCCATTGATTTGTGAACCCATAGTCATCAGAAAGTGTGATTTTGCTCTTGTTTCTCACACTTCCCTTGAGTTTACTGTGACTGTTATTGTGTTTTGGATTTGGTTTCAGGTTCCAGCTGAGATTTTATAACTTTGATATAGAGTGTGAATTAAAACAAACCAAAACTAAACAAAAAACCCAACAAACAAATGGAAAAAAGGAGGAAAAAGCTGGGTTATAACATCCATGGAGTTTTTAGTGGTTTGAGGTGGTTTTCCAACCTGGTCTACAGGACATGGCTTTTCTTCTTAAATTATGAAATGGCGTCTTTTAACCCCACAGTAACCACTGCAATTGTGCACTTCATTTTGTAAGCATGGATTGAAGGGTGACGTATAGGAGAGTCAGCTGCTCTGTAACCAAGCCCATGGAACAGTTGCCCTTGCTCTGCTGTATGCTGAGATGTGCCCTTGGTTCACCAAACCATAATATCTGGTTTTACTTAGATGGAACAAAGATGAAGGAGGGGAAGATGGATGAAACCTGAAATTCAGAAACAGGAATTTTGGCATTGTTTCCAGCAGGCTTCCTCTGTTTGATGTCTCCATTCCTCTATAAATATGAAAAACATTACAGAAAAAAGTCAAGCTTAGGTAAGTGCCAGGCTTAAATCTCCCTCAGACATGGAAATGAAACAAATTTCTACATTTGGGTCGTGAGTTGTTAAGAGACAAACTAAGGATTATACAGAATGGAGAACGATCAAACTTTAGGAAGACCTTACATTTTTTCTTTATTATCAGTGAACAAATTATGTTTATAGACTCTATTCTGCCTGGAAGTCCTAGGCTCAATTCAGGTCTATAAGTATGGTTGCAGGATGTAAAGAAGACAGAAATTCTGGTCTGTTTTCTTGAACTGATGCATTATTCTCACTATCCCAGTTTCCCTAAGTCTAAAATTGAAATAATCAATTTTCTAAGAGACAGCATGTTGATGATTTGTTTCATATCACACTCTAAAACTGACATATTGTTATAAATCCATCCCTTCTTGCAGTGAGTGTGTGACGATAAGGAATCACTGTACCTTTAAAGCAAAAGCAAACAGTTGACCCCTTGGCATTGATGAGTTAACCTGTTGGTTTCTTTTGTAACCCAGGCTATCCAGATTGAGGAACTCATAATAAATTGCTCACATTACATTTCTCTAAGGCTTCTTTTTACAGAGCTATTTTGAAAGGTTAATTGTCAAACTTTAGTTTGGGATTATACAATGTGCTTCACAACTTCGTAACTTAAATATTAGCATAAAAGTGGTGGGTGATAAAAAGAGATGTTTTTCATGTTATTTTGAAAGGTTGAGCTCATATCATTATTCATGATTGAGTAAATAGGTTTTTATTCCAGGCTACTAGCAGCACTATAAATACTCACTTTAAGGCTTCTGGATCTCATCTGACCCCAGTTAACGTTGATAGAAAAGTGTATTTTGATATTCATGTTCTTTGGATCAGATTCTTTACCTAGACTGTAATTCACCTCTCCTTGGTCATTTGAGGCAGCCTCAGAAGAATGGGACTACCTTAAAAGAATGAAGTATAAAAACAGATGGTGTTTAGTCGAATGTTTGTGTCCCCTTGTCTCTCCCCTCCAGTGAAGTGATGGAGGAACTGTGCAAATGACTCTGACTGCTGCCTCGTTTGCCCTGTCGATTAAAAAGGAGTTGTAAGACAGTTCTTCATTATAAAGTCCTTGGAAATCTATCAAGGGAAAAGTGCTATGGAAGAGTTAGGTAAATGAGGTATTGCAAAAGTTCCTATTTGTTTTAATTTTTTCCCTGACTCTGTATATGTACTTCAGTCTTCTGAGCCCAGGAAGTCAGCTGGATAAAGCCAACTTCTGAATTTCACCTTGCATTGACTGCATCACATGTTTTAACAGAAAAGATAATAAGACAAGGAGTGCTGACACTCACAGTGCCCCGGAACAGGTTGTTTAGAAAAGTGGTGAATTTTCCATCATGGAGCATTTTGAAGAAGAGGTCAGAGAAACATCCATTAGGAAAGAAACTACTTTTATTTGGAGCAAGCAGTGGAGTAGAGAGCAAGCTGAGATCCCTCCTAAAGTGGGATACATTTTTTTAATTGATTCCAAAAGTTACTTGAGGCAAAATAACAACCATTCTATAACCATGCTCAAATTGATGTTATTCTTGCTGGTATGAGTTCTAACATTTGGGAAATATTTGAGGGCAGTTGTTCCCATGCAATAACATAGCATTGCAAGGGGTGACTCCACAATCTGTATCTAATGGCACTGAACAGGTTCATCAGTCACTGTACAAGGTATCTGGTCTACTGCTGCTCATCAGGTACAAGGCGATAACAAAAAACATGGAGAAGAAGTCATCAGAGAAAGTTACTCATTTCGGTTGGAAGTTCTTTCACTAGACTTTGCACAAGACTAGTTGTATGTCTCTGAACGTACAGTGCACAAATGTACAGTATGTGCGAGTATGTGGGCACCTGCAGAGCTACCAATTCCCCAAGCCATGCAACTGGCTCTGGATGGAGCCTGAATTCTGCCTTTTCCTCATACTGTGTCCAGGACACCTAAGTCACCACTGAGACAGGACGTAGCTACGGCAGGGAAAGACCAGCTGCACCTGGGTTCCCTGAAGGAAATATCAGATTTAACTTGGTCATTCTTTTGTGCTGGGAATTACACAATCTTTTCCACTCTCTTGCTTGGGTAAGACTGTAGAGTGCCCTAGATAATATCGAAAATCAATCATGAATGTATATATATATATACACATATGTCTGTGTATTCATGTATATATAATATGTATGTGTATATATATAAAAATATGGGTTCAGACTTGTGTGTGCACATATCTTTGTACACACTATGTATAGCTAGTGAAGCCACAGCAAAGAGATGTCTAAGCCCAGTAAATAGTAAATGAAGATGATGTTAGTTTTGGACAGTGCTTTCCTGGCAGGGAAAGTCCTATATATCATGCTGTCACTGGACTGTGGTCTGGAGTTGGCAGCATCTCTGAACCAAGTTCACTGCAAAATACTGTCTCCTGCAGATAAAAGTTGAGTGGCTGTTTCTGTAAAGGAATTTTGTCTCTCTGAGCACATATTCAGGACACAGCTGCATTTAAGTGAACCTTGTTATAGCATTCTTAGATCATACCAGAGAGACTTATGACCTTCATAAAGCCAAGAAGGACAAACATTGCTGCTTTAAAAGCTTTTAGGAACTGATCATTTTTCATGCCCACTTGTCTGTGGCAGTTATAGTAAATTTGCTGTTCTCTGCGTGGCTCCAAGATACAGTTTCCCTTATTACAGAACCAAAACAAAAAAATGCTGTAGTAATATATGATTCTGGCTTCAAATGCAGCTATACTGCCTTGGTTGATTTCCATTTAATTTAGTATTATTAACTGCACATGGATAGTTGTTCTCCCTTTAAAAGGTGACATTTAGAATTCCATAGAAAGCAGGTTGTTTTTAATTCACAGCTTTCTTAGATCCAGATGTCCCTAGAAGTATTATTTTTGCTATAGTAGTTAGTGCTCTTGCCATAAGGCTGAATCCTTTTTGCTCTGCTTTGCGTATCTACTGAGGAACAGGTCCTTGCCTGAAGACTTTTCCATCTCAAACAGTATCTGATTTCTACTGTTTTCACAATTACTTACTGTACTGAGTAGCACAGTGCTGCCAAATCTTAGGATTCATTGGGTAGAAGTGAATTAACAAACACAAAACCTTACTGCCACAGAAGCAGGAATCCAAAGGATTTATCTAGATCCTATTGTGCTGCATGCTATACAAACAGAAGCTGTGCTCCTCTGACACCAAGTATCTTGTTGCTTAAGTGTAAGACAAGATAAAATAGGTGCAGACTCCATGGAAACAAAGGCAGACTCATGGTAAATTGTTCTGAAAATTCAGCCTTCAAGGACAGCAAAGTCTGGCTTGATCTTTCTTAGCAGTGCTGTGATATAAATAATTAACACTTTGCTAGAAGTGTCCATCAGGTAGAAATACACAGTCAATTAAACTGTCCTTAGCTTTATTATTCTCTTCCTTTCTAACAGTTTCCAAAAACAGTATTTGCCAGGCAAGAAACCACAAGCTTAACTATACAATAATTCAATAATTCCAGGATGTTTGTTCTAGGATTATTTGCCATTTCAGTTTTTTTTTTGTTTACCAGTAGAATATGTGGTTTGTTTGTTTGTTTGCTTGTTTTTGTTTGGTTGGGATGTCTTTTGTTTGTTTGTGGGGTTTTTTTGTTTTTTTTTTTTTTGGTGGTGGTGGTGTGGTTTTTTTTCCCTGGGTAGCATTTGCAAGGAGTTCTGACACCAAGCCTGTGAGGCACTGTGTGCCCAGTTTTCAAAAAAAAGGCTTTATTTCTTAATAGAGCTTAATAACTCAAATTGGAGATGGGAAACAGAATATTCTCTTGTGGGATTTTTCACAGGTCTTGGTCAAAAGCAGTAATATTCATTTTTATTTATGTTAACCAGTAACACAACTGAAAAATATTCTCTCTCTGGAATAGAATTCCATAGAAAACTTAAAATAAATTAACAAAGGAACAGAGCTACAGAAAGCGGGTCATGTCCTATTAATTTTGATAGCAATTATTCTTAAGATCTGTATAACCAGGGTATATCAACATTAGGAAATAGTACAGTATGTTAAAAGAGAGAGCGTTTTTGGTGTTTTTTGTTGTTGTTTGTTTGTTTGTTTGTTTTCTAAGCTTTGGCTCACAAGATAACAGAAAAATAAACCTCTATCACTTAAGAGATCCTATTTAGCATAATAGGAGTTGTTGAGATGCACTTGACTCACATAAGAATACAGTTTCTGTGTCTGTAATGCAGTGTGTGCCTGAGTCATGTTTTCCAGTTATGTGAGTGGGTCACAACCTTTTGAAGTAAACCTGGGGATGTGGGCAGGAGGGGCTGCCCACAGTGGTAGGGGCTCCTGGTTTGGTTGACCAAAGCACCAAAATTTAGATGTGCTCAATGTAGAGGTACAACCAAGCATGTCTTGCCAGCCAAACACATAGAAGAACTGACTTAGACAGTGGAATTCAACATGTACAGAATCTCAGAGACCTAAAATGGGAAAAAAAAAAAAAAAAAAAAAAGTAGTATAAGAAGAAAAAGTCTTCCCCACCCACACAATTTTCTCTGTTCATAATAGTAATGATAAGGCACTTATTTTCTTTCAGAAACCAAAGCTGAACATTTCCATGAACTTGTATTACAAATACTTCAAGAATCAAAATAAATTATTGACAGTTGGTAATACTGCATGTATTTGGAGTTAAAGGAAATGACACCTATGCCATGTGAGCTCTTCCTGCAAGCTCAGTGTCACTGACCCTCTGTATATACTTCATTTCACTAGCAACAAGATATATACATACATATATATATATATAATTTTTATTTACAAGCTGTGGATGATATACATGTTCTGTAGTTCAGTAATTATTCACAATGCAGTAACAACTATTAATGTTCTTTAAGACAACTGGAAAATACTGAGTGGAAAATTAAGATGAGATTAATGTTCCTTCTGATGTTTTTATCCTCTTCATGCCTCATCATCATGCCCACTGTACCATGAGATCAACAAGATTAGATATCTTTGAAATTGCTCACCAGCAGAATGTGATATTCAGGCTGAGGTAAGAAGCTAAGAACAACTGACCTGCAAGATTAAGGTGACAATTTAGATGTCCAGTGGGATACCTTTGTTTTAAATAAGTGAGGTATGAATCTGTGATGCATAGATATGTTGACTTCTCTTCAGCTGAACTGTAATTCATAAAAGCTACTAACACACGCTTTGTTGCTGATTGTTCATGGTTCAGGTGGTAGTGAGTAACATTGGTCAACACAGAAAGCACTGTGAAAGTAAAAAGAACTTTGAGTAAATAAAATGAAAATAATTAATAAGTAATTCATATAAAATTATATAGTATATAATAACATATAAAATATTATATTACATTGGATAAATAAGGCATAATATGCATATGTAATATAATTTTTATATATGCATGTGCGTATGTGTGTGCATATATACATACATACACGTATGTATAGAAAATATATGTATATAATAGATACAAAACTGGAATATTTTTAAAATGCATATAATGTAATTATATATGTAAAGATCAATTAACCCATTGTTCATGTTCCTAGAGATGTAGCTCAAGAAGTAACAGGCTCAAAATGCAGTTCCATAGGTCAGACATTAGGGAAAATGCTAACAGTTACACTAATGGATCATATGGAACAGCCTAGTTTACATTGCTGAAAATACATATGCACAGGCTGGACAAACATCTGCTAGTCATAGTTATATTTTATCTATAAGACAAGACTAATTTTCAGCATCCTGCCAGCCCTATGGTTCTATGTCCCTCTAGGCTTCTAATCTCTGAACTGCAGTAATGCATTTAACCAAACTGGTGCAGCGTTGAAAGGACAAATTCCTTCTTTGGGTATATAAGTTATGGAGGAAAAAAAAAAAAAAAGGTCTATCTAATGAAGGACATGCTCTTCTGCCCCACAGAGAACACGAGTCATTGCAGGATGTATGCAGATGACATACAAGAAAACCAAAGTTTAAGATAGAGTGCATTATCTAAGTGAAATAAAATTTAAAAGTGGTCACCACTTCTGAGACAGGAGAGAGAGGGGAGGCGAGGGGAGGGGAAAGGTGGAGAGGAGAGGAGAGGAGAGGAGAGGAGAGGAGAGGAGAGGAGAGGAGAGGAGAGGAGAGGAGAGGAGAGGAGAGGAGAGGAGAGGAGAGGAGAGGAGAGGAGAGGAGAGGAGAGGAGAGGAGAGGAGAGGAGAGGAGAGGAGAGGAGAGGGGAGGGGAGGGGAGGGGAGGGGAGGGGAGGGGAGGGGAAGGGAGGGGAAGGGAGGGGAAGGGAGGGGAAGGGAGGGGAGGGGAGGGGAGGGGAGGGGAGCCAAATAACCAGGTATGTTTGTTCTAGTAATAAAATGTTTCACAGAATGTAAGTTTTAACATGTCAATGGGAAACAATTAAGAAATTCTCCTCTTCCTGACAATTACTAGTTATTTATTGCTCAGACTTTTTGAGTTATGCAAATACCTAAAAGGTAACTAATGCATCCTCTTTATGGTAGTCTCCAAGCTTCATGGAAGAATATTGAAGGGCTTTCAGGATCAAATGAAAACGAAGCTGTTTGGAAAGGGCACCACTAAATAAATGCATTCTAAAATAAATGTTGAGTAATTCAATCATCAGAATGTATGAACAGAGTGAGCTCCAAAGTGAAACACAGTGACCAAAGAAATTAGAAGAGCCAAGTTGCTAAGCAGAGATAAATAGGAGTCTAATTGGTTTTATACATCTCAATTGAGGTACTTATTCATGTGCAAAAACTCACAACATTAAAAATAATTTGATTTAGAAATTGTTTTCATGGAAAGCATTCAGTATGAAGTTCCTGTATCAATGTAATATAGTGACAGCAGAAGAGAAGATATTTCCAATTAAACACTTGAAAGCTTCGTATCCATAAATTAGTTGGTAGGCAATAGAGTTCATACGAACTGTGGCTCAGAATGCAAAAATATGCTCTCCTCAGAAAAATCAGGCAATTGAATGACATAAACATAATCTGCAAATTCTCATAGGTCAGTAGTTATCTTTGTAGTTAAATGGAAATTATGCCTTTTTAATATGTTCTGTTGCCGTGTTCTAGTAGTGGATATCAAAGTAGCTCCAAACATTTGAGGGTCCATGTGACTCAGAAGCAACAGAAGTGTGTACCTCCCTTGTAAACTACATCTTTAGTATTATTTTCTATGCATCAAAATTAGTTTAGGATCCATCACCCGGGACTTTCCAACCTCATGCAGACAAAGTAAATTAGCTAGGAGATAGATTATCTAGTGTTATGCCCTAGTTTTGTTTCTTCTCTTTCCTTTTAAGTTGTTCTTGCTGCTCAGAGAAGACGGATGGGATCAACCTATTTAATAGATGACATATTCTAGCTGGTGAAGAATGGGAACTTCAAACCTTTTTACTCAAGACTGACTTAGATTGGATCTCTCACTGAATGGGGTCTTCAGTTGCTGGAGTTTGCAAGGAGACCTCAGCTCTGTTACATGAGGAGTCTCAGCTGATCAGTGTGTGAAAACTGTCCTCTGACTCAACCTGCTCCCTCAAAAAATTTGCAAGGATCTAGCGGCTCAACTATTTTTGCTTCATCCGTTTCTTCTTTCCTTTTTGTCAAGCTGTTGCAATGCTGTCTCCTTACCTGCTGGGACTTCATTGCCTAAGTGCCCTGGTTGCTAGCACTTTTCTCTTCAATACCTACTGATTTTTGCATCATCAACACGGAAATCACTGTACTCTGTCCAAAACCACTTCACAACTGAGGCTGTACTTTCACTGGAGTGAAAAACAAAAGCTTTGACCTCACCAGTGGGGAGCCTGATATCTTGACTACAGCTCCTGACTGTATTCAGGTGGGCCACATTTCTGATGGAGGGACATGCACAAATAGAGAACTTCAGGCACTTAGAGTTCACTGCAGGTTTTCTATTAAGTTCAAGCTCCAGCCTGGGGTATATGCTTCCAACCTGGTTGCTTTTCTTTCACATACAGAACCCCGTGGGTACAAAAGCCCCATGTATATTGTGGCTTTCAGAATAAAAGCACTTAACAAATAAGAAAAAGTTTAACCACGATTAAAGCAGTAGTTCAGTAGTGCAATTGCTGAACCAGTATAAGATGAAGTCAAAAATTAACCTCCTAGATTATTTCTTAGAAGGATGCAAGGAACAGATGGGCTGTGCTTTTTGCTGGAACTTAATGAAACATGCATTATTCAGTGAAATGAAAATAGTCTTCTGGTTGAAAAGCATACTTTTGAGACAAAGAAACATGTCATATAAATACTGACAAAACTAAATGAATTTTGAGTGTTGAAATACTAAACTTAAATTAAAATCACATTTTGGTAAATGGAAGGTTGTAATAGTTCAGATCAAAAAATTAATGTAGAGATTCTTCTAAATGGAAATTAAGCCCATTTCATAACCTTTTAACAAAGTTTTGAAAGATGCAATTTTGTTTCTCAAAACAGAATTTTATATTTTAAACAACATAACGGTCTTTGACTGTTCTGAACATACATGTAACAATTTTTATCTTCTATATAATTTTTGTCAAACTTAATGCCCCAAAGTCCACTTAGCAATGAAAAAGATGTGGAGAAATGTATCTTTGGCAGGTCTGTAATGAATACTGAATGACAGCTACTCTAGAAAACAAGGGATTTCTTGTTTTTTAGTGAAAGTCAAGATTACAAAATTGCTAGCTTTCTTAAAGAGAGTTATTATTTAGTATTCAGCCCAGACAAAAAGGATTTCACCCTGAAAGTCTTGTGGGTGAGGCAGAGATGTGGACTGACTCACCATACCTCACTTCAGAGCTTTGGATTGTGCACAGTAGAGACTTTTTCCCAAAATGAAGAGAATGAGGATTTTTAGGAACTGAAAGACTCCTTACCACTTCTCCTACTATTAATAATAAGTATGTTCAAAGAACGAGCTAGCCAGCTGGACACTGCATTTAGGCACAATTTCTTTCTGCATGCTGTGGTACAGCTTCAGTCATTTGGTGGGTTGCAGCCTGACTATGTGATGCTGTGGCTCTGTATTCTGCTGTTGGACTGAACCCAAAGGTTGCTGAACTGGACAGCATCTTCTGGTGTGCATGGACGTCTTCAGGAATGGAAAGGATGAAGGCAAAGGGCAGAGCAAACCATCTTCACTGCTGAAAGCATTGCAAAGTTGTCCTCAGGATATCTAAGGGAGGGAATGTGAGTCAACTGGGAAAAACAGCAGTAAACAAAATACTTGGAAAAATTTCTCAACCCCCAGGTTTAACAGCCTGGTTGAGTCTGTCTTCAAAAATCATTAGCAGTGGGTTTTTTGTTGTTGTTTTGTGTGTATGTGTTCCTTTTTTTTTTTTTTTTCAATTGCTTTTATGGTATGTTCCCTACAAAGGCAGTAAAGGGCAGAGACTGTCACAAAGCCTGGAAGTTGAGACATGAACTTCAACTTTCTTTGAGTTACCTTTGACACTTCTACTCCTCTCAGACTTTTGGGTTTCATAGCCAAGAAGTAATCAGCAGAAAACTGCTAATCTGACCACAGAAATAAGTAACTTAATACCCTACATTTTTGTAACTGGCCCACCTTTAAACTCTAGCAATAAGGAATGGTGATTCCCCCTTTGAGAGTCTTCCCCTTTTGCTAGAATTAACACTGTACAGGCAATTTTTCCACTCATGTTTCATACAGAAGGTTTATTTCCCAGCAGTTAGAAGTAGACACTTAACTGCTTTTAAAACTTGAAGAGCTCTGTAATTGAAACACTAAGTTATTCTATGCACAAAAAAAAGTCAGTCTGCTGCTCACTCACAACATACACCAGACTTCGGGGGATATGCTATTTTCTTTCTTTTTCTATCAAAAATGTACAGAACATCCACTCCACAGAAAACTGAAATTTTCTGAAGAAAAAATGAAGAGGAAAAAAATCCCTTGCCTTATTTTTTTTTGGCCTAATTTGGTGGTTCTAGAGGTTGTATTTTTTCTGTGGTCATGCTGAACTGGCAAGTTTTGGTCTCATGCCTAAAGCCAACAGGTTTCATTTTGAATGTATTAAACGTGATCAGCGTTAGTCTGACCTGCAAGAATGTTGTATAGGATCAGGAGTTAATACTAAACATAATATTTCCCAGAGTTAATGTTAAACAAAATGTTACAGCTAGAGAAGTATACAGCTGATTGTTGTAGATCTGATCTATTGAAGTGGATTCAGACTTAAAAAAAAATATCTTAAAGTCCAAAATGATGTTAACATCCTGTTTATATACACATATACACATATATACATATATACGTGTATACATATATATGTATATGCATGCAAATATCTGTGTGTGTGCATGTGTGTGTGTATGTACACAACCTTCTCTGAAGCTAGCTTAAAAATAGAGAATGTCTTCAGAAAATGTCTCACTTTAGAAGTTTTCAAGATATTGAAACAAATCATCCACTTATAAAACATAATGCATTCTAAAGTCATTGACTTTGGAATATCTCATATCAAATAATTTATAATCTTTCTTGAGGGTATATGTTAATATTTTTAGAAGAACTAGAGCCCAGCTACTTAAAGGTATTTTACTCTCTAATTCCCAGTGAAATCAGTGAGGATTAGGGACCTAAATTGGCATTAGACTTTTAAATAATTTTGAGAATCTGGATAAAGTCTCTTAACCACAATGGTATTTATAGCAATTAAGAAAAATAATACTCAAATTATAAGTATAAAGTAGTTTTCATTATTAACTGAAAATTATCTCTGTCAATACAGCTAAGGCAGGACCCAAATCTGGAAGCACTCAGCTGTGGATTGAAATTGTTGTAGGACTGAGCCACAGTCAATACCCTGAAAAGGGTCACCTATTAAAAATAGTTAAATCTTTCAGTAGCTGCCTGCTGGCTCCTGGGACACCAAAACACTGCCTAGCCACAGGCCTTAGCACTGTGTCTTTTTCATAGAGATTACCAGATTAGGTCACTTGTCCTGATCCCAGTATAGGGCACCTACTTGTCATATCTTCCCATATCTTCATTTAGATGCTTCACTCTGTTTTGGTTTTGTTGTTGCTTTCTTGCCCCTTCAAATATTTACTATGTGCTACTTAGTGATTGTTTTCTTCTGCCTCACAGGTGGCTGCATTCATCTCTGTGGTGGCTGAAATATTAATAACTCCTGGGCAACATTTGTGTTCACAAAATGCTTATGGGTACCTGGAATGAAGGTGATGGATATGTCATACAGGGACAATAGCATTCTCTGCCTGCCCAGTTGACACAGGTGGCTGAATCACATTAGCTGATGTAAGTATACATATATACACACAGGTATATTTATACAGTTTGTAAAAGTGCTGCTTTCTTACCAGGCCATTGTAAGTTTTTCCATTATGATTGACTTGATACAGTACAGAAGTCCTATGCATTTACTTCCACAATCACTTTGCTTTTTTATCCAGCAATTGTCCTGTTAATTCACTGCTGCTTATTAAACAAAAATAACAAATATCTAGACTGTTGTGAAAACTTGTGATGATCTATGGAATAAATGAGTAAGAGCAAATAAAAGTTAAGCTCATTAAAGCTTACAGGGGTTAATAATCAGGAACATTAGTCGAGCATTGCTGAGAATTGTAAAGGGGGGTTCATTGGTGTGTGATCTAAGAGAGAGCCTGGATCTGACAAAATGTATGGGGACATGAATGGGGGAAGGATTTACAGACATCACCTACTTCACAGTTGCTTTTGTGGAATGGCCAGTATGTTGTGGAAACATATGGTATATTTTCCTGTGATAAAAGATTGGGTGAGTGATGTTAACTGGGTGGTGCTATGGCTGAGAGCTGTGAAACCTGTTGGAGAAAAAGCATTTGCATGGAGGTCAAGCACACCCCAGACAACAGTGTAGCTAATCATAACCATTTGCACCTGTTGGAAAAGTCATGGGACTATGCCAAACATCGCAGTAAGCCAAAGCTTTTGGGAGAGCTCAGTGTTGTATGCGGATAGGCATTGGTGCAATACACGGAACTCTAGGAGACATTTACCTCAGGTGTTGACCAATCTCTAGGCATATTTGATCATTTCCTGATAAAAATTCTGCTAGGGATAGAGAGTGTTGATTAATCTAGGGGAAGCTTGCACTAGTAATTAGCTGAGGAAAAATCCACGAATCCCTGATGATTTGCAAAGGTCCTAAATTATCCTTGGTATTTTTAGGTAAGTGCAAGTAAGAGGTCTCTGAGGCTCACTAGTTTCATTCTGGCTTCCCTGGGGCCCAGAATCAGGTACTGACAAAACACCCCAATAGGACTAGCTTTTTAATCTTATCTGACCTTTGGTGCACAGATGTGCAGTTGCCATTTTACATTGGTGACAATAAGTTCTATGTCCTACACTTCCATTGGGGGAAACCATTAATAATAATTAAAAAAAAAAAAGTATCCACTGAGTTCTCAGCAAAATTTTTGCATTTGAAATTGTTCTTTCCTTCTTCTAATGTCCCAGATTTTGGGATTAGCCAGTAAACAGGAGAAGCAAATTAACCCTCATTCAGCTCTTTCATGTGTATCTCACTAACTGCCAATAGGAAGTAAAATGCACCTGAACAAAGATGTAGATTATCAATATTAAAAGGTCATTTTTGTTATAATTAATGTATGGAGATAGAATTGGGGTACTGAAGGATGCTGTGGCAATTACTTTGTTTGGGGTCTAGGAAATAGCAGTCAGTTTGAGTTGTACAACAATATTATGGGAAGTACCTTTGAAATAGTGATTTATTATATTGAATTGCAATATAAGATTAGGAGCTCTACCAGTGGCACCATCTTCACATGCTGTAGAACCAATCTATCCCAAAAAGTTGTATCAAGATGGGAGAGCCAGCAAATGTTTTGTAAAGGCCAGACCAAAAGCCAGGAAGTCTAATTTGTCTGCAGAAAGGTGTCACAGCTCTCATAAGCCTGGGCCGTGAGCCAGCCTATCTTAGTCGTAAACTGGAAAGTTTGCTAGCTACAGGCCAACCCTCCCCTGCCTACAGGACTCCTGATAAAGGTAGTGTTAGCATTAATTTCAAGGGCCAGGAGCTCAAGGGCCACATTGCTTTTTTTTTTTCTTACTAACAGCTGGAATTTCTAAGTGACAAAGCACGTAGGAGCTTTTCTTTGGGCAGGGCACTGTAGAGCTCTGCTGCAGAACCTTTAGCCATGGCAGGCACCAAGGTCTGTCCCCTTGATGGGGAAACTGATTCCTAAATCTGTTTGTTTGTTTGTTTGTTCCCATTTTGTGATTTATTATTTTCCTTCATGGGAAATTACATAAATTTGTTATAGATTGGGACCATTACTTGTGCAAAAATAATCCTTTGGGATCTGTACAGGCTGATTTGCAGATATTTGGCTTCTTGGGTAGGGGTAGATTTCTGCATAGAAATCTCACCACATTTTGGGAGTCTGTAACAAAGAATCTAGTGATACTCACTACCAAGGTTTATCTCAAGTCCAAATCTCTTTAACATGATTTTGAAAACCACCCCATCCTTTTGATAAGGATCTGACTTGCTGTGTGAGAATATATGAAGGAATGCTTCAAACCACATTTTGCATACAAGACCTGTAGGTATTTTGACTACTGTGTGGGGGTTATACCTTTCTGTTTTAAACTGCTTCGAAGTCTATTACTACTGAGCAGAGATGAGAGTGTGTAATATTTTTGGTCCTCTGAATAAACTGGTCTCTTGATCAGTATATGGGAGCTTTGGGTGTATGAACCATATTGAATGTTGCTTACCTACTAAGGGCCATTATGAATTGGCAATGGTGATCAACACCACTAACATGTTCTGTATTTGTCGGTAGCACCATGTAAGATGATTTCTGTCAGGAAGTATTTAGTCTTTGGAAGTTAGGAATGCATTATCACAATGACTTCTGAGACACCTGCCACTGAGGCTTTGAACACTTTAGTAGATGTTCTGAGCTGCTTCAGGGTATGAAAGTCTCCAGGAGAGATCTGGGATGATATCTTCAAAGAACCTTTTCAGAACTGAGAATATCCAAAAGTACCTTGAAGATATCTTTAAGTCTATGCTTTCGCTAGCAAGTAGTTAACCTTTGCTTAGATACCAAAAAATTTAAGAAATGTGCTTAAGAAATTCAACAAAATTTGACACATATGAGACAGGTTATTTTCTAAAACTAACCTTAAAAAAGGGAGGGAAGATAATTAACAAGGAAAAAAATAAAAAGAAACAGTTTTGAGTAAAACTGAATAATATATATTATTTTAGTTAGTTTTTCTAATGAAAATGTTGGTGAATAAGTCAGCCAACAAAGATGTTTTGCTCTACTATCAGTTCAGAGAAATATAACATTTAGAGAGCTTTTGTAGAAAACAATCTTGCAGGCTCTAGGGATTCAGTTATATGATCTAGGAGGTGTTGGTTTACTGAATATTCTTGCAGTGTTTCAAGACTTTGCCTTAAATGGGTGAAGAAATTGAAGCAAGCAGTTGCACAAGTAGACGAGTGAATGAAATCCAGTTTCATGTGGCTTTGAATGTTCTGATTTAATTCTCTGCTCTCATCTAATGAAAACCTGGCTGAAGCTTTTTCTCTAGATGGTTCTAGAAGCTGCCTTTTCCCAGGTGGTGGAGAAAGCTCTCTCTTTTCCTGCCTCATACGTGGCTGTTTGTTTTCTTGAAGCCCATATGAACACAAAATTGTTAAAAACACACCCTGCCAAACGCCAAGATAAAGAATGTTTGTATACATATATGTAGTTCCTAGGTAAAGTACCAGTAGATGGCGCTGGAGAATACACAGTGCTGTTCCTGGGGTTTGTAGAGTGGTAAATCCTCTTCTGGTGCACCCTGACGGTATTTTATCGGTAGATCTTTTCATAACACTCCCGACCGGAGCTCCCTCGCAGGAATCTCCTGGCTGCTGGAGGCAGCCGCGCTTGCCGGTTCAGAGTCGCCTGCAGCTGAGGTGAGTGAAAACATGGTGGAGGCATCACTTTTTTCTACAAATAATAGTGTGTTTTCTTCTGAACTCTAAAAGGTGAGCTGCTCAGAACGAGGGGGAACAGCTGCGCTTTGTAAAAAGGGCAGGCAGACACACCTGGCAAGTGAAAATAAAGCTAAGTGGTATGACCTCCAAAGGACGTGTAATGAGGAGCCTGGGTCAGCTGCGTACCAAGCTATAGAGTCACCGCAGTGTTCCGGCTGCAGGTCCTGTCTCCTCTGTGTTGAGCCTTCCTGTGCCACACCAGGTAGAGGAAAATCAGTCTTCACTTGAAAATATTATTTTTATCACCAGTTGGTCAAGGTTAACTGTTGGGAGATGACTGTCTTAAAGTAGAACCACAATAATGTGATGTTCTGTAATTTCTTACAACAAAAAGGCACTTTTTTTTTTTTTTCAGTATACCCTAGAAAATGTTGTCTCTTCACATTTGCCTTCCACTACAGAGATCCTCTTATGACTCTTGAAAGGTTGGCAATGTTTCTCTTCTTACCTGGATAACAGGACCTCCCCTCAAGTTCCCCTTCCTTGCAGTGATGTTTCCTCCCCTTCTGGCCAAGTCATTCTCCACCAGCTTCTGCAGAAAAACACTGCACAGGAAAGGCAACAAGAGCAGAAGATGGTCTTTAGAGACTCATGACAGTGAAAGAGCATTAAATTGAGATTGTTGATGGAGGTAGGAATCAATGCTGAAGCAGCTGTACCTCCTTTGTGTGCTTCGTGCTACCATTTGAAGAGAGCACAGACATCCTGCAGTGAAACACGTGGGACAATGCTTCAGTGGCTGCTGGGAAAGCACCTGCTACACGAAAAGGTGATTCTCTAGTTTACTGCTCTGAGCTGCTTGTTTTAAGAGAGGGGCAGCAGAAAGACTGCTGCCCTCGTTGACCATTCCCTACACTTCCTTAAAAGCTCTGCCGCTAGTGCTGTAATGCTGAGAGGCTTTTAAGTTAGCTTGCCTAGACTTTTTGTTTCCATGCTATTCCTGCACTGCAGATGTCTAAGAAGTTGAATGTCTCATAGCCAGTTAAAGCTTTATACGACAAAGGCTAGGCAGGAAATATTTATTGTGACTGAAAACAAGGGAAAAAAAAAAGAAAAATATCAGGTGTGTGTGTATGGAATTTATGTCATTTTTCATAGCTATGACTTACCATTTTCCTAGCAACTCTACCACAAGGGACCTCAGAGCTGTAGATGGAGACAAAGAGCGTGCCTTAATATGAGAGAGAAATTCTGCTAGCCCTTTGCCAGAGTAATGGGAAAAATCACACATTTGTGTCTCCCAGAAAGGCTGGCATTGCAAAGGGCCTTTTCATCCCAAATGAGCATCTGAATAATTTTTTTTACAAGTTATCATGAAGGAAACACGTGGTGTTTTTAGAAGGTTTTTGTTTTCCTTTCAAATTTCATGTTTACTCTATTACCGTATAATATAATACATCTGAGCATCCCTTTCTAGCCTTATTAATATGGCATGTTTCCTACTGCATAGAAGATTTTGAATAACTTGCTCATAAAAATGTTGACAAAATCCTCACATATGTGTAAATTGTTTACATGCAAATTAACCGGTGTTTTTCCATTAAAACTGCCTCCAGAATTCCTATTATTACTCAGATTAACATTTATTTTCTATAAACTTTTTCCTGTAAGGTGACTTCAGAAACACTAATTCAAGAAACCTTGCAACCAGTCTTGGTGATCCAAATCTGAATTTCCATTTTATAATGCCTTAGAATATTGGTTCAAACAATTATATCAGTGAGCATCTTTCCATGAATCGAGCTCATGCAGAGAGCCTTAAGGTTGAAGGAGCTGGTCTTGTACTTCTTGAAACTGGAGCAATATTCATACGGGCTTTAGCTTGTGTTGGAGAAGGTACAAAATAAGCATTTTGCCCAACTCACACAGTGAGTCAGTTAGTGGAACAGATTTCAGGGATTATGCTGCAGTCTTCCTGCATTCATATAATTTAAATCCCAAAGAGAGATCAGATAATCTAATTTAACCTCCCACGATAAGCCCTAAAATATTTTAAAATATTTGGAGCCTTCTTCTTGCAAAGAGGTGAAAATGTAGATGGAGAGGGGTGAGAGAGAGAAAGGGAATGAGATCTTGTTTAGGTCTACTTGACCCTTACGCTCAGATTGAATAGATGAAGAAGAAAAATTGATGATTGCAGAAGTAAGCAGAGAATTTAACTTCTTGCTGGAGGATGAGGTTGAGAATACAAGTGACATGATGTAAGACAGTTCTTAGCCTTCAGAGGGCACCTGGCTACCATTCAGCACAACTAGAAGACTATACAAACCTGAAAAAGTGATAATCCTTCAAAAAGCAGATCTGTAGGTAAGCTAAGGAAATGTCTGGGGAAATTCCTGCCGAGATATTGTGGTAATGGTTTGGAAGGTAATACAGTAACTGTAATCCCAAGAAAGATGTGTATTAATAACAAGGGATGCTAGTTCTGGAATAAATGCCCTAGTTGGGTTAACAAGCTGCATCACAATCTATTATTTGGTGAAGAAAAAATACAAGCAGTTAATTAATGCTTTGGGGACTTAGGTGGAAGAAAAAAACAAAAACAAAAAAATCCTCAAAACAGATTTCTCCCAGGTCCCCAGGGATAAGTAAATGTAGAAGGTAGAAAATAATTTATTATTTTATGTTGTTTTATTTCAGCCAGAGCTTTGTCAGAGGGCTACAAAGCACAACTCATCTTTAATCAGTGGGAATTTTGAGCTTGATTCATTTCTGAGTGGCATTAAATTTCATTTGGCTTCTTATAACAATATAAATGCAGAGCTTTCAAGGTGATCTAGTCCTTAATAGTAACTAGTGAATTTGGTCCACACATTGCAGTAGTTAACTGTACTATAAAGATGCTAATGAGGTGAAGGGTAAGTAGGCAATTCTTTGCTAGCATAATTCCACTGGACTATGTAGGAATTTATTATGGTGTAATTTGTTTGTTCTGCATCGCTTGGTCTGTAGTGCAAGCTGATGAAAAGCCTGTGAAAGAGAGGAGTTGGACTGTTTGACGATTCTGGCTAATGGTAGGAAAGCCACTGGAACAATAGAGAGAGATGGGAAAAGTAGAGCTCCCCTCTGACTCAGAAGATAGCTTTGACCTGTTGAAATCATGCTGATTTTCCAGGGACTTCGACTCGTGTAGTCATGAGCTGCTTAAAGGCTCCTGAAGCACATGAGTAGTGCTGGGGTGCAGCAGGAAGGAAGGCAGGGGAGAGTTTGAGCTGAAATGTCAGTATGTCCTGACAGCCCAGATGCAAGCCTTCTGAAAAGCAGTCAGCTTTACTGTTTCATGTGAATGTCAATAGCTCCTGACTGCATATAGTGAACATTAGCTGTGAAAAACAGCTGCTCAATATTTTTTTAACTATGCTGATTATTTTTAGTTCAATGCCTCTTTAAACCTGAACTGCTCCCTTATCACCATACCTCTGAGAAATCTGCCTTCTGGCAGTTCCCCTTTGTAATTTGTTTTTTGCCCATAAGGTGCAGATGCTTAGCAGCAAGCCTGTTTTTCTCCCCTCTCAACCTTTTCCACTGAGAATACAAAAGACAACTTTCTAGATTTCATGATGTTCCAGAAGTCAGAGGGTTATCTGGCAGGCTTGTGACTTCACTGGATATTGTGCCTGAGTGTAAAAATATACAGATTTTATTTAAATAGATGCTTGCATTACGAAACTCTGCACCCTGCAGAGTTTCATGTTTTGAAAGTGTGCAAAGGTGTGTTGTATCTAAGCTGTTGTAATTAAGTAGTGCATATGCTCTGTGTGTGCGTGCATGTGCACATGCAGATGGATGCAGTTGTTGCAGCTTGACACTGTGTTGGGGGATTCAGCTTGAAAAGTAGGACACCTACATTTACGTATTGATAACTGAGTTAAGGGTGAAATCTTGTTGCTTAAATACTGGCATCTGATGCCATTGCAGATATTTTGGGATACACTACTACTTCTCTCTCTTCTATTCTGGTCTCTTGTAAGAAGTCCTTTATCATGTCTGCCAACCTTTTATTTTTTTTGGGTATTGGAAATGGCACTAGAACTGTATTTTAAGAAAGTAAAGTGAATTGAATCCCTAAATTAGGTGCCTCAACCTGAAGCTGGATCCCATCCTTGTCAGTCAGGATAGATTTCAACCTCACATTCACATACTTAGCTTGCCAAGTAGAGGACAGTGTCTAATCTTAGAAAACCTCAATTTATGTTTAATCATTAGAAGGACTTTGTTGCTGGCCTTTATGTCTATGCTCAGTAAACATCTGTCTGTTACCTTCTCAATAGACGTAAGTCCTTTCTAGTCACGGCCATGTTACCCTTCCTTATGGGCTTACAAACACTGTAAGTTTGTGTTTGGACTCTCGGTTGGGTGTTAAGATCTGTCATGTGAGAAAGTAACAGAGAAAGTGTGTAAGTATGAGAACTAGACTTACAAAATATATGTGATATGATTTTCTAGCTGTGAAAGCAAATAATGTTAAACCTGCAAAGTAATGCTGATAAGGACACTAATTTTTTTTTGTGTATTCAGCATCAGGCATTTTTTGTGGTGCTAAGCACCCAAAAGCCCATGGAACCGAATGATATATTTGCGTGGTTCCCGCCCACTGATCATGCCCAAATGGATTAAATTAGTACAATATTGGAACTTTAAATTCTTCTAAGCATTGCTGGAAGTTGCTCTGATCCAAATCTTTGTGTCTGAATATTTCTTTTTAGTCTTGGTTCTCTATCCCTTTCCATAGTGTATGCCGTATAGTTTATGTTTGGAGGCAAGGACAAGCTTGTTACATCTTCATATTTTGTCATCCCACAAGCTGTCTCTTAACAGTATTTCTCCAGAGACTTTTTCTTGTATTAGACTCCAAGAAAAGACCAGACATTCAATAACAGAAGGTCTATTCTGAGACAAGCGAACACTGACAGATTTTTAGCACAAGTTGGCGAATGTCAATAGATGAGAAAATGTCATGGAAATTTGGGCCCCAAATACGTGAAGCCTCAAAATATTCAGTCACCAGTCTTTAACAATATTTCAGCATTTCATGAGAGCGTTGTCAAATCTAATGCAAATTTAAATCTAATTCTAATTAGTGCCCTGTCAGGGTAGCAAATCCCTCTGTTTATTAGTTTACATGAATACATGGATAGACTGGGCCTGCAACATCCTGGGGCAGAGGAGTTCTGCAGTCCTGTCAATGTGAGTACTTACCATGTCTTACTGTGACTCGGAGAAATCAGAAGAGAAACTGTTCATGGTTCTCTCACTTCACAACCAAACTCAGGTAAGGGATGACCTTTAAGAACAGAAGGTCCTAAGCAATACTTAGGGTGGAATCCAAAATTTAAAAGAAGTAGCAAATTACAGAATCACAGAATGTTAGGGATTGGAAGGGACCTTGAAATATCATCTAGTCCAATCCCCCTGCTGGAACAGGAACACCTAGATGAGGTTACAGAGGAAGGCGTCGAGGCAGGTTTTGAATGTCTCCAGAGTAGGAGGTTCTTCCAGTAGGAAATTCCTCAACTGCTGGTAAAAAAACCCACTCCATCTCCAGCAGTTGTCTCATCAGGGGAACTATGGTATTTTAGGTATCAGCTCCTAGGCCACCACCCAGCACTTGATGTCCATATGGGAGTAAAAGAGTCTGTTGTACATTTCACTTATTTTGTTATCCCTTATTCATAACCCAAGGCCAATCCTCTGCTCAAGTGTACAACCCTTCATTCAGGAAAAAAAGACTTCATTTTAGCCATATAAACTTGCTGGCGGATTGCTAGCTTAGGCTATTGAAGCTGAACTATTTCATGCTGAATCCTTAATTCATTATGTAGCAACTTGTTGGCTTTCAGACATTGATCATCCAACATGTTCTCTCAATCACATCCTGTTTGTTTCATGCTCTGTCCTGTTCATTACACATTATTTTACAGTGAGGCTTGTAACACACAGAATATTTGCTTCCCTTCCACATTAAATATTTTTTTTCTGTAGGTGTAGCTTAGCAATTTCAGAGACCCAGCAACCACCTTGTGCTTGACATAGTCTCCTTATTAAGTATAAAGCAAAGATCTTCTGCTAGATCTGTCAGTTCCTAATTTCCTATTGCCCAACACCTTGCGAAATGGGAATGAACAAAGAACTGATCTTTTGGACAACTGACTGTCCCTTTGCACCTTCTAATGAGGCAGAAGCACTGTAATCCATCATGTGGTAGATTTCTTGCCACAGTAACACTTGCTGTGTGTGAGCTGCTTGTTGTAGACTCTAAATCATACTATTGGTGCCTCATCAGTGTTTTGGCTTTGCAGCATGGTTTGGCCCCCATTACTGCAAAGGTCTTATGACATTTTGTTAAAGAAAGGTACAGGGAGCACAGCTGAAGAAAATAAATTGAGGGGAGGAAAGAAAAAAATCTGTAGATTAGTTACACTACTGTGAATTCTGACACTTCAACAGGTAAAATTAAGCATTAAGTTCTTATCAGGCTGCTTTCTGTGATCATATAGGGTTAAAAAACTGCAAGAAAATGTATAAAAGAAATGATGTTGATTTGTCTGAAAACAAGGAAAGCTGAAGGGTATGGGGAGCTGGAGGGACAGGTTAACTGTTAAACAGAGAAAAAGGGCTGCTGCATGGCAGGAAGGGATCGAGTTGTTTTTTTTTCCATTCCCTTGGGACTAGGACAAGCTGTAATGGGCTGAAATTGTGGAAAAGGCTATTCAGCTTAGGCTTTGAGAAAGAAAGAGCAATGGTCTCAAGCTAAGAAGAGCTAAATACAGACATCACCAGCATGGGGTGCGGAGGGGAGAGGAACAATATGACCTTGTATGACTGCATTTTATGATTTCTTTCTAGACTAACAGGTATAGATAAATAAGCACTGGCTGCAGCAGTCTAGTACTCATGCTGTGGTGAAAAAGCAAAAAAAAAATACTGTAGCTAACTATAGCCGGGCTCACCTGCATTACTTTCACAGCAGTGCTCACTTAATGGTATTTGCCTACATGAATTTGCCAATGAGCCTTTGGCTGAAGGAACAAAGCTTTATCATAAAACACTTGCTAATCATGAGGATGCTGCTGCAAAAGAGGTGACTTTTTTTTTTTTTTTAATTCTGCCTGTCAGAAAAGGACACCAGGTGCTGAGGAAGTGAGGAAGAGGGAGATTTGATGACAGCACACCATGATATCTTGATCCCTCTTCCAGATGTTGCTAACTAACTAGCCATAAACTGCAATGAATGACGTTTTGCTAAGATGTGACATGGATACATGCATTTCCATTACACTAGTGTAATTATTTAATGCAACCTTCTAAATATTATCTAACTCACTCATCACATGGGCTTTCAGGAAGAAGGAAACATAATGAATTTTAAAAAGAAAATAAAAGCATGGTGGAAGGCTAAAGCAGCCACCTAAAGAGCTGAAGAAAAAAAAAAAACAAAAACAACCTTCTCCACTCAGAAAACAACCAACAGTGACATATTCAGGCTGTAAGACATATAAACTTAATTTCCAAGAGCTGGATTAAAACTGTAGGCATCAGTACTGTCGTTACAAGCTTTTATAAGGTTACTGCTCTTGCTTTATTAGCTATGAAGGCTGGCAGAGTTATATGGATATTACTTGCTTGTGTATTTCTGAGAAAACTTACTTAGTGAGAGATTAATTGTAACTTGAGGTTTCTGCTAAGTCAAGTGATAACTAAACACCTTGTCCTACCCCCATCAGGAACAAGGGGACATCAGGGTCATGCCATTGGGTAGGAGGAGTTGTGCCTACAAGCTGCATGGCTGGATGTTGACTGGGACACCTGTGGTAGGCTGCAGAACCCCAATGAAGGTACTGCAAAGTTATCTTGCCAGATCAGCACACCTCCATGCAGGACCACAAACACTTCTTAACCTGTCCAGAAATAAAGGGGAAAAATTAAAACTCATGGAGTAGTTCCCAAGATAATGAGACCTACAGTTGACTGCTAATACAGAACTCTGCAGCTAATTGAAACACAGAATGCATAAACCCTGGAGTTTTGGGATGGGGGGCGGGTTATGTGAAATTCAAGCATGTGAAACGTTTGAAAGTGTCCTCCTCTTCGTGCTTAATTCAGAATTGCTGTTTTCTAAGTGTTTATTTGCTCTGCTGGTTTGACTGAAAGTGGGTTAGTTTTATTAATGCTGTTAAAAAAAACCTTTCTTTTCCATAGCTAGCATGGTTGTTGCTTGGATTTAGTTTGAGAACAAGAAGATAACAACACCCCAGGACAGAGTTAATCTTTTTTAATTGTTGCTGTCTGGGAGCTAAGGACTTTTCTGAGCTCTCTGCCCACAGGTGTTAGGCAGCTAGGAAGGGGGTGCATAGAGGGGGTAGACCTTGACTGGCATCCAGATTGATCAATAAGAATACTCCATGCCGTTAACATCATGCTTCATATTTAAGGAGAGTCAGAACTTTCTGGCTAGAGGGCTGGAGTGGGATGGACAGGGACAGAGACCTGTTTTGGTTCTGCTCTGTTTTGGTTCTGTTCAGGAGTTTCTTAAGTTTGGCCTTTTTCCATCCTGCTGTTTTGCAGAGGCCTCTGGGCCTTTCTGCCTTTTTG
Organism: Patagioenas fasciata; assembly: GCF_037038585.1. Classification (NCBI taxonomy): domain Eukaryota; kingdom Metazoa; phylum Chordata; class Aves; order Columbiformes; family Columbidae; genus Patagioenas; species Patagioenas fasciata. Next base: position 14,931,565 of record NC_092526.1, on the reverse strand, counting down.
TCTATTCTCTCTCTGGGATCAGCTGTTTGGGATGAGGTGCTGCTTCCTGGGACTGGCTGCTTGGTGTCGATGGAATTTATCTTTTATTTTATATTCTATTTTCCATTATATACACACACACACACACACACACATATATCTATCTATCTATAAGACTAGTAGCAGTACATTAGTATTATTTTATTAAACTGTGTTTATCTCAATCCACGAGTTCCTCCCTTCCCTTTTGATTCTCTCCCCTATTCAGGGCTGGGGTGGGGGACTGAGTGAGTGGTTATCATGCTTATATTGCTAGCCCGGGTTAAACCACAACACTGGTTCTTGTGTGGTAGTATCAAAGACTGTGACTTTCAAAGGAGACCAAGAGATTTATGTGCTCTGTTTCCACCGAAAGCATAAAGCCAAGACAGGATCACAAGCTCTAGTTTATCACGCTAGGGATGTGTGTGAAGGTGGCACTGTGCAAGTGTGATCCCTGTGTGAGTGAGAAGTGTGGTTGTTGCATGAGGGGACACATAGATATATAGCAGGACAGATTTGTTTTGCATGGCAGGCGGGGGAGAGTGCATTTATGTGCACATACGTATACGTGTGTGGGTACCTGGAAAGCTATAGAGCTATGACCACGCATGTTTTGTAGCCAGAACCAAAGTATGTCTCCAGACATTACTTTTAACCCCTTAGGCACCCATTGCCTTATGCAGCCCAGGGTAGGTGCTGCAAACCACTACTAATCAGTTATGTCAGGGATGTGGGTGATGACCAGATATCCTCTGAAAATAACTTTTAGCAATACCTGAAATCAATAAATCCAGGTTTCGGGCACTGCAGTTTTTATTACTATCCACTGAGATCTGTTGGCTTAGAGTTAACACGTAAATGCCTGAAAAGTGGTTCTCCCATAATCAACACTTTTTTAATATCCATTCAGTTATAATGTAAAATAAAAACACAGGAGGAGGCATTTGTCTTCCACACAAAATCATACAAAAAGTCTCTTTTTATTAAATATACACTATTTACAGTTTAAGTCTTTCTTCTGTACAACAATAACCATAGAAAACAAAAGAAGCTAAGGCTAAATTTTTCCAATCCCCGAACAGTGGATTAAGACATGTTACATTGTCTACAAAACTGACTTGGACTGAGGCAACATCCTGTGGAATTCTCTTCAGAAGACCAGATAGTGAAAGCAGAATAATCTAAATCTCCATTTTGCTTTTTACTGTAACTGAGAGACTCTTGCGTTACCCTTGGACAGATCATTAATAGAAAAAAGTGGTGTTTTTTTTTTTCTTTGCATTTGAAATGAGTAGTGTTCTGAGAGATTTATTTAAAATAATTTGAGTACAGCAAAGTAAAATGAACGATGAGGGGTTCATCTGCAAAAAAGAGCCAATTTTTTATTATTATAACTATTTAATCTCAGCTATCTTTCACAGCCTGTGAAGCTGCTCTTTTTCGCCTTTTGTTTTCTTTTTAGGGTGCCTTCATTTTTCAAGTAGGATACAGTTCCGAACAGTCCACCCAGGGATGGATTCCACTAAAAGCCTTTCAAAGTCAGTGAGTGGGCTTCCAAGGTTATTGGCAACAGAGCACCCACAGATCACACTTCTACACACATTCCCAGAAACTCTTGAAGGTGACTTAAGCCTTAATGTGGAGCTTATGTGGGCTTATGTGGAGCTGAAGGTCATTGCCTTGTCCCAAGTTTTATCCACACTTCTGCTAGAAGACACACATAATTGCAGTGAACGCAACTCCTATTAACAGCAGACGGGGATGATGAATATAAGGTCCTGACTTGAATTCATATATGTCAACCTCAGTTTGCAGGAGATCGTCGCTGCCCTTGCTTAGAGCAATCCAAGGCTAAATTCATCTATGGTGTATCTACATTGACCTCAAAAGGACTACAATGAGATCTGAAGCTGGCTCTGTTTCTTTCACAAAGTGGGTTTCAAAGCAGGTCAGGTACTATGATGTTTAGCTTCTCACTATCATTTAGATATAATGGCCTGTGTTAAATATTTCATTTGCAATACTCACAGAGACTTTTATGGCTAGATGCCTAAAAAAACTTGTACCTGCTTGCTCTCTTAACCTCTATCTGAAATTTCATGGAGTGGGCTTGGGTGTCCAAGTACTTCTCTGTCTCGTGTGTGGGATGTCAGGCTGTGACTGGCTGTATCTCAGCTTTACCTCAGAAGCTATCAGTTTTCTTAATGATACATGTGCTCAACATTGGCAGCAATGACAAAACACATCAGTAAATGGTTTGGCTAAATGATGCAAGAAGGAACTGTAAAGGGCTATGGCATGCAAAAGTGGGTAAATAACTTCCCATGCAAAATCGTATCAGACAGACTCTCTTTAGGGTTGTGGGATTGAAATCCATGAAGAGAGTAATGACTGGTGTATCGAGAAGCAAATGATGTTGCAATGTGAACAGCAGCCAGTAGATTAGAAAAAAGCTGCCACAAGCATCCTAAGTAAGGAAGAGATGGGGAGAGGAGAGTCTCTAAGCAAACACCATTCTCTGGATCACCTCTTGTACCAAACATTTCATTAAATGTTATGATTGTTTGATGGAAACTGTCCCCAATTCTTTGGGTATTGGGAAGAGCTCCAGAGATCTAACTGGAGAGATTCAGATTAGTATCAGCCAGAGGTCTGAAATCCTCTCCCATGATTGAAGAACATCTCTAATACTTTATAGAACATCAGGACAATTAAGGCCATGTTTTGGCAGGATAACTAGTAATTCATTCCATGGCAAAAATGAATCATGGAAAAAGACCCGAAACCCTCATATCCACCTGATGGTTACTGTGCCTGGCTTCCAACAGCATAACCTTTCTGAGAGCTTCTACCTCTTGTGCTGACTCATTGCAATTCTAATTTGGAGAGTTAATGTCCCCATTTGCCCTTAGAGGTGGTGACCTGTAAGTGACTACATGTCCATGGTGGAGTGCAGCCTCCCTTCTGACTGAACACCCAGGTGACATTTTGAGAATAATGCACTTCCTTTGAATTTCTGGTTTCTTTGACTGCCAGGAGAAAAATCATAACCTTAGAGTCATAACACAAGTTCCTCTGCCTCCTACCAGCAGTTTGAAAGCCCTACATGGTAAAGAAGAAAGCACAGAGAAAGAAAACAGAGGTAAACTAGATATGGCGTGACACTGTGAACACAAACTGTTGCCTTAATCCTTCCTTAGCTCGACTTGTAGACTCAGTACATTACAAACAACAAACAACGAGCTTACAAATTACAATAGTTCACCAGAAAGTGTGCTTTTTTTTCCAGTTTTTGTTAGAGTAACTTAGTGCAAAATATCACAAAAATAAGTACCAATACATAGAAATATTCAAACTTCTATATGCATGACTCAAAATAAACAACCAAAGAAAAAAGCTGTTTCAGACCCAAAATAAGAGTGTGTTTAGAATTTTCATGTACAAAAGGAGCACAGAGGATGGGCCACCCCCATTAAAAGGGGACATGGAGAACTTTCCTTTGTAAAGGAAGCACAGCAAAATGCAGAACCAAGGAGAACAAATGTTTTTGAAGCTATGATAGTAACTTGTGAAGAAAACCCCAAAGAAACCCGCAAGAGCATGGTGCAACTTTAACGGTAGTCAACCAAGAGATCTACCACCAACTTCAAAAGATTCTGGATAAGGCGTTTGGTTTGGTGGGGATGTAACAGTATCACTTGGCTTGTTTGATAAGTAGACATTACAAAACTGCATGAAAGCTTTGAAATAGCCCTCGTCTGAGAGACCTTCACACAGTCTCAGCTTTTACTCAAGTGTTTAAGAAAGTGTTGCTTTCTAAAAACTAATAATATAAAAAAATCAAAAACCCTTTTTGTCAGTGAAAAGCTGGCATTGCAGAACAATGCTTAGAACTGGTCTTCTTCAGGGTAAGCATTGTGTAAGTGATAGCAACAACAATGACACGAGATGGTGGAGCACAAAAGGGTCAAATTCTGCCTCCCTGTTTCACTCCTGTTAAACTAAGGTGAGGGACACACTTCAGCTGATCAGCTTATGCTGATGGAAAGGAAGGTTGATTTTGTTCTGAAGAGTCATCTCATTGAGAACTTGAGGGTTCTCGATGAGCACTTGCTATAATTTGAAAAGCCAACAGGTATTAGAAATATCTGCTTGTGTCTAGCAGATATGACATATGAGAGAAAAGAGACAGCAGAGATACTCTATAGTTCATTTTAAATGGCACTAGACATACAGGGCTAGAAGGTAATTTTCATGTATTTGGCTATGAGTAGACAGGTGCATTTCCTAAACAGAGATCTCTAGTGAAATTTTAGATGCAAAGAGGTGCCCTTCCTTGATCCCAGCAGCATCTCAATAAAAACCAAATCTCTTTTAAGACCTGTGCAGATGTGTCTACTGGAGCTGCAAGACTAGTGTAGGATTCCTATATGTAGGCAAAATCTGCTAGAAGTAGCTAACCAGTTGCTAGGAGCCTACCCTGTCTCTACAATCAATGGAAAGATGCACCTCTAGAAAGTGATTCTTTTAATCTTAAAGAACATCTGAGACATTTGCCCTGTCCTCACTGACCACAGAACTAGATGACAAGTGTAAAACAGGTAACCTGTAAAACCAAATACAAAATGAAACAAACCCGAAAGACTCAGATAAAAGCAATCTTCAAGTGCTTCCATAGGTCTCAATCTCATGCTCAGCAAAATCAATAGCCAACTTCATTAAGAGAAGATTCATATCCCCTCAGTATATTGAAACTATTATGATGTATTGATTGTTTCTCACCCAATATGTGAAATATGTGATCAACTAAATGCTAATGTAGACAAACAACTCATTAAAATAAGAGTTTGGCTCACACTGTAAAAACTGAGCAATTGCTAAATAGGATGGGTTAAGTCTGGCTAGATCAGATTAAAATTAAGCAAAGAAAAAGCATTTCATGTTTGAATTTTGACTACAAGTTTTAACTTAAATGTCAGGGGAATCTCATGACTGAAAAATATCTGGTAACATTACAGCCCTACATGGCTTGTTTTCACAGCTATGTTCATCCAGATGAGAAACCTGGTTTAGCCAATGTGACTTAAAAGCCTGTCTTTTGTTTGGCTTTGTTTTCACTGCAGACATACCCTAAGTGCTGTGCAAGAACAAGAAAAAAAAAGTGTATGTGTTAAAAATTTACTCAAAACACTCAAACTGTCTTGTCTCTAGTAAATGAATAAGGACAGATAAAGTACTTACTTACTGCAAGTTAAATAGGTGACTTACTTTAGACCAACATTTTATTTCCAAGAAACAACTGTGACTCAATTTTCAAAGGTAATTAAATATCTTGAAGTATTTCAAAACATTTCACAAGAAGGGAGAAGCAGAAATAAAACTGAAATTAATTTGAGACAAGTGCTGATCTTGTTTAGTCATGTAAGCATTGATCCACATCCTCAGAGACTAAATTCCTTTGAAAACCCACACTTCACCCAGGTGGCAGCCTCTGTCTCACTGCAAGTTAGTGGGATTTAACTTTCTGACAGACAGCCTTCATTCAGTTTCTGTAACAGCCGGACACTAGGGTTCTCAGAAAATCTTTCTAGGCATCCAACTCAGATTTTGCATGACTAAATGTCCTTATAAGGATGGCTATTATTGGTCAAGTAGTTTCTGGAAAACAGGAATTTGCAGTGCCTAAATCCGTATCTAAGTAAGTGACTTATAAATTTCATAGCCTAAAAATCCCTGCGTAGCAAAAATAATTTTCAGAGGTTGCATATCATATCACCACAAGAGAAAAAGAGACTTGGTATCCTTCTACCAGTCCCTTACTTCTGTTATGAACCTTTCACTGGGAGAAGGAAGAAAACCCAAACACCACCTCCAAATGATTCTCTGATACGCTCAGGTTTTCCATTAAAATAAATTCTGACGTTTTATATGTAAAAAAGTATTATCTCCCACATTTAATGAAAAAAGTTATCTATTAATAGAACAATAGCTAAAAGAAAAAGGGAAGATACTCCCATTTAAAGAGCAATTTTAATAAAAATAGTGGAAATGATTTGTAATAGACGGGAAAAAAGGTCTAATTTGAATTGTGGAAAATGAAAGCTATTTTAACACTGTTAGATTTTTTGCAAAAATGAATTTCTTCTCTTAAAAAAAAAAAATATTTTTAATTGCCTTTAACTGGTACTGAAGTAAATCAGATGATGCCCTCACTAAAGAAAGCATTATAACCAAACAAAGGAAAAAAAAAAGACTTAGTATTAGGATATTTCATATAGTATCATCTTTTAGTTACCTTTTAATAAGAAGAATATTGATGTCCTGATTTAGAAGATAGGATTTTAATTGGGAAGTCTGTATAAATATGTTCAGTTGTCCAGCCATGTAGCATATAAATATTCATATCTCATTACATCCACAGGTATAACACATGTGTTTCTGTAAACTCACACATGCATTTAGGTATGTGCATTCTTTCTTTTTTACAGGTGCATACCAAGGTAGCTAAATTTTCAAGGAGTCTTACCAGCCTAACCTCTATCAAATGAGGATAAGAAGAAATGGAAAAACAAACCACTTACACTGTTTTGCCAGGTTGTGTCTTGCACGCAGCACATTCCTTACATCTGTACACTGCCCCCAGACTAAACCACTGACCTGTATCCGAGATGTTTGCAGCAGCACTAACATCTATATTCGGCAATAGGAACTTGATCCTCCTTAAGAAAATTCAGCATCCTGCAGAATCAGGCCCTAAGATGGCTGAAAGTAATTTAGTCACTTGAGAAATTAGAGGACTCTGCTTCATTTCTCAGTCTTTATTCAGCTACTCCACTGCTGGAGCTGCTTTGTGCTTTATTGCTGCACTTTGTAGTAATTTTATTCCTGAAAACTAACATGTAGGAAAGCAGAAGGATTATTTAGATCTGTTTGTTTGGCTACAGGGGGCTTTCCCCTCCTTCCTATTCCATTATTCACAAAGGCAATTAAGTATATTAGGACTTCAGAGATATTTCACAAAGAGGCCATTTCTGATAAGATGACTTAAACACGGGCAGAGGAGCCCACATGCTCACTTATTCCTTCCCTCCCGCCATGCCAAACAAAGCAGCTTCATCTGGGGGAATGAAAAAGGGAGGAGAAAAGAGAATTGCTTTCCCTGGATTTCACTGCAGAAGATAAAGCAACATAAAGCAACACAGCTAATGAGTCCATCATTACACATCTCATCATGCAGAAACACTCTCAAGTAATCATGTATCATGCAAACAGCCAGCATGAGGCAAAAAGGTTGTTGTCAGTCATGACGGAAGAAGAATGGCACCAATACTAACTTCAATATAAATGGCTTTCTAAAATTGCTTGGTTAGAGTTCTGGTTATTGGGCTGGCCACAGATATTCCTCTTCATATGAGAGTGATATGATTTCAAGATTTCTTTCTCTTCCCTGGACACTACTTCTCATTAAGTCTTCCAAAATAAGTGGTGAAGAATCATCATATCCAAACTGTTATTTTTTTATTCTTCCTTGTCTGCCTCCTACTCCGATCAAAACAATAACCAGATACATACATATCTTTGCAATGCACTGCCTGCATTGGAAAAACAGCACCTGTTGCACATGTAACCTCATCTCAAGTTTGCTGTGGGTTATTACCTCATGCCGAGATTCTTTGATTTTCATCTATGTAAAAAAAGCTCACCATGTGGAAACCCCAGGATGACTGCAGAAGTGTGTAGGGGGCAAAGAAAGAGATTCAGCTGCACAATTAACTGTCTTGAATTAACTCTTTATCAAGAGCACTGCACTAAATAAGTTGTGTCGTAGGTTTTTGTTTGGTTTGGTTTTTTTTGTTGTTGGTTTTTTTTGAGGTTTTTTGTGTGTGTGTTTGGTTTTTTTTTTCTTAGCTGTTGGGTTGAGTCAGCTCCTGTCAGAAACCTCCAAATCTAACAGCAAATTCTGCACACTCCTCAGAAGTCCTGCGAGGGCAACATGTCACAGAGGCAACAAGCAGGGTATAAAAGAAACCTCCCTTGCTGAGACTTCTCCATTTCTTACCCTTAGGATGACTGTGACTGAAAAGCAGCTTTTTCAGCCTCACACTGAAATTCACGCAGCACAAGTGAAATGGGCAGGATTCGAGACTTCAGTATTGTTCCCAGTCAGGAAAGAAGACTTTAGAAAAAAACAGGAGAGAAGATTAATTCCAAGTTGGATCTTTCTTTAACTTGTTTCCCTAATTTTCTTCCTTGTAACAGAGTTGATTAAATATTAACCTTTTCAGACGTGACATCAGACCTCTCTCTAGCTTTGAAGAAGTTATTCCAATTTCTACAAACAGGAAATACCAATCAATCTTTCATGCAGTTTTGGGTTTTCTTTTTGAGTAGTTGGATTTTTTTCTTTTTTAGAAAACCTGGCAGAAGGTGTGACTCATGTCTAAGATTAAAATATTTTTTTTCTATGTACTTTTTCTTTGCCACAGTGGCAACAGTGTTTAACCTTAATGCATGATAATCCTCCATATGACATGAACAAGTATATGCTGCATTTCTAATGTTTCAGACAAATATAGAGCACCTAAATCCTAGCAGCTTCCTAAAACCCTTGGAGATTCAAACTACTATTTTCCATGCTTCAGCTAGAGTTATGCTAGAGTATGTTTGGTCTACATAGCCAGCCTTACAAGATGGAGGTGAAAGAGGTGCACGGGAATGACATTTATTGTTGATACATACATTGTTGGAAAAGTACTGATAAGCCTAAAAGTTACAGTAAAAGGACAGGAGGTTGGGGGAAGAAGCTTAATGAAGACAGTTTTTTCCTTACATCATACCAGCTTCTCAACTGGAATAAATTAATGTAACACCATTGAAATCAACAGATATATATCAATTCATATCATTTGAGAATTTGGCAGGTTCTTTTAATTGTTGTAAATGAGCCTGTAAAATAAATCAGGCATTTTGGTCTCATTCTTTTCCTCTATCCTGTCCCAGTACCTGTAGAGCTCTGTATTTAGCTACTTTACCTCTACGTTACATAGTCCAGCTATAGTGTAAAAGTGATAAATTAAATGGCTCCAGAGAAAAACACAAATAAATGCGGGGACTTTGAAACATCCAAGAACCCACAGCAGAAATCAGGTGTGCATGTGGGTCTTATTTTGTGTAGTGTGAGATAACAGATCTCAAGCTGCAGAAGTAAACTGTGACTGCCAGGTTCCTGTGCAGAGCATGAGGCACTGTGACTGTTGTCAGTGTTTCCTGTGCAGGGTGGTCTTTTCCAAATGAAAAAGAAGCTACCAAAAAATGAATGTTTAAAAAAAAAAATACAAAACCAAAAAAGGAAGGAAAAAAGGAATAAAGGAATGAATGTTAGGGGATTAAGTATAAGAAGAAATTGTGTTGTCCATCAAATGAAATATTCCCGTTTGCATTCGCTCACTGTGTTCTGCAAGTCAATGTCAGCTTTAAAGGAGCTCTCAAGGTTTTCTGGGTATTCCTTCTCCTTTTTCTGGCTATTTCGATGTGCTTGTTTGTGCTGATAGAGGAATCTGCTCATGATAGCAATGATGCAAAAGATGATGAATATCACAACTGCTATCACACCTGAGGAAAAAAGGAAAGATAGTGTAAAAACCAAAACCAAAATCCCAGTTACCTCAAAAATACATTACTAATGCCCAACAGCTAGTGGTTACGATAGATCAGTTCATCTCAGTCTGTAAAAAGTCATATGCCTCTTATCACACTCTCCCTGGTAGTTTTTATTTCTATTTTGCCACCTTAAGTAAGATTTAAAGCAGCAAGTATTGATGTAATTGACCTTCTAATTTCAGTCAAATTCTGTTTTCACTTGCAGTGAAGTTGGGTCAGTGTGTTTGTTTTTAAGAAACTAGATCTGTATGCTCATACAAATTCCTGCTCTGTCCTATTTTCTTCTGTGTTATCTCTTGAAACCTGGCATGAGCCTTGTACACTTTGGTTTATAGCTTCTAGATATTATCAAAGGCAGCTCCCTACAGGCCATCCTATAAAATAAATAAAGATAAATTGCATTCCAGGTTGTTAAAGGAAAATTAAAGCCATACATGAAGCTATGAGGACAACTTTCCCTAGTGTATGAATGTTTCCACATGACCTAGTGAGTTCCCCTACACCAGGTTGCAAAGAGAGAAAAAAAGAAATACATGATTTGTGCGTCCCATGTTGAGACTCTCATCAGAGTGGCATGCAAAACAATCAATAGTTAGCTGCATCTTAGATCACAGAGGTCATCTGTCCAACTTCCCTGCTCAAGCAGGCAGGCAGACACAGAAGACTGAGGTTTTTGATGATCCATAATGCCTTTTCTTGGGTGATATCCAACATCATGTGCTGCCACTATTGCCTTCATCTATAATGCAGGTGCCTGTCTAGGCAGCTTGATACAGATATGTACTAATAAATACAACAAATACTAGACTAGACCTGCTTTAGATTATGAAAGAAATTGAACTGGATTTTATGGGACCCAGATATAAAGTAGCCCAGATGCTTGCCTTGACAGAATTAATTTTTTAGTTGTAATTTTAAAAATAAGTTACCTCCAATCACAGCTGAATCACTTCTGACTGCATTGGTGAGAGGCTCCCTTTCATCTGTCTTCCCAAAAGGATCTGCAGTTGGTTAAACAAAACAGTACTTATTTTCTGTATCAACTATACTCATTTTCTCTGTGGCTTAGACAGAAAAGTCCTCTTACCCTCATGAATTCTAATCTGTTTTCAAAAGATGTGATTTGGGGGATTGAAGAACTGAACCAGAGAGCTCTTTGAAAAATGAAGTGAGCTTGCAGGACAATTTTTTTCTACATCTTCAGAAGCAATGTCTGTTAAGGGTATATTTAAAAGGAGATAGAAAGGCTCTCTGTAACATCTGAAAGTCTTATCTCAGTTTATCAGTAGAATAACCAGAGACACATTTGAACTAAATAGCCCATTGGGATGTTTTCTCAGTCAGAGAGGTGTTTTTGGTGTGGTGTGGTTTGGTTTTTTGTGTGTGTCGTTTTTGTTGTTATTGTTTTGTTTGTTTTGTGTTTGTGTTGTGCTTTTTGTGTGTGTGTCTGTGTTGTTTTGGTGGGTTTTTTTGGTTTGTTTTTTTTTTTTTTTGATACCTAAGAAACACTATCAGAAAGAAGCAAAAGGAAGGAAGGCTAGACAGATGTAAACCTGACGTGTGTAGATGCGGATATACAAGCTGAATTCAATCCCATAAAGAGAAGCAGTCTCTTTTTGGGACAGCTTTTTGGAAGGCAATTTGTTCTCTCCATGGCAGAAATGCAGTGGTCAAATTGGACTCAAAAGAAAGAGGGATCGGAAATAATTTCCTATATTAAAAAAGCTCCTCAATGTCAGAACATTCTTGTACTCTTAACTATAAATGACTGTTGAAACACTGGGCCAAGCAGTCTAAAATGTCAAATTCAGATCCAAACCTGAGAGGTCATGCCCTCTATGAAGTCAGCGGAGTTGTGGGCAGTGCACCTACTTTAGTCCCGCATGTTTCAGAAAATGCTGTTTCCTACTGCTAGTTGAATCCAGCTTTTTTGCACCTTCACATTTTTCCTTTCAGCTCACCCTCTTCTTTGATGAAGTTCCTATTGGTGTTTCTCTCCTTTACAAGCCTCCAGGCTATCATACAGAGGATGTATGTGGGAGTTATGGATGAGTGTCTGCTCTATAGGATACTCCTTTGCCAAACAGATACTTCTGATGCAAGAGGTGGAAGCCTGAGAAATTTGGTCTTACAAGCTTCATTGTAATTGAACATCCTTGCCCTAGCATCTGACTCAGCTGTATTTTGGTATCTCACTGCTCAAGAAGATGGGTTTTTTTAATCGAAACAAGCAACAATTTCTAATGTGTGTATCAGCAGATGCTGAGTTCGTAATGATGGTGGCTTTGGGCTGTTTACATTCTTAAAGGGGACACTTTTTCCTTATTCTTTACAAAACTGATACCATCCCTCAATATGTGCAAGAAGGCATCAGCCTCAAAAAGGCTTTCATGTTTTAACAGATGCAACTCTACTGCTAGTTTTAGGAATGGAAGTATTTCTCCTCAAATACAGCTGTACTGAAAAGTCAGCACTCCCCATGGCTGCAGTTCTTCGAGCTACAGGCATGAAAGGGATTTCTGGGTCCAGCTGAACATCTCCAGTATATACGTTATCAATGTAAATGGCAATTGCTATTGAGAGATTTGGACACTCAGGTTGAGACCTATTTACAAGAGGCCCGTTGCTTGGATATTGGGTGCCTATAGTGATGTTGCCAAGAAACAAATAGTCATGGCAATGCTTCGTCTCATTTACTGCATTTGTGGGACTAGGAATGAGGATAAAAGTTGTTGTTTTACACAGATAGCATCATAGAAAAGGTTAGGTTGGAAGAGAAATCTGGAGGTTATATAGCTTAATCTCAAGCCTTTGAGTTCAAAGCAGGGCTAAATTCAAAGTTAGATCAAGGTGACATAATTTTGCACATCATAGGTAGGTTTCTCTTTATTTTTCAGCATCTCAGTGTTAGTTACATAAATCAAAACTAGTATGTTAGGCTCTTTTTATTTAGCAAAACAGAGGAAAAGAACCTACAGATACTTTATACCTAAGATGTCTGTTAAAGATGGACAGCGTGATTAGCATTTTCCTTTCCACAACCTAGAAGAGGTCAGTAATAATTGTTTTAGACTCAAGATGGTTTAACTTTCAGATACTGGAATTTAGGTGAGAGATTTTCTACTGCAGTCCCCAGCTGGTGACAGTAAAATCAGTTACAATAAAAATTCACATCTGTTGAACATCAGTTCTCCTGTACTAGAGAAAAATCTGCAGCTGATATCTGGTGCATGGTATTAGTCAAATAGAGTCATAAAAAACCATCAACTATGTATGGAAAAAAGCATGACATTACATTTCTACCTTAAAAATTATCTAAGATGTTATTCATGCCTAAAATATTATGTAAGATCTGACGCTAAATGCTATTAAAGCTCCATTAATTTTTGGTGACCGTTACCAGAATTTAAGCACTGAGAGGAAACCAGAACAAATGTTGGAGATAAATTTCAGAAAGAAGGCAAACAGACATGGGCCTTAAGAATTGTATTTTGCCTGAGAAATAAAATCAGGATATAAAGAGAGGAGGGCTTGTTACAGAGGGGCAGATGACATTTGACAGCAGAACCATCTCAAGTGGCAACACAATAAACCCTGAAGTCAAGGAGAAGCAATCCTGTGTCTCATTTGAGACCATAACAGGACATCCTCCTTTTGGATAAAACTGATGCCCATCACAGTTTGAATCACTGAAGCTGGAAGCATCCCCACGGTTGGATGTCCCCTCTGGAAATCATCTAGTCCAATACTCCACTCAAATCAGGGTCTATTACAGCAAGTTTCTCAAGGCTGTATCCATTTGGGTTTTGAATATATCCAACAATACAGACTTTACAACCTCTCTGGGCCTCCTGCCACCTTTGCTAGATTTCCTGCTCATTGGGATGGACTGTTCTTGATCTTGAAATAACACGTCCAGCACAACTAGCACAGTGAGACAGCGACCTGCACTGTTTAAGTTGCCTTTCGGAAGCAAAATTTTTCTGTGTAGTTTCTGTCTTAGAAAAGTCTTTGGCATTTTTGCTTTAAATGCATGAAAACCTGCTCTTCAGCTGGGGTATAGAGACAGCTCAAGACTCCACCATTCACACAGCTGAACCTGCTCTGGCATTTACAGTATCTTTATATATAAATATATATATATAAACATAATAGCATAGTAAAAGTCCATTATCTCTATGCCATCAATGCAGAGTTCAAAATAGCAAAACCTCAGCAAGGAAGAAGGTGATTTGCAGATCTTTGTTAAATATCAAAACCACAGTAAGTCACCTTTCATTTTGTGTTTTCTCACCAGAAAGGGTATGGATAACAGAGCTGTGAGCAAATGGATTTTATTCTATATTTGTCTGCTAGGAAGCATTCTTGAAGACAACAAGTATTCCTCTCTGAAGGAAAGAGCTTCAACTGTTTTCATGTTATAAATACAGAAAGCTTTTTTCACACATTTAAGGACAGATTTCCTAGGGGGCTTTTTTGTTGTGTCTGTACATTAGAAAATTGAGAGAGACATGCACAGTCAACTTTGTAGTTCTATTTTTCTTCTCATACACTCAATAATGATAAATTTGGAACCGATGAATTGAGATATGAGCAGTAAATTTGAAAGTTAATCCTTAACTCCGTTTTCCTTTTATTTCTTAAAATGTGTCCTTTCCATGTATAACTGTAATTCTCAAGTACATCTATACAAAGTATAATGTGCTACAAATTGGAATTTTTTTTAACAAGAATCTGCCACCCAGTGCTCTTGCTATAGCACATAAAGACATGAAGTCTTCAGAACTAACTTGTTCTAAAGGTCTTATTCAGGCTTTAATCAAATCCAGTGTGAATGGTGAGGCAGTAGTGTCAGTTAATTTATCATATTGAGAGGAAATAGTACTTTAAAGCACAGAATGGCAAAGACAGGCATGAGCTTTTATAATAATTCTGCATTTCTGATGTAACAGTGCTTAACCTCGACAATAGAGTGCAACTGATTGTAAGTTTAAATATTTGGAGTCCAAAGATGCTACAATCTGCTCTGTGTTCTGTCCTGCAATTGTGAACCTCAGGTTTTACCACTTTCTAAACTGTTCAGAAAAATTAGATCATCGAGGTGACAGATCACAGGGCAAGGAGTTCATATTTTCAGTATCATTGCCCATTCGGTATTTCCAAGACACATTTCTTCTGTGTCAGAGCAGACAACTTAGATGACTCTGGTCAGTGAGGAGAAGGTTGAGGTGTGGGGACAAGCACACGCACCAGCAGCCTCTCTCCACAGAGGAATCAGCAGCCCTGTTCCTTATGCAGAATGCTAATAGCATGATTTGTTTTGTGCTGAAAATCTTATGGAAATGGGGATTTGATGCAAGTACAAACATCAAAGGAATCATATTATGATGTAAGCCAGCACTCTATTAGTTATCAGTGGCTTCATAGGTCAAGGGGTAAAAAGTAGCCCTTAATTTGCACCCCCTTCTTGTCATTAAGAATTCTGCCACACCCACTGGTGACTAAAGCAGCAACTTGATTGCCCCTGATCCTGGCAACAACATTTCCAGCTGCTCTGAGATTACTTCTCTGCATACAAATTCACATATGCAAAATACTTAAAACTCCCAGAGGACAGCTTCAGGATTGCAAAAGAGAGATGAACTTTTGGGATCATCATACTGGTATGGCTCAATTAGTGCTCCTTGCATTTAGCCTGAGAGAATAAAGCGCAAGCATTCAATGGAAGTCACGCACATGTGTCGAGAGGTTTGTACAAGATGTTTTTGTTTGTTTCTGCTAGGGTGGGAACGAATTTGACTTGTTTGTTGTAAGACTCTTATTGCTTCATCACCAGTGGGATATGGAATGTCTGTAACATTCATGTTCTCCTTTGAGATCAGCAGCACTGGAGATGTCTAGAGTGGACAGGAATGAGAAATAGATCCATAACCATACTTGCAATGCTGTTTCCACTATGGCTTTTGGACTTTTTGGTTTGTTCTAGGCACGTTTTAGGCAATCCAGGAACTTAGTCTGAAAACTCAGTTACATTACAAGGACTTTTAAAGGGGCCATGGCTAATCCTAATGCCCATCTTCAACACTCCTGATTCTGAGGGAAAAGACAGCTTTCCAGTTCTAATATTTATAATATCTCAGTTGCATTACAGCAAGGAAGGAAACCTCACTCTGCAGCATCATTTAAAGTCCCCATTTCCCTCTTGGCAGGATGTACCTGATGAGGAATATATTGCAGTTACTGTGTTCACGTCAGCTTCCATGATGGATGCACAGCTGGATTCAGTCAAGGAGCCTTTGACAGTCACGGGAGCCACGCTGGGATGGCGTAAGGCAGCTTTCAAGGGAGCAATGTGGTTGTACTGAACAGAGGACATGCAGCCAGTGAAACCGTAGGCATTTGCTTTTGAGACTTCAGGGTCCAGTGTCAAACTATCTGCAGTACAAAAGAAAAACACTCTGTTATCTGTTTTAGGAAAGCATCTAAAAATAAAAATAATTTTTTTTGCCTTAACCACCTCTTCTCTTCATCCAATCTCAACTGTTCAGCAGTCTTCAAGTTCCCCCTGGCCTGCCCCATTAGTTTCCCATCCCCAGTCCTTCCTCTGCAACACTACTTACATTGAATCAAGTTGGCTTGGACATGAAAGCCTGCATTGCACTTCCTCATCCATTTTCTCTACTGTTTGGACACAACCTAACAAATCACAGGTGCTAACCACGGCAAAAACAACAGTAAAAATATACAGTAAAACCAGCAACATTGAATATCACAGGATCCTGGGGATGATGCACTTTATCTTTTTTCCATCCCTTAGTATCATTTTCACAGATACAGACCGTATCTTCAAGGCATTCTACCTCCTCCACTATTTTAACGAAGGACTCTGCTCTCTATTGCCTATTACACAATGCTTCATGTTGCTGAATATCGAATGGCTGGCAAATATAAGCTTCCACCCTTCTTCCAGAGTTAATTTTTCAACTTCCTTTTCCAATACACCCAATGAAGTTACTATATTTTTATGAACAGATTTGCTAGGAATCCTTTTAGTTATGAGCCAGTCTCTCACTCTGCTAGCCCTATTCCATTAATATTAAAAAAAAAAAAGTATCCCACCTTTTATCTAAATCAAACCCAATATCTCCATGTTCTTTTCCAGCCTGAAGATGAGGTAGACCAGTTAATTTATCTGTTGGTCTGTGTTCATTTAAAGTTCACAAAGAGAAATCCAATTCAAAGGTGTCTTTTATTTAGTTCCAAATGTTTTAATATCAAAGATTGTTCGGGAAAATCAGTGAAGGACAGTGAAACCACCTTTTCTTTCCTCCAAGCTCTCATTTATTTACTTTCCAGAAATTGAAATTTATACTGCTCAGAGGTCTGTAACATGATGTGCCTTATATCTAGGTCAATCAAACAAGAAAAAAAAAGGCACAAATGCACACATCTATGGTATCAAAAGTTATTGAAAGTCTTAAAATTTACCTGCTAATGAAAAAACAAACAAACAAAAAACTTCTAGCATTGTAAGTTTTGGAAATGCTTTCTCTTGAAGCACTTGGAAATACTACTCTTGAGAGAGTAAGATGATAAACTTCAAAATATGGTCCAATTTTTCCACTATCATCCATATACAATGATTTTGCAAACTCTCAGACAAAAGGTTTTAGTAAAAAAAGATGTTCTCTTATGAATGACATTGCTACTTGAATTATGTAAAATTCCTTTACATATAAGAAAATACAGAGAAATCTCAAAACTAGCTGAAATCAAACATTATTTTGGTGCTCAAGATCTGTGACTGTTACATCATAAAGTCAGAGGGAATTAGCTCAGAAAAATTTCTAATTATGTTTGAATGTCTTCATGGAAGTATAATGTGGAAGAGTTTGGCTGTTTCTCAGCAAAGCAAGGTGGGGTGTGAGCTTCGTCTCCAATGGGTCTCACAGGAGAGATGCTCAGTCTGTAGAACTGCCATGGAGACAGTCCCTGGGCTGAGAGTAACTGCAAGAATGAAAGATGGGAAAAGAAATGGGGAGGCTTTGTGACTTGGAAAAACTGTGGTTTTACAGAGGTTCACATTTGCTCTTCTCAAAGTGTGTAGGAATTGGCTGCTTTCAGGTTTTTAATGAGATTTTGGCAGGGGTGTTATAAAACAGACAAATAATTCTTTCCAAGTTTCTGCAAGACGGCTTATATAAACCTGAAAGACTGATTTACAGTACTTGCCATCTTTGTTGAATTTATAAAACCCTTTGTAAACATTTCTACTCTCAGCCTTTCCTGTTTTCTTAGCTCTGACACAAAAGGTGGATTTGTTGGTATCTTTTAGACATCAGGCAAACTAAATTGCTCTGTTCTGCCCCAATGTGCAAAAGGTAAAGCCTAAGAAATAATGAATTCCTTTTTCATGCTACAGTAGTTTGAAAAGTCTGAGACACAGTACTTTTGAAAGCTTTTTTTAAAAGTCAAATTAAGGGCCAATTCCAGGAGTCTTTTGTCAAAGTAAGCTTTGCATGAATGAGAACTAGGAGATTTATTGTTGAAAGGCTTTGAAATTTGAAAAAAAAAAAAAAAGAAATCAAAGAACTAAACAAAACCAACCCCAGAGTCCTCTGGTAAAAATCCCACGTGCACAGATACAGTTTGGCTTATAATATGGCTTTAGATGCATGCCTTAAGTCTTTCAGAAAGTGGGGCTTTCACTGTTCTCAACAAGAGACTTTCATAACTTGAATGTGAACAACTTGTGCTGCCCTCTGAATTTTTGAGTGGGTAACATAAATCTGTGATTATGACTTAGTTCCTTCTGTGAAAAGCTTATTAAAGGCTGCTCTGTCACTTGAAGTCTTTAAATCACAATAAAATGTTTTTTCCAAAAGATATTTTCACTACATGACACAGTGCTCTGTGAGAAACGCAGCTCGATGAAGTTCCAAGGTCTGTGTTGAAATAAGGTTGTATAAAACACCAGTGGCCTTCCTCTGGCCTGGTTACACTGTGAATCTTTCCATGCATTTGATGGACCTGGAATAATCACACTGGATTGCTGGTGGCAGCTTGCTTTGATATTCTGACATTTTAGCATTACATTTCTGTTCTTGGTACTGAACAGTGAATTACTTTGGATGGTTTCTACATGAGGGGCAAGAAGGAAATATTTTTCAGGTTTTGAGTAATTTAACTGTTCATTCTCTACAACCTAAGTTTACCCATACTTTTAGGAAGCAATTTTTAAGCTTTGTCTGCTGAGTAGTGCATAAGTTGGTCTGGCTTCTTGCTGGATCCTTTATCTGCTCCCTGGAAGCTGCCTGCAATGTCACAGCTCAGTAAGTTTACTGTTGCTTCTGCTTTCCCGTTTTCCATGTATTTGCAATGGCTTCCATGATAATGAGGATTAAGTCTAACATGTATTTTTATTTTTGAAACTTCATTGATTGTATCAACATAACTTCTCAGCTGATTCATTTCTATTCACCAAAACAGACATCCTGTTCCACTGCTGTTTCTCTGTGCACATCTGCCATATACGACACACTTGTTTTAAGATCCTAAATAAATAAAACATTTTTAAGTCCTAATGTCTCAGTAATGGGGAATTAATTTTCATCATAAATAGAATTCTGCTGGAGTTCTTTTTGGACCAAGCATTAAGCTGTTCAAGAAGGTATCAGGAAATTGACATGTAAATGATAATTAATATGACAGGTAATTGTAATCAAAGAGAAATCAAATGTGTTATTAGTGTGTAAAGAAACTGACGTAAAGGACCTCCTTTCTAAAGCTAACACTGTGGTCATAAACATTATCCAATGTATTTTTGTTCTTTTTTCTTTTTATAAACATGAATTTCATATCAGAAACTTAAATCTGAGCCCAAAGTTAACTTGTGTGCTCATTTACATCCAGCAAGGCCCATTATGCATTTCCTTAATCAAAATCTATTTTTGTCAGTGAGTGCAGACATAGTCTGTTTTAAATGTCTATGCCCCAAATTAATTAATTAACCTAAGTGAATTGCTGGTAGAAGTGCAAAGGACAATTTACTCTGTGTGCTGAAGCACTGGTTGTCTTTTTTTTTGAGACTGAGAAACAGAGGGATGATTTTTGTGGTAGTTAAAATTGTAGCCATCACCTCATTTTGCCAAGGTGCTGAACAGTACTGGCAAGATTACTTCCTGGACATTGTCAATAGATTTGGAGTCCACGACCTTGAATCAAAAGACTCCTGTAGTCTCCACACTGCACCTGTTTCAGAAGAGTTGACTACCATGTACTGTGCAGTTACCTCAAAAAATAGGCTGCTGCATCCTTCAACAATGTCAGTACACATTGCTGATACTAGTTATTAATTTAGAAAGGGTAGAAAGCGTATCATGGATTAGACTTGAAACAACAAAAAGACATTTTTGGTATCATCTCATTTCCTGATGTGACCCTGCCCCAAAGGCAGCTTAGTGAACAACACAGGAATTTTTCCTGGTTAAAACCATTGAGCTCAACCCATTTTGCTCTTCCTCAAGAGAAGGATGAATGTGAACAGGAGACAGGCTCCAGTCATTCAGTGTGCCTCCAAGACAGTTCTGAAAAAGCAAGGGACAACAAGATCAAAGCTAGTTTTTCTCACAAGTTTTCCCAGGAATGAGCAGAACATGCCAGGATTTGCTTGATAGCAATTGAACATTTCATGCCAAGTGTAACATTTGAGAATTTTTGTTTCATTAGGCTTAACAGAGATAATTTCAGACATGCATTTAGTGTGTTTTCTTAAAGACAGTTTGTCATCTAAAATGAAGCACTGCTTAGAGTTGCAATGTGAAATTTGTTATATGTCACAATTTTTGACATTTGAATCCTAATCTGTCACAACACAGCCACCCTATGTGATTCTGCATGGGCTCAAAATATAATCTATAAAAAGAACAAAATGTGGAAGAATATGGAGAGACTATGTGCAAAAGAATACATGCTTATCTCAGGAGCAGACGGTTAAAATCAACTCAAGCAGCAAGAAATTCAGACTACAAATAAAATTCCTGGGTACAAGTAGGTGACCTTAGACACTTACGTAGGCCATATTATCATCAATAAAATGGGGGTTTAAGCATGGTGTTATGATCATACAGTAAATGATATTGCTGAGGAAAAAGTCTGAATAGATTTGGTCTCCTTTTGATAGAGATGATGGCTTTACCGGCTTAGACTTTGGAGAGCTTGAAGTGCTTGGGATAGTCAAACTTTGCTTATTTTAACTGCTGCCATCTTGGTCCCAAATGCCTCTCTTTTTATCATAAGCAGCCATTTCCATTCTCTTAATGCTTTACTAGGCTGCTAGGAGGAAAAACTGTGACTTTTAAAGGTGCCTTATAACACATCCAAGAGATCTTTTCCCAGGGTGTGGTCCTTCTAAGAAATAGGTATTTAGTGCAGTAAAGAGCTATGTGGTGACCAGAAGATTCCAACCAATATATCTTGCAGTCATTGCTGTATTGTTTAAACTGCTAGATCACAATATTCTGAGACTGTGACTTCAAATTTCTTGAGCAAATTGTGATCTTTTGAACTTAAAAGGGGAAGACTTTCCACCAAAAAAAATGGACTTAAGTATTTTCCACAGAAACTGTCTAAAAGGAGATGCTCTGTGATCTCTTCAGTATATAGGTTCCATTTTCCTCTTGTGAACTTTAATATGAAAAGCTATCATAGAAATCATAATAATTGTACTGCATCTACATAATAATATTAATAAAATTACTTTCCAGATAAACTTTCTTCTATGTACACTTGATATCAAAGCTGAATGATTCAGTGTAAGGACTCCTAAAACTTTACAGTGTTTTAACTCAGACTTTTAGAGATAAAACATATCATGATCATGTGCTAGACTACAGTGTTCTTCTCATTGCCAGTGTGAGAAGGTCTGGTAATTCAACACTTTGAACACACAACTAGATTAGGTTAACGTTACTAGATGCTAAAGAAATCTGCACAGCCTTTTTTCTTCAGAATACTCCTGAATCCCTTTCAATGCTACCTTTTTACTCTGGTATCCCTACATAGCTAGTACATTAAACTGCTCAGAAGCAAATATGCAGACAATGAGATTCACTCCTCTTCATCAGTGATTATTTTTCCAGGGACTAAAATGGTGAAAGATTAAGACATGTTGGGGCACAGTAAGAAGTTTTCAAAGAATCATTAAGGCCAACCCCAAAACAAGTAAATTAAATTTTCCATTGGGATAGCACCTTTTTTTTAGACAAGACCTAAACATATGCAAATTTGTCTCTGAGATCAGAGAATTACAGAATAATTTAAGTTGAAAGACACCTCTGAAGGTCATGTAGTTCAATCCCTTTTTAAAAGTGGAGCCAGCTTCATAGTTAGGTCAGATTGCCAATAGAACTCATGTGGTTAAATACAGCAGTATGATCTCTGCAAGGAGTACTTAAAGTAAATGAACTGGGACTCTGGTTAAGATTTCACTAAGGTTTTACCATAAACTCTATGACCTAACTGGGGCCTGAATCCAGTACTCACTAAAGTCCATGGAAAAACTCCCATTGATACTGATGAGCTTTGGATAGATCCTTTTGTGTCTTGCCTTTATATTTGTGAAGTAAAAATGACAACAAACTACACGACAATATTTCTCTATTGCTGTTGGATACTGTGAGGATGAATTCAACAGTCTTGGCTACTTGAATGCTGCTTCTTTTTACTCTCTTGCTTCAAAGCCACACTTACATTTAGATTGATCTTCCTAAGGCAGCTATATGGCCCCATTACTGTGGATCTGAACAGCTCACAGCCTTTAATGCTTTTACCCTGCCAGCACCTCTCTCATGTAGGGATGTTCTATTATCCATGCTTTACTGATAGAGAACAGAGATAGTAATGCTCAGACTGGTTCTAGTGGGAATAAAATGCCTGCTTACCATTATATCTGCACATAAATGGCTTGCCCAAGGTCATTCAAGCAGTCTGTAGCAGAGCAAGCATCTCTATGTTTTGAATTCCAGTTGAGCCCCCCCTGCCTTTAACGGAGGGTTTTTTTCCTATAATTCAGAGCTGGGTGTAGGGCAGCCATTGGAAAATATAGCAGATTTGAGAAGCAGAAAAATAAAATATCAGAGTTTAAGTACCTTTTGACTAAAGGAAGTATAATTGGGCTGGGGGGTAGGAAGCACTATTATTTAAAAACTGGACACTGTATAGAAGCGCACTTTTCAAGAGTTCCAGCTGTGCTTATAAGAAAATCCAGTGAGGAAGAGGTTTTAATCTTTTATGATGTCCTGCTGGAAGCTCATTGAGATTTCTCAGACAGTGGGAATTGAATGGTGGAATTGAGAAAGAAGGTGGTATAATCATCTGGTTAAGAAGACAGCATCAGGCTATTAGAGCAGGCAAATGAACAGTAGTGTGGTAGGAGAGGAGAAACAATTTTTCAGAAGAGTATAGCACAGGTAATATAGAACACATAGAACAGAGGTTTTCTATATGGTTCTGTTTCAGTGGACACATAAATGGCATCACATGCCTCTGGAAGTTTATGCTTTGCTAAGAGGATAACAATGACAAGGGAAAAATTAGAGGATATTGGTTTAGGTCACCAGTATTCACCTTCTGGTGAATCATTAAAAGAAGCTATAGTTGATGTTTTACACACATAGTATAAATAATGAATGGACATATTTATGTAATGCTTGATACGACGGCCAATTCTAACAAAGGACTAAAATGCCTATAACCAAGAAAGCATTTAGAATCTTACTGGAAATGTATAAGACTCTATATAAAGTGATATACTTGACAACAAAATACAGGATTTCTACTTTGCAAATTTCTGGCAGATTTTTCCTCTTCTTGTAATGGCTTTGTAGTGTGGAGGGGTAAAGATGGAGAAAGTCCATGTACAGGGCATGCAGAATTGAGGCCTCAATGCTATATGTAGTATAAACATTCCTTGCAGAATTCAAATGGAAAAGGACTGGGAGTGTAAAAAGGCTAGAGAGGATGAAGGCTCAGAGCGCTGTTTTTCTTATCGTTATGAAACAAAGATGGTTTGGGAGGAGTGTGTTTTCGTCAGCAAAATTATATCATTAGACTAAAATGCCACCCTGTGCAACCACACAGGCAGTATGAATCACTTTACTGAAGGAAGCAATGGCAGAATTTAACATTGCTATCAGTGCAAACAAGTAAAGTGCCAAAATTTTGCACTGATAAGGTATATCAATCGGAGTACTGGAATGCTCAGGCCAACTCTTACAGCTAAATCAGCCAGACCCCAATCCTATTAAAAACCCAACACACAGCAAAGGTTAACTCCAACACTAGAACTGATGAATCAGGAATATTTTTAGTAGAACCTACCTGTGACCTTGCCCAAGGTGAGTGATTTGATGGCCTTAAAATCAATCTCAGAAAAGTTGTGTTTGAGTTTGAGAACTTGATCAACCTGGAAGAGGTCAATAAAATTAATTCATTACGACAGCATGTAGACACCTCTAGATCTCTCTGTACTGCAAACTTCTGGGAATGCTCTCAGCTGCGAATCAGTTAATTCTGCCCCCAAGCATGATTCAGTTTCTAAAGATAGCAAAGCAAATGTGCTTTGATTTTAGCATGAGAAGCTGAAAGGTACACCAGAATAGTCATATAAAGGGCTTTGAAGAAACTTCTCCGGCAGAAAAGCTTAAAATGTTTGACAATGAAATCCCCCTGCTTCCCAAAATCCATGTCTAGTCACTTCAGAATGCACTCAAAGGAGGCCTCCCTAGAAATGTATTGTGAAGATAAGTTCTGCATAGAAAAAAAGCACACTGTAGCAGGCAACAGAAGACTGGTCCTTGAGGAAAACCCTAGCTTTTAGCATAAGCCTCCTTCCTAGACAACCAGGCCTACCTACCTTAACTGCTGTGCTAACTATGTTATCATTTTACCACCCAGATATGGAAATTGTAGGCAAAAGAAAAATAAAGGCACTCTTCAGTGCTTCTGTCTCCTTCTCATTCTATTCCTTCATTAACACATGGCTTCTCTTTAGGCCCTGCTACCCTTCCCTGTTAAATGACTGCTGCCCAGATCTAGCCAATTTGTTTTGTAATATGAACTGCTATAATTAGCCTCAGAAAGCAGAAGGAGCAGTATGATGGTCATCTTCTCCCTGACTTGGAAAAGTGACACGGGGAAACAGGGCAGAAGAGGGTTCTCATCTCCTGTGAGGCTGTCACAGTCAGCATGACTTGCTTCAAGCAAAGGGACCGGGCATTGTCATGCACGTGTTGGCTGCACCCTGCATTCCCTCAGTCTTTCCTCTTCTGTGAGAAGATAAGGCAACTGGAGTCACATTTTATCTTGGGACATCTACCGCTAATGAAATTATATTCACAAGTATTTGATCCTCAACTGTTTTTCTCATTTTGACAACTTTTTAATGATCCACACCGTGTGCTTCCTCTGGGACTACAGGTCACACAGACATCCTCTAGCCTCAGCACCATTCCAATGGTCCAGATAAACTTCTGGCCAAAGGTGTTTCCTAATTCACAGATTGATAGAGACAAGTGAAGGATCACTCTACTGAAACCACCACGGTTGGGCACTCTTTGAAGCAGGGTCTGGATGGACCTTTGGACTAAATCTCAAGTCTATTCTGCTGCTGATCCAACTTGCTTTGCACCAGGTCAACATGAAATCTTTGCATCCTGCTGGCATTGAAACCAGTGGCCCTGTTTGTGGCATGAAATACTATTTAAGACTCAACAAAAGCCATGGCATACCTGAATGATGAGCTCTCTGCCTTCTCTGTTAATCTTCACATGGTGCAGCTCTCGGTTGGCAAAATTTCCAGAGTCAACGGTGAAAATAAGGAGTCCATCCTTACTCAGCTTGTATCGGACCTGTAAACTTCCTTAAAAGCAGAGTAAAATTCTGTGTATAAAACCTGTGTCCATAATGAGACACTATTCAATACCTTTACACAACATATAACTACTTTTATTACAGTGGAGTAACAAGGTTAAAATGTCAAGAAAAAGGTTGAAGAGTTTGAACTGTAATGAAAAGTGCAAAAAAAATAATGCACTGGAAGAGTTTTCCTTCCTACTAGCTAACGAACTCTGCTATGGAGAAAGATAACTCAATTGAGTCATTAAGTATATCAGAGGAGAGTGTGTCTGTGTGGGTCAGGCATTTTGCAATGCCACAAAAGCTGATCTACATTAGTCTGTTAAGGGTCGCTTCCACCAGAGGGCATACAGGTCTTGCACTGCTCTATTAAACTAATTTTGGTGGATTTTACTATTCCTTTTCATCAAGATGTAACAGACAGTGACAACTGTGAGAATTAGAACTTAATTTCAAACATTTATAGGTCCAGACTCGTTATGATTTATATACAATACAAGAAAATATATACTGTAAATGATTATACAGAAAAAATATTACTTGGATGTTCTAATGCATTTGAAGAAATAAATATAATTCATATAAAAATAAATGCCAAACATCTCTTTCAGTCTTTGTATCAGAAAAAGCATTGTGGCTGCTGATAAATAACAGTACCGCAACAAATCAAAATGAATGAGAAAATGAAGAATCCAATATGAATTTTAATCCTTCCACAAATGACTACAGAGTGTATATATATATATATGTAATTTAAAAGGAAAATAACTTTTTCTGATAAAATCCTTTCAAGCTTAGTTTTCTAGGAACTAGGGAGCACAGAGAAAAATACTCTGTGAACTACTGGAATTCTTTTTATGCATCAGCCACCACAGGAAGTAGAACAACAGTGGTACCATGGAGTTAAAAAGCTTTTCTGGGACTACTTTGTTGGTGTCTCCAAGGAGAAAATGAATGCTGAGAGCACCACAACCCTGAGCAAAGGTCCTTCATGTATTCCGTGTTCTGAAAATCGTAATTAAAAAAAAAAAATATCCTACCTCCTTCCATTTCAGTGCTTTTGTTATTAATACCACAAGTACAAACTATTCCAAGCATCACTAGATTTTACAGAAAGATCCATACGAACGTTACTTATGCAGAATGCTGGGGACCAATGGACTGATTGTCACTGAGGGACGTGTTCACACTGTTTTAGCTCTAGGACTGGTTTCAGTGTTTGCAGGGGCAATGCTTGCGCGCCCATCATGATGCAGCACCACGTCAGAGAAGCCAGTAGAACATCTGCACAAGCTCCTGCACATGAATGGTGCACTGACCCCACCATGCATGGGGCCTCTGACCGCAGAAGCAGCCTGGTTGGTTATGAGGTGAATGAGAAGCCCTGTTTGGTTTCTTTATTCAGCCATATTAATGCTGCAAGACTGCTTGCAGGTCTAGAGTTAGTGAGAGGGGATATGGGGTGGTTTTCCTTCACTGCATAGTGTGGATGTACCTGCTCCCTTCAGTCTTGCAGGTTCTCCCTCAGTAATGTCAACTCTGCTGTCCTACAAGCTACTGCAAAACCACTTTTACTGAGCTTGAAACAATGTATAAATTTCCTGCAGAGGGACAGTTTTGCCATCTCTACGCAACTCACAGTGATGTTGGCAGTTCTTGTGATTTGGACTAAGAGTCCAGTTGAGATTCTTTCTCCTTTTTCCTCACCAGGATGTTTGGCTGCTCAGGCTCCTCAGAGCTGTAGTTTTTGTAACATTTGGTATATTCCAGATGAGCACTACTGCTTTCTAGGCTTTGGAGGATAGAAACAAAGCTTCCGAAAATGAGAAGGAAAATAAGAATGATCTACTAGGATGAAGGTTTTTTAGCTGGTTGAGAGACCTGCTGGATCAGTTGAGATTTAAAGTGAAAATAATTTTTAAAAAAGGATAGAAAGCATTTACTTTCTCACACATAGTCATGGATGTTAGAGGGAAATTTGAGATCAAGTTCAGTAACAACTGCTGAATTATTCAGTGTGATATTATAGGTCCTGATTCAGCTGCCCTCAATCATACTGCAAAGCTCCATCCCCTCATTGCACAGCCAGAACAAGGAGCTACTGTCTGTCACTGTTCACGTGCCACTTAAAGGTCCAATTTAAATCACAATCTCATTTTCTGGTACTGAATGATTAATCAACAGGGAATAACAATGTAAACATGTTAGAATCATTTCACTCTAGAAAGACATGAGAAACACAAGTGCAACAAAGTTAAGGGACCTTCTTCAGACCTGCTCCTTAGGGCAGCAGGAGAGTTAATAAAAATGGAAAGGTTGCCTAACCTTCCGCACCACAGCTGAGATGACCACACAAAATAAGCTGAAAGTAAGATCTGGCAGTGTAACAGCTTGGTCCAAACTAAAAATCATGTCTCAGAAGAAGTACTCGATACCTCTGGAGCCTTTGAAAGTGTGAAAAACAGAACAGTTGCTAGATTTGATTTGTGACCTTGTACTAGTTGCTTAGTTTATAAATGTGAAAAGACTTTGCTCTTGTCATGCTATGAACACACAGGTATATAAAATATAAATGGTACCACTATATTCAGGTGATTAACACAGCAACCAGCACATTTGTGTTCAAAGAGAGCCAGCAAGATGTGCAATCTATCTAGGCACTCAGCTGCTGCAAACAGGGATATATCCATTAACTTCATCAGAGAAAACTGATTTTAAACCAGAAACCATCTGTTCCATTTGTTGGGAGACAATGGAGGAGGTTCTTGACATCCATTAAGAACAGATCTTACTTTCTGCAGTGGTACACTTTTACCTTAAATCATTTAAATATATCAGTGAATAGTATCTTATTTTATCAAATAGCTTTGAATTCCAATGGCAACTTTCTTTGGATGTCTGCTCTTCAAAACCATTGAATTCAAGTTGGCTTTTTGTCTTAGGTCAAATTTGCACTAATATAAACCAGAAGTATGTGGGCTCATCTCACCAGAGGTGTTCTAGAATTTACAACAGTATAGCTGAGAGCTGATTTTGGCTTGTATTCAGTACCAAAGCTTTTTCTGTTTTCAGAGTACAGATTAATTTGTCTGGCAGATTACATTTTACTACTTCACAGGCAAAATAAATGGATTATTAATTAAGATTATTATTAAGAATTTTTTGTCCTCTGAATTTTGATTACCTGGTCTGCTGACTTTCTTCAACACATCAACCCAGTGTCACTAACTGCAAATAAAAATCTGTGCCTAAACCAGCTCTATTCTCTCTATTATTTATTCTCTCTCTATTTTGTATCATTTTTGCCTCACAATAGGGATTCACACTAATCATAAGCAGCATAATTTCTGGCAGTCTTGTTGCAGTCATGCCTGTCATCCTCCGCATCTCCCCAGGTGTGAGCATGCACACCTGGATTGCCATGATGTTCAAGTAATGCACTGCCTGTTGTGTTTTCTTCCTTCTCTAATGTATGTGGAATTGCTGGAGGACTTTTCTATTAAGTCCATACAAGAGTCATGGAAGGAAAGAGAGAGGTATCATATTTTTGGCCTTAGACTGGAAAATTTTACTGAGCTCACTACCCCAGCAATGTTATAATAGGTATGAGTAGATTCACACTTCATTATTATAGTAATCCCTTTCAACTTCAAATTCTGCAAACTGCAGATCAGCATGGAGATAGCTCCATAACAACCCACAAAAGGAACAGGCACAGTTTAGCCACAGTGTTACACAGCACAGAGTGTCCTCTGTTTGCCACTTCTGGAGGAAACAAGTCCACATGGGTTGCCATGCTACTGTGATGAGGCCACTACCAGTATCAGATCTGGATTGCTACACATCACTGTGGTCTTCAGTCTGTAATCTGCAGTAGTATAATCTATGATTGCAGGGCTGAATGACACCTCTTTGTTGATATGAAACAGCTACAGAGCCATTTTAACAGGGTTCCTGGGGATCCCCTTCTGCAGAGGGAAGTTCTGGGAAACGGAGACCAAAGGAAAGTATTTATGTTTTCCCACGCTGATGAGTAGCTTGGGGATCAAGTGCCAGCATAATCAACCTCCAGGCAGCTACAGGAATAGCACAGTGCCTTCAAACTGCTTCTGCCTTTTTGCTGAGAACAAGAAAGATGTAGTAGTAACTCTTAAGTCTAGTGGTAATAGCTACACTATACTGGTTAGAGATTTCTATGTGTTCAGGCTGAAGAAGAAAAAAATATTCCCAAGCCACACTGTATGAAGACATACCTTGACCATATTAAAGACTCTATGTCCAAAACATTTTCTGATTGAATATGTCAACAGAAGAGTTGTCTTTCTTTTTCCTGTGTCTACAACAGTGCCTGAGTGGAATGTCAGAAACATCTGGTAGTTTGTGGCCTATGCCCACTAATTTTGCATTAATTCTGGACTGCCAAAGCTTGTATTGAAAATTAAACAGTAATTTTTACATCATTGCCTGGAAAAGAGAGCATGGGAAAATGTTATAGAATGTTCTAGCTCAGGAAAAGACTTCTTGGCTTAAAAGATCTCACCTAGCTATTTGGCTAAAAGGTTAAAGCAGCTCTACAGAAAACTAAAAAAAATGATACCAGGAATTTGATCTATAGATCCATCATTCATAAACAAAGTTTTTGTCACATGTCACCAGGACCACAGGTGTTGTGCCATTTAGACTTGAAGAACCAAACAGCAAGGAATGGAACGTGATGTCTTTGGAGTCTGAGACTTCTCTGCATGACCTTCATTTACAAAAGCTGGTTTTAAATGAGCCCATTTTGAACCCAACATCTCTGCCAACTTCAATAGCACTTTTTAATGACTTAAACTGTCTGGAGCAGCTGGCAAGACATCTTGCACCGCTCAGAAAAGCTGAGGTTACTTTAAGGAGCAACTGTGGGTGGCACACATAAAACATACAACTTTATCACCATCATGTAACATCAGTAAAAATCATTTAAATCAGGGAAGCTGACAACTGAAATTTGGGAGAAATGTGCCTGTATAAAAAGATGAAACACTCCATTAGGAAAAGGGTCTCAGACAACCCCTGCATGTCCCACTGCCTCAAAGGCACTCAGAAACAAAGGAGTTTATGACCAATAGAACCTCTTACAAGTGTCTCAAACCAGCAGTCACCCTCATCAGACTGTAAGATGTTAATTACACCACTGCGTCTACCTTCAGCACTCACCTAAGCTATAGCTAAAAGAGAAAATAATTAAGGAAGGCATCAGTTAAACAAAGGGTGGAATATATTAGTGAGGTTATTGATGTGGCTATTATGAAGAATAAAAAAAAAGAAATATTTAGCCAAGAAAGCCATTTGCTGCTCATAAGGTGGAAATGTTTGTTCGCTCCTGACTGCAGAACATGACAGTTTTCAGTTCTCTCTACCACAAAATATCTCTGGCAACTTGCACAGATCCAGCGTGACAGTGTCGCTCTTCGTAGCCTAGATATTTAAAAATGAACTACTACTTTCTCATTTAGGAGCAGCTGGCTAAGAAACCTGCTCCTTAATTAGCAGTTTCTCCCCAGGGATATTTACTCAGTAAATTTACTCTTCAGTGGAAGTGCCGCTGGTGATTTGAAAGAAACAAGGCCCATCTCTTCAGCATCCAGTGGTATTTAACTAAGAAAGTACTTGCAGATTTTAAGAGGTAACTCCTGCTGTTTTGCACGGTGAAAACAAAGAGGTGAAAATGTTGAACACATTTGCTGATATGATTACTCAGCTACTGCATTTGCTTAAATGACACTTTTATATAAGATTAAAAAATAGAGCCGTCCCCACAAATTTTTGTAATCTTTTATGTTAGTAAAAAAAACCTGGTGTTCATTTGAAAGCCTCCCACTCAAAGCTTGAGACATTCAGGACTTAAGGATCATATTCAGGTCATTTTATTTTAAAAATACACTTTCACTTTGCATTTTTTCAACTTGGGAAAAAAGCCCTTAAAGGAGGCTACATGGAGGCTCACGACCTCAGTTCACTTTGCAATCCTGCTAGGCAGCTGGATCCAGATTGAGAATGTCACTTAAACATCAACAAATGTAGCTAGCTCCCTGACATGACTGACAAAAGTGTTTAACCTTCATAGACATCTTATTCCCACTAGCTGCCAGTTGGCTTAACAAAGGCTGACCGGCAATTAAAAAGGAATTGGCAGATGCTTCTTGCTCCAAAGCTAGAAAATATTGCAAGTCTAAAAGATGACCTAGAGGACCACAGTCATAAAGCTCATCATGCACATAATGAGTGGCTTAAACACGGAGCTTATTTCAGAGATTTTAAGAGGAACACTTGTCTGACCAAAACAGCCCATGTCCCTGCCGATGTGGCTGGCCTAAAATAGGAACTGGGCTAACCCATGGATGTGGGATAACACTAAACAATGTCTTTCCAGTTTAGCTCACAGGTAAGCGTACACAGGGGTGTATTTATGTATCCTGGAGGTGACAGATAGAGCACTGCCACAATCTCCCAGCTTGGATGATTGCTGACAAATCATCTTCCTTCTTTGTGTCACAGTTTATCTGTGGGTGAAACTGGTGAATTTTAACATCCTTTGGAAAATGACATGAAACTTCTGGGTAAGCAGCAATTTTAGAAAGTACTATTAGTCATTACCATCACCTCTCTACTCCCCAGTACCTCTTTCTGGGGAAGGGACTGGTTATTCTTTCTTTTACATGGTGATGGTACGTTAATTATCTTTTTTTCCCTGAAGGTGACAGTAAATATGAAGGAAAGACCGGAGGGCACCAGCTGCAGTTAAATCTCCCTGAAATTACCTGCTTTCTGATGGTGACATTTATTCTGGTAAATTTTAACTTATACCTTTTCTACACATTCTTAAGAATTTTTAAAATAATTTAAAGACTCTTCATTAACAAAAGGTATCTATATGCTACTGTTGGATCTGATGTTCAGATCTCTCCTCCTGTCTTTAAACACACACTGGATGCCATTAGTCTTCTCGTGGTCAGACATTCAGTAGGGTCTATGATTTACTCACCTTTGTATGTAGAAAAGTCTTGGCAGGTTTTCATCTTACACTGTACTTTTCATTTAAGACTAGTGTAGCAGCCAGGTTGGAAGTAAGAGGTTTTATTCTTTATCCAGTGAATGAAATAAAAAGTATCATCCTCTGAATTTTATTCCAAAAGTTCAACTTGGCTTTGCAAATTATGCATCATCGCTAACTCTGTGTGAACAGCTCGCAGGCAAAAAAATGCTGAGATAGTCTGTGGTGATGCCCTGAGGAATTCACACCAACCTACCCCTACTGAGATCCTACCTCATGGTTTCCATTCTTTTCCTAATATCTTTCAATCATTCCTGTTTCAGTTTTGGCAGTACAGATACCTATTCAAGGAAGAACTTGTTTCATGCTGGCCTAACAAATAACCATAATGTTCAGCAATGAGAACACAGAAAAAGATGATCTGAACAGAAAAAAATGAAATAATCAATTTGAGCACTAGATGATGTCTGTGGAGCAGGAGAGTGAGCAATAATCTTAAATAAAACTAGATACAAATAATCATATGCCTCTCATTTCAAACCTTCTTTTTATTCTTAACTCATAATAAAGACAGCACAGAACTTTGTGGATTAGTGGCTTTCTAGAAGTTAATGATCCTGGTTTGTGTTGAGTTCTACAGACACTGTCTGACTGGTCATGAATCTCTGTGAGATGTCCTGGTCCTCTAACCAGAAAGTCCATCTAAGCACTGCCAGTTTCAAAGGTTATGCCACCCTCTGTGACTGGAGAAGTTGGATCCTTTAATTAGTGACCTGGATACTACAAACAAGATAAAGATGTGTGTTTGGGCCCAGGCTGGCTCTTCCAAGTATCATTGCCTTGGGGTCCATGTCCTGTGTAAACAGCTACACTACTCCAAGGCAGCACTTGAGCCCACAGTGCTGCAGAGCTACAGCTCTCCCTACACAGCTCTCTACGTCCACAAAACAGATCATTCACACGTTAAGAATAACTGAAAAATGAGTACTATCAAGCTTCAGGGCTAAAGGCTTTGGCAAAATGGTTCTGAAAAGACCCTAATTTCAGAATTACTGAAGAGCATATACACATATATGCAGTATCCATATGAACACAGGAGCTTATGACCCCCTATCCTCCTTCTCCAGTCTTCCAGTATAGCTCCACAGAAATCCAACAATAAAATGACTTTTCAATTGCAAAATAAGAGCCAGGAACTTAAATCTTCTAAGAGATAAAAACCTCCTCCAAGCAAATAGGAATGCATGTTTTCTTCCAAGCTGATTATCTGTAGACAGTGGTCTGGGGTTTTATGCCAGACACCAGTAAGTTCAAAGTCAGTCTCTATTTATGCAGAACACAGATCAATTATTAACTGCATGCTCAGCCTTTCCTGCTCAATGTAATCCAATTACAGTTCCCTTGTTTTTCCCTTGCGGTTCTCCAGAACATCTCTTGACCCTTCAGTACAGCAAAATGATCTTCATGAGTACAAACATGTCTATGAATTGAGCTAATGAGACGGATCTTTCAGTTCTCTCCTCTTGGAAAGCAGATAAAGAAATCTGCCAGAGTCCTTGGCTGAATGTTGTGGCTGCTTTTCCTTTCTAAGTCTTGCACACTTAGAGATTTAAAGTGCCATATGCTAAAACAAACAAATAAACAAAAAATTGGTTTGGGCACTGAATCCAACTCTTTCCTCAAAGACTTTTTAGTGCTGGATTTGAAATGAAAACTCTAATCAGTATTTCATTTGCTGTGAAGTGTGCTTACAGCAGGGAATCATCCAAAGGATCACAGTTGTTTCTAACCACAGGAGCTTCTCTATTTACTTAAAGAAACTGATTGGGAGAAGTCTTGTCACCCCAACCCTTTCAACTCATGATGCCACAGCCAGCCTCCCATTTACAGGCAACTGGGGAAAATGTCTTTACATTCACCATTCCCAGTGAAACTCTCACTGGCCCTTCATTCAACAAATAACATAAGATTTCAGGGTCAACAACAGCAATTGTTCAAAAGTATAAGATATATAGTCCTATCTGCCATATGAAATCACTTAATGCCTGTGAACCAGAGCCAGACCAAGAACGATTCTCAGTCACTCACAGGTAGTTGCTTGAAAACTAGTCTCCTCGACAAAGCTGTCTCCCACCGTTGCCTGCTCCTCATCTATTAAAAATAACTATACCTGAACCTGAGCACCATTTTCCACTTCAGTCACAGAAATTGCTCAAGTTGTTCAATAGATGTTTAAAGTCTGTAAGCCAGAATGTGTTCTTAAAAGATAAGACTATTGCACTAACAACAGCAGATCCTAGAAGGTCTTTCTGTAGCAGTTAGTTATGTTCTCTGCTACCCACATCACAAAACTAAAGCCTGCAAGGTGATAAAGCAAAAGATCCAGCAAAATCAACCCCAAAACCCACCCCAGTGTTTCATTAAGTCCTACTTTCCCTAATTATTTTAGCTTTGCTCCATTGGACTCCTGAGTGCACAGCATGAATAGAATAAAAATATTTTTTGCCTCAAAGACTGAACTAGATTTTTTGCCTTTCCTGACCACTGAATGACAAAGGCTTTGTTTGTGCCTGAGAAAAGTTGATGGAGATGCAGTTTAACAAACTTGAAAAGCAAAACCAACAAGAATTCACATGCCTTCAATAAAAAGGCAGCATCTGACTTAGAGACAGGAGATCACAGTAGATTTGTAGTTTATTAAAAGGAAAAAAAATCCGAAGCTTCTCACTAATGACATTTACTTCTTTTTCTGCAGAATGTTAATCCAGCTTACCTCTATTAGAGATTTTGGTTCATTTTCCTTTTTATTTCAAATGTCAGCTGATTTCAAGTCCTTATGAGACTGGGCAATGGAGTTGATCTGGGTCCTGCTACTAAATGCTGACTATCAGAGACCTAACAGAAGTATTTTTCCAGTTGTTTTCATTTGTACTTTTGTTTTTAAAAGTTTTGTGCTTTTTTTCCTTGTCTTTAATCTTTCCTATGCAACTTCAGAGTCTTGCTTTCCAAAAGAAATTGAGAACAGAGCTCACTGTGATGGCAATAGGTACTAGATAGAAACAAAGAAAAAAAGGACTCAAATTGTTAAGTTTCTTATGAGATCAGATAATAAATGTAGATAAATTTTCAATCACTCTAGAACAGTTCGAGATTCTATCTTTTTTATTTGATGCTGGCTATCTGCTGTTTTTCTAGATTAGGAATCATATTGTTTCCATGGAGAAAGCCAACAACACTGAGAATCAACGACTCGGGAAAACATTTTCTAGACAACATAATTCATCATATTCATATCACATTTGATTACTTGCTGGAGAGAAAGAAGAATGGAGAAAGGAGGAGCACTAACAGTTCCTTTTCTAACATTTTTGACCCACATCAGTTATTGTCTTTAGAGATTGAGACAAAGATTATAATACTAAGGTACTGACAACTTGATGAAATCCTGTATATTAGTAAAAATGTACAGTGAAAACTTAGCGTAGGAAAGATTTTTTTTTTTTTTTTTTTCCTGGGCAGTAGCTTCCTGTGATGTAAATAATTTCTGTGGACTAACACTGAAAAGGCTAATTAGAGATGTTTACACATTTTCTGTAGCTTAGTAGTAGGCACTATAATTTGAAATTTCTACAGCACAGATATTAAAAATGGATGGCCAGTTGTTATAGTACTGCTAATTTTATGGATGTAGGATCAATGGCACTATGTGAGCTTTACAAACATACCCATCTATATACACGTATACATATCAATCTTTATATAATACATACACACCTATATATATGTGTACCTTAAGAATCTGTGTGTACAATATCACAGTATCACAGTATGTTTGGGATTGGAAGGGACCTCGAAAGATCATCCAGTCCAATCCCCCTGCTGGAGCAGGAACGCCTAGGTGAGGTCGCACAGGAACATGTCCAGGCGGGTTTTGAATGTCTCCAGGGAAGGAGACTCCACAACCTCCCTGGGTAGCCTGTTCCAGTGCTCTGTTACCCTCACTGAGAAGAAGTTCTTTCTCAAATTTAAGTGGAACCTCTTGTGTTCCAGCTTGATCTCATTGTCCCTTGTCCTAACATTGTTTGCCACTGAGAAGAGCCTGACTCCATCCTCGTGGCACTCACCCTTTATATATTTATAAACATTAATAAGGTCACCCCTCAGTCTCCTCTTCTGCAAACTAAAGAGCCCCAGCTCCCTCAGCCTTTCTTCATAAGGGAGGTGCTCCACTCCCTTAATCATCTTTGTTGCCTTACGCTGGACCCTCTCCAGCAGTTCCCTGTCCTTCTTGAACTGAGGGGCCCAGAACTGAACACAATATTCCAGATGGGGTATGTAAGAGTGGGGAGGAGAGAACAATGCTAAGTTATTGGATACAGTTTTCAAAGGCATACACATGATTTAAAAGTGTAAGTATTAACTAATGATGGAAAGAATCCCAATGTCATCTTTAAAAACATCAGCTTTTGAAAACTTACCCATAAACTGCCAGGATATGAGCCAACTGATCAGAGATAAGAACAACCTTGTGATATAGATAAGTTACTTGGGTGGGAACTGTATCTAGAAATAATAGCTGCTAGGCACTAATGAGCTTCTCATTTCATAGAAGGAGGTCATCTGTATTGGTCTAGAATTGTAGCTTTTACACTGACATATGGTTGTACCCAACATCCATCATAACTTTACCTCCTTCATCAACCACCTGCCCTCTAAGGCTCCAAGTGCTGGAAGGGCTTTCTGTGTGGGCAGCATTGATCTGGGTCAGTGAAGCCATGAGTGAGCATGAGGAGATTTTATTTCCATTCTCAGATCTGATGCTGTCCTGTTGGATAACTCTAAATGAATCATTTTATTACCACAATTCTAGTGTCTCAATCAATATGTACAGTATCTTCTAACAATATGACCTTCTTTGCAGACTGACAGTGCAAAGAATGTTGGAGTTAAATGTGATTATCTATTAATTTTATTGAAAAAAATTGATTTTACAGGAAACTTTTAACACCTGACTTCATTAGACCATAGCTTTCTATACTTTCATATAAGGCCCTTTTAATATAGTCTAACAATGAATAAGCCTTGCAGAGACTTTCGTTTCTTTTATGTTAAATATTTAACACGGGAAGTCTGAATTACCAGAAACATTCTTCTCATTGCCACTTCTATTAACCAGTAATTTGCCTAGTTATTTTGTGGATAACAGAAAAGTGAGAATGCCCATTCTCGTTTCACCAAGAGTCTAACCTTTATTTAACCAATCAGTTATTCAGCAGAGACCTGCTTAGGTTCTACTATACACTGTCAAACTCAGCAAGATTCCTTGAAAATGAGCCAATAAGACAGAAGGAATCACACTCACTTTTAATGCTACAAAAGACATTATTATTCATAGTCCAGTAACTTTATGGCAGCATAAACCTCTTGGAGGAAAAAAGACTAACATATCTGAATATTATTTTCATTGGAATAATTTCAGTTCCAACAAGACTAAAAAATAAGAGGATATGAGATTAAAAAAAATAAATATTAAATTTGGGACAAAAAGCAGAGAATCATAGAATTGTTTTGATTGGAAATGACCTTTAAGATCATTGAGTCCAGCTCTAAACCATATCCCTAAGAAAAGGAGGATGAAGACAGGATTTTTTTTTTCTAAAGTTCTGAAAGGTTTGTCATTAATCAGCTGGGGATTCAGCCTTGAAAATAAAATTCATTACAAAACAAAAGCATCATGTTTACCCTTCCAACTTCCAATGCTAACAAACAACTCTGTGAGCTCTCTACTTTTCTGCTTAGTAATTTCTAACCTGGCAGGTTTTTATACATGACTGAAACGACTGTCTTGAAAGAATGACACAGAAGCATGCACAACGTAACCCTGAAAGAGACTTTCAGGAGCTAACCAAGGTCAGCTAGTTATCTGAACAATTCTTTGCATACCGTGCTACATTTTGTAATCCAGGGGTTTGAAGCCTGACATTTCACCAACTCTCTAAACCATTCTTACCTTCTTTTTACAAGTGAGTAAATAGAGGTACAGATCTGAGTGAAGTCCCCTTGTTTAAATTGCCAGAGTGTGCTGAGAGCTGCTCCACATAATCTCAAGAAGTACTGAGAGTCCCTATCTCCGTCTGAACCTAAGTAGAGGTCTGCAGACAGTGCAGTTGCCAAAATGCAAGGCTTATCTCTGCTTCTGTTGAGCTGCTGCAAGAGATTCTGGTGTCCTGATCCCAACCCCTTCTCCAACCACCATTAGAGAGTTCCCCCCTTCCAGAACTTCACGATTACAGCTTGCTCATGGTTGCATTTCATCAATAAAAGTCAATTGACTCATGTTTCTAAGGTCATTTTACACTATGCTGACAAAAGTAAAGGTGATTTAAATGGATATTACATTTTCATTCACTTTAGGGCCATTTTCCATTGCCTGAGTGGCATCAAGAGACCTGAGTGTAACTGAGAAGCGGATTCCGAGGTTTCACCTCAGCAGCTAACCTCTGGCACCCTGGAGTTATGCACTGGGATATTCATATATCTGAAAATCATAAACACTTGCCTCCAAGAGCAAACCAGAGAAGGAAATCTGGAACTGGATGGGAGAAGAGAGAGAGGGTTTCCTCAGCAGTGCCACCACCCTGCTGCAATTCCGCTTAGGGGAGCTGGGTTCAGGCACATATTCTCCCAGCCACTTCTCCCAGGAACTGGGATGCTCATCCCATGCCAGCCCAAATGTTAGCTGCCTAACATGGCCAGGAGATAAACTATTGCAAAAAACATATAGAGATTAAAAGCTTCCCCCCCTACACCCCCCACCCCTTATAGTTTCATTTGACATACTTGAAAGCTTAGCTATTTCAGAATTTGCAAGTCTTCAGAGTGGTCTGGGTCATTCAGTCAAGTGCACATATTCAACCACACAGCATTAGCTTTCTATTGTTCTGCCACAGGCTGGTGACTCACCAATACGCTTACTCATCACTTCCAGTGCTCCAATACCTGAATAACTCTTGAATAATTCAAACATCCCCATTTTTCAAGGATGATGTTTGTCTGGAGTGAGTTTTCTGAAAGCACTGTAAGGACTCAGGAGCCAGAGTCTTATTGAAAAGATGTAGGTCCTATGCCCCTAAAATCTTTATGTTTTCAAAAAGTCCCCACACCATGTACCTTTTAATAGAAAATGGATCTACACCTCATGTTTTGATCTGTGAACATAGAGAACTTTGATTTTCTGGCTTTAACAATCAAACAAACTGGCCATACTCCGTTGAAACAACCCAGTGAAGAACAATACATGTGCCAAGACAGAATGCGAAACATAAAATGATAATATATTTCTGCACCAAGTGTTCTTGTACGTTCATGGTATTTCTCATTCCCTTATCTTTGAGGCCTAATGGATCTTAGTGTGGAATAAACAGCAAGGAATTGCTGTTGTACAGTCTTTCCAAATGGAAGTCAGAGCACATTTTAAGTCCAAACAACATGATTATTCAAAGACTGAATAGGCAAGTGTAGCACTGAATGCCAAATAAAGGGACATAAAAAAGAGCGATGGCCATTTGTGTGAACTGAATACCATGAAGGTGATAAAGTTGCAGACACAGAAATGAACTTAAATCAGTGGAGAATTCTATACTATTCTCACAAACCCCAGTTACACTGGTCTCCCTTTGGTAGCAAATCAAGAGTACTTACCATTCTTGGAGAGAATCACAGCCAAATATTCATGAAGGGAGGTGTTGATGTAGAGCAGAAGGCTTGGAGTATGTGCTGTGAGAAAGCTGAATGCAATATTTTCCTTGGACATGACAGCATCCGCATAAATGGCAGAGCTTGAGGTGCTTGCGTTTTTTGTTACAGGGTAAGGTTCTTGGAAAATATAGGTAACAGAAGTGCCAGCTTCAAATAATGCAGAAACCTCTGAAAGTATATATAAACCAAGAGAATAATTTCATCTACTGCAATTTCAGATCTCCCAGGTAGGCATGAATTAAGTTGACACCCTCCAAAGGAGAACACTGCAAAATGTCCCTGACCCAGCTGTTACCACTTCCTTAATTTCAACTAGGAGTGTGTCCTTCCTTACAGTCTGTTTGTCTGGCACAGAGAAGGACAGTGTATGGAGACAGACCTCTAAATTAAACTATTTTAGTGCTGGAATCAGAGCTCCACAAGATAGAACAGGCTAAAATGTCTGTTGGCCAAACAAATGCTTGGTTCACCATCTTCTGACAGCTGACATAAAAAGGAATATTCTCTGCCTTTCCCCCACAGTAAAGACAATGTATTTGTCCTTTGCAGTCTCCTTTTTAAACAAAGTCATTATTAAAGCAACACATTGATCCGAAGACAGCCAGTAAGGTAAGCTGAAACATCTACCTGTGCATGCTCAGATCCCAAGAACTCACACTTATGTTTTTTCAATAAACAAAATATAGTCTGGCCATGAAATACACAGATGTGATAACAGCAGTTTTTTCTAATGTAAAACACAGTAATGTTAGGATGGTGATACCTTCATCTACAAACTGACTACAAGTACCTTCTCTAATAAAGCACCTCCACCTCTACAGCAGCATCTCCTAGCAGGACACTATGTGGCTATTTGATATGTGTCTCGTGACATCAGTGCCAAATCCTCAGCTTACGTAAGTGGGCATAGTTCTGTGGACTGCAGTATAACCAAGCCGATTTACACCAGCAGATGATTTGGCCCACTTAGTAAACCTGCTGCATTCAGGAAGTGAGTGGCAGCCGTGGAAATGAAAACACTCACATTGCACCTTGCTGTTATTGAACAGGAGTTTTGGTAGTTCCTTTCTCCCCCAAAGAACATGCTATCTAAATTGAATGTTCTTCATTTGCCCTGCTCCTTTTTCTGATATTGGCAACATCTCCTATGAGCCACCAGAAAGGTTCAGTGAGGACGCATTCACCACAGACTGAATCGTGCAAATCAGTTTTCTCCTGAATGCTTCATGCTTATTTTTAAAATCTTGTAATGTTTCAATGGCTTGTCACAGAGATGGCAAAAATACATAAAAAAACTACCTCTTTTTGTCACACCATTGCTCCAAAACTCTGTAAAGAAAAGCTCTCACGATTTTGTTAAGGTGAACAAAGCTAGATGAGGCTTAAAAACAAGCAAACTAAACATTCAGACATGGGTAGACAACTGTTATGAAAAAATGTCAGCCCTATTTGCTAATGTCTGGGCCATTATATGCAATTGAATACTGGACTCCTAGTGGGATGTAGCTGGCAGCTTTAACAGGACAACTAGTATCGTTTTAATTTCTGAGGCCACTGAAGTCAACAAAAGGAGGTGTTACAACCTGCTTAAGATAAACACTTAGTAATGCTGAAGTGACAGCTGATAGTAGAATGTCTTATTGTAACATCAGGGACACCAAACTGACAGGAGTGAAACTGCTGTAATTCAGAGACCACTAAGGACTTAGGATCAAAACTCAGTGCTTACCTTCCTTGCAGAAAGGTCCTTCATAGGCTGAGTTGGTACAATCACAGGAGTAACCATTATACTTCTCCACACATTTTCCTCCATTATGGCACAGGTTACCATAACTGCTGCAATGTCCTGGACATCCAGGTTTAACACCAGATGTCATTTTAGCTCTCTCTTCAAGGTCAAGTTTCTGTCCATTTAAATGCAGAGATCGAATGCATCCCAAAAATCCCTTTTGTCTGGAAGCCGTTCCCCCTGAAAAAGAGAGAAAAAAGCACATGCATTCATTGGTGAGCCTGCACAGCGATCAAAGCCCTCAAGTCCAATACAGAGGTACAAATATGAGTCCATGAATTTTAAAAAAAATATTATATATCAATGCATGCAGTGGCAAAAGATGATGGACAGCTCTGGAAACTAAAGTTCTCTATCTTCATGAAAGGACTAAAAAGCTGTATGTGACACTTTCTTGTTGCCATTCTTCTCCTTCCTGCCTTATCTACTGCCCTGTCTGGCATTTAAACTGCAAATTCATTTGGGAAAAAAGATTAGCTTCTTTATCGTATGTCTGCATATCACCTAATACATGAGAAAGCCAAACCTATTTTTTCGTTGTTGTTGTTGCCATAGCACAGAGTATAAATAACAGCCTAATCCCAACAGCAGGTGAGTTACACATGCTGATGAGTCCAGATAGCAGGGATGAATCAGGTTCAGCACCAGGCCTGCTGGCTGAAGAGAAATGACTTGATTCAGAATTTATGCATGACTGCCCAACCTGATGTTGCATGTGAATGGCTGTTGTAGGCAGGAAACATGAGTTCAGCTCACAGTTATGTTATCTATTACAATTGTTCAATATAATTGGGTTTCTTCCTGAAGATAAGAGCTGTATGGATCTACACAAGAGGGCAGTTCTGTCTCTACAAGCTAACTAGCTTCTTATCTGCCCAATGAAGACATTTTTTCCATAAGAGGTAATCTGTAAGAATAACTATAATGATGACTTAGAGTACTTTGTGAAAAT
Organism: Patagioenas fasciata; assembly: GCF_037038585.1. Lineage (NCBI taxonomy): Eukaryota > Metazoa > Chordata > Aves > Columbiformes > Columbidae > Patagioenas > Patagioenas fasciata. The sequence continues at coordinate 14,888,434 of NC_092526.1, read as the reverse complement.
ATCACCATTTTTCTTATTATGGGCTTTGTTTGGCAGTGGCCAGTGTTTTTCTTTTGAAGATACTGCAATTTTGATTGCGGCTAAGAAATCTAATTATGGTTCAGGAGGTAACAGCATTTGTAGGCTCTGAAATGGCAGCTTTATTGGTGATTTTCCTGCAAAAGCAGTATGAAAGGTGTCATCTTTCCAAATTATTCTCTTGTAGAAGTTGGTTCTATATCAAAGTGCATGATGTATCTTTTGCTAAGTCCTTGCAGAAGAACATCTGTTTTTTCATAAGTTGTTTAATTAAGCAAGACTTGTGCAAACTAAGACAATGAAGCAATGGTTTGAAAAGCAATCTCACCAAAACCCTATTATTCTGCTATACCATTTTCACATATTTTTCTTTCTGTTGCACTAATAGCAGAAATTCTGATTTTGAATAAGAATAGTTGAACTATAGGATAGTATGTGTGAGACAGGTTTACTTCATGTTTATTTTAGTATGGCTTTGTGAGAGAAACAAATATTTTCTTTTCAGATGTGCAAATGCTATCTCACTTATTTTAAAGGCCCTCTGAACACAAGAATTGGACCTTCGGCATTTGCTGCACTGTGCACACACAATCCTTTTCTTTGGAGATTTTGCTCCCAAACTGTACATACCGTATAACTTAAATGTTTTATTCAGTAAAACAGATTTTAAGTTAAGCCTCGGGACCACAAACACCAAGGTTAAGGGTGTTCTTTGCTGAGGGGTGGTCACAGACAAATAAGCCATGTTGCTTTCAGCAAGGTATTTATACAGTTGAATTTTACATAGAAGCCTTGGGGAAAGGAAGAAGGTCTAAGAGGCAAGAAGTTCACAGAGTACTCCCTTGTCCCTTGGTGACACAATTGGATAAACTATTAACACTCAATCAGTGAACTGCGGATTTACTTTAAGAAGCAAAGGACTTTTTGATGGTAAGGGATTAGGATTAGGGAATCTCAAGTGGCATGAATAAATATTAGGAGATTTCTTGCTTTATGTAACTGATACCAAGAACAGGAAAGGGCATGAAAGTATAAGAATCATAACTATTGTTACTCAGGAGTAGGAGAACTTGCTGTGATATTCCTCAGAAGACATCCAAGTCACACTTGCTAGTCTCAAACAAAGTTGTACAAAACAGGATACACAAGGAGTTAATCATTAATTCCTCCTCATGGCCTCCAAAATATCCCCAAGTGTCTACAGATTCCTTTTAAAACAACAGTAAACAAAGTATGCCCCTTCTTTTTCTCTCCTTCCTTTTCTCTCTCTCCCAACAAAGTTTCTCAGATGTTTACTCTCTCTGGGGTACATTGCATTGGGACTGTCTACAACAGACAGAGGAGACTCACCCAAAGATTCCTTGCTCCCTTGTTCCCAAGTCAAAACCAGGAATCCAAGCACTTAACTTTGCTAGCCGCCTTAACATTCCAAATAAATAGCACAAAAACTTCTGATCAAGGCTTTATGCATCAAATTAAAGAATTTGTATTTTGTTTCTCCGATGTTACCAGTTGAGTACAAATCACTACTTCTCCCCTCCCCATACTGGAGTGTTATGGTCATGCCTTCTCCACTAGAAAAGACAGTTCCATCTCTGACTACACCATGAGAGGACATGATGACACACCTCCTCCAGGACCACAAGGATATACCAGGAGGCAGACGGACTATCCAAAAGGATGTCACCCATTCGGAATGCTGAAAGTGACCATCCATTGAAAGGAATGACTTCTGTGTGTCTCTTCAGAGCAAGTATTGTGCCAAACTGGCCTGTCGCTGGGCAGTTTGGTGCAGTTGATATAATTTGGCCTGTGCATTTGTTTAGGGTTTGCTTCTTCTACTGTTTGCGTTTTTGTTTGCTTGTTTTTTCTTTTTTTTTTTTTTTTTTTTTTTAATTAACACAAGAAACATAGCCAGGTGCAAGGACACCAATGTTGTAACTGAGGATTATAAAGCAGCCTACAGCAGCTAGATGCCCAAGACCTACTGAAAGAAAGGGAGAAATTATTTTCTAACTGTTTTGAGCTGCTTTAAAATCCTAGCTGGCTTGATTTTGAGTGTACTAGCCGTAAAAATAAATTCTCCCTTCCATTTTGTACACACATAAAACTATCTCAGAAGTCTGCCACATAGTCCATAGTGCCAATATTGGCCTTAAGCAGACTTTCTGCCTTTGTTCTAGTTAATTTCAACAAGTATAGCCATAGAAACACTCTTTCTGGTACTACACAGATAAATACATAAGTGTTCTCTGAGTCAGTTACAGACTAGCCACAACAGCTAACCATATAAACAGTATTTAATCTACACTTTTATCTTTTATTGACTATGCATACCTGTTTCTCCATAACAAAGAGAAACCATCAAGGACACTCAGATATTTATAGGAAATGATGCAATAAAACCAGAATTGCTAATTTGGATTCTGTCACATTGTGCTGCTACGGATGAGGAGATAAAAGGAGAGGGATTACATTTAAACATCTCCAATTTGTCTCCCCTTCTCCAGTTTTACCTCCAGAGAGATCTAGTAAGGAGGTAGCCATTTTCTATGGTTTTTTTTGAATAACATGTGGAAGAGATCATAATTCCAATGGAACCTAGGGAACATCAGGCAATGACAATTTGTTGCTCATGCTATGCGGTGTGCTGGCCAGAGCAAATGCTTGGGTTCTGCTCCCCGAAAGGGAACATTCCCTAAAGACAGACATGCAGGGCAAACACCATGTCAGCAAGATGCAAGAACAGCCAAGACCATTGAATCACACATAAAACAGGGCAATGAAAGGTGGCAGGGCAGAACTGAATGGAGAATGGTGGCATGGAAAGAAATGACACCCAAATTCCAGGATTTCTGTAAATGAATACAATGAATAGTATGAGCATATGAGAAGGAGGATCTGATTATCAACTTTATAAATTCCTTCTACACAATATTGATGTACAAAAGAGACTTCAGGGTAGGAGAAATCGCTACATGAGTGCATCTTTCCAGGATATGTAATACTCCTGTGAACTTCTCTATCTGTGGTGTGTTACCAAATCCAAAATGAAAGTATTAGTGTGCAGATAACAAATAATGGGTACTTCATGCTTATCAAGATCAGAAGTGAGTGAAGATTTTCTGGCACATAGTACTGTTAATCCAAGTAGTGTAATGTGAATTCAAACTCAGTAAGACACACCTAACATTCAGAAATGCAGATTAAGAACATTAAACCCACCCATGGTTACACCAAGCACACAGAGCAAGCTGAAAATTGATTTTTACCCTAGCACTGACCCAGACAGGCTTGGGTTCAAAAACAGGCATAACTCAAAATTAATATAGGGACAACATAAGTGATGGTGAGACTCCCAGGTTCTGCTGTAGCCTCTGAACATCTGAATTTTTCTTCTGGAATAAGCAACCATGACATCTAAACACTGAACCCACTGTCGTTATATATCAGTTAGTATCCCTTTGAGACAACTCAAGTTCACATTTTTCACAGTCTTATATCCTTTTCACAGGATATAGCTTTGCATTGGTTCACAATCAGTGCTTTCTCCCTCTAAAAGGACTATAAACTGTGATTTGGATTTGTTTCATTTGGTTTCTTATGGAAGAGAATATCTGCTCACACGTGGTATATTTTTATCTCTGAATCCAGACTTTTTAAATTCCTTGCCCAAATTTAAGAGAGACAATATTATGTTCTCCCATATTTCAAGAAAACTGGTAGCACCGAAACAGCATCAAGGTCTCCACTCAGGAAGACTGAAGTGTGAATTCATCCCTTACTGGACATAAAAGAACCTACAAACATAAAAGAGAAATCCTTCTCTGTGCTTAGTCATTGGAAAATCTTCAGTAAAAGCCTAAATCTCCTAAAATACCTAAGTCAGTCAATCTGAAGATAAATTTCCAAGGAAAGTCAGGCCTTCTTAACTCCCACCCTTACAAAGTATTTAAAGGCTCATAATGTGTCCATATCACCGGATCAGGAATAAATGAAGCACAGCTCCACTACTGCCTACAACTGACTGTTTTGTGAACATTGCTGGAAAAGGCTTCTGTTCAACTTTCTTTCCTATAAATCATAAAAAGTAAAACAATCTGTTTGACAAGCCAACTATAATAAAAAAAAAGAAAAAGCCAATGAACCAATATAAAAACCCAAGAGCTAAATTCTTCTATCATTTACAGTCTCAAATATAACTGGATCTTGGGTTAAAAGGAGAAATCTGGCCAAAACTGAAGTAAATAACTCATTCATAAAACAGGCAGCAACTGTTGACAAGGAATGAATTGGTCCAAATTAACAGAATTCCTTTAAAATTATGTTATATGCCAACTGCCCTGTAGTCAAATTTTACAAATGTCCAAATTTATTTCTTATGTGTGATCTACTCTGTATAACTCCCTATAAGGTAATGACCTTTCTTTTGAAGGTGTTACATAGCCACCTCACACATACTGTACATAGGCTGATGTCTCTCCAGCAACAGGAAAGTAATCAAAGTTTGAAAGCTACGGTGGATCTCCATTCAATCATCATAATGCTACATGATACTAATATAGTTCCTTCATCCCAAAGGATCAATAAACCCTTCCAGAAGATAAATAAGCTAAATTAAATTTTGACATTGAGCCTTATTTATTAGATTTACAAAATATGTGAATTGATTCTGGAAAGGAATCAAGAAGAAAAAAAAAAAAAAGGTTATATCTTAATGACTAGCTAGCTACCTTCAGTGTGGAAAAAGGTTCCATATTTAAATGGAATAAAATAGGGAGATTCACTTAAAAATTATTTGCAACATTTTGAAAATAATAAATCACATCGATTACACAGATTATTAATTAAGAATGTGCACACTAATTATGGATATCCCTTAATCACTGTCAGTATGCAGACTGCTGCAGAAACAAATATGTTGTGGGTTAGGGGGGAGTAGGGAGTAATATTATGTGCTGCTGCTGCTTTCTGTTTTACAATGTTGTTTATGCATTTATTTTTCAGATGGGATAAAACTCTCTCCACATGGTTGAGGTATTAAATCAGTTGCCTCCTATTAGAGATTGGAATGAGACTTTCAGTAGAGACAAATTATGCCACATCTGCGTATTTTTGGACTTCTGCCATCTTTCCCTGGAGTACCCAGGGAGAAACAGAATTAGAATCAGGAGGCTGCCCAGGTTTCCATCTCTTCTCACTGCTCTTAGGAAAACTCAGAAAATTATGGACAGCTTTGGCCTTCAGTAAGGTAGAGCTAAAGTCTGAAAAAACCCTGAAAATGTTAGGTTTTCTGTCCTTTTTGTTTAGGTTTCAATAAAATTGTGGATGGAAAACTGAGTGTAATCTCTTTATTGCTGCACAGTGAGAACTTTTCACCTCTTGGTTGATATAAATTAACTGTGTCCTAGAGGTTATTGTAAATAAAGTACAGTTAGAGAAAAACTTTAGCTGAAAGTCACTGTTGGACTGGTTCAATCTATTCCTCACTGCACAGGTATATTCACAGGCAGATTCAGATTCACTTCTCCACCAAGATCAAGGGGACCTTTTCTGCACAATTGTTATCTGTTTGCTCAACCCCCAGCTTGTACAGAAGCCTGACGGTATTCTGCTCCAGGTGCAGGGCTCTGCATTTGTCTTTGCTGACAAGGGTTCCTGTTGGCACATTTCTTTGTTGAGGTCCGTGACTACCGTGGGTTTCCAGGATGCAATTAAGTGGTTATGTCACTTTAAAAACACAATGAAGTTTGTTCAGGTAACTTGTTTATTTTCCTGAGGCAAAAAAGCAAGCTTATAGGCAGATACTGCTTTGCAGATGCAAGATGGTAAGCAGCTAGTATATATGACATTTTCAATAGATGACTTAGGATAAATCCTTCATTTTTACTCCTTTAAATCCTTCATTTTTACTCCTTTAAAAAGACACAACCAAAAATTTGGAAAAGTTTTCCCAGTCATTAGAATCTCTAAGTTTTCTATCTGGAAACAGTACCTTGGCTAGACTTCTCTGATGTTTCTAAGGTATCTAGCAGCCCAACCCTACTGCCTTCAGGCCTGGCCCCCCACAAAACATGTTCTTAGGACTACCTTGGCATTTGAGAAACAATTTATTTTGTAACAGAAAACAGAAGCCTTGCACTGTGATGGTCTTAAGCCTCCTTTCTGTGAGTTCTTCAGTGAACTTTCCTCTGACTGACTCTTATCAGAGATCATTTTGGGTACATATCATTATCTATGCAGGAGGGACTCCCAGCCATTGATGCAGCTATATTTATTAGCAGATTCATTCCTTACATTCAGAGCCCAGTAATTATTGCACACATACACTGTAAAAAGCTCTAATAAACACCCCAAAATCTTCTTAAATCAAAGGATGTGGATACATGGGTAAACTTTATTAAAATGAATTGTCAGACTGAGGTTTGCTGTGGCATTTCAGCTAAGTAAGAGAATCCATTTTAAGGAAAGAATCAGTAGTTACCTGCGTGGCCTTGAAAAAGAAGCAGTTACAACACACTCCATCACTGAACAGATTACTCAGGAAGACAGTGTTTGAATATAGAAAAGGGAGAAGTCCATTTGTCATCCCTGATTATATTATCAGATACAAGCTGGTCCTAATCTAGGTTTCATTTGCAAGCGAAACAAGGAAACAAACTGTATGCAAACAGAGTTGTGTTGTTTTGGTTTTTTTTCCCCTGGGAAAGATGACCTTCAGTTAAAATACCTGTAGCTGTTTTTCCTGTGTTCATAGTTCTCTCACACATGCCCTCCATAGCCAAATAAGGGTTTTGGCAGACATGCTTAAAAGAACAGACTTTAAGACCATACTGTCATCAGGCTTTGCACCAGAAACTTACATTAAGAATTTCTGCCTTTTACATTTAATCTAGAAAGAGAGATCACATTTCCTACAGCAAATTGAACAGCCAGTGATGCACAGAAAGAAATAGTATGAATTCTGTGGCAATAATCATGTTTCAAACATTCTTAGACCCTAAAAATATCACCTGGTATAGTATGGCTAAAATATGATTAGTGTTTTGAGTGTAAAAGCAGTAGTTAGGGTTTACTTTATGTTGCCTGTTGAAGGAGTGTAAGAAAAGAAAATGGAGTTAGGTCAGCACATGCAAGCTCAATGGTGAAACAATAGCACTACCAAGGCATAGACACATAAATATTGTATATATTTACAGAAACCCTTAAACGGTCCCTACCTACAAATAATTGGCTGTTGAGCTGCAAACGGAAGTGCCCCTCAGCAGGTGCCTCCAGGACCTTCTTGGGCAGGTTGTCCACCTGGAGAGAAGTTTGCTTGAGGTTCCTCTCTGCTCGGACATAGTGCCACTGATTGTCATTCAGGGGTGTAGGAGACTGCACAGTGGCTTCTGTGGGGCCATTCCCAACATCTATGGAGAAGGTGATCTCTTTAGGGGCTGCAATAGATAAACAGATGTGAAGCGGAAGTGCAGGTCTGAATTAAATCGTGGTTCTGACATCAAGAAATCTTACATAAATATAGGGTCCATTAACTTTTATGTTGGCAAATAGTACAGCATCATTTACCTCCCATCTCCTACACAGCAGCTTATACATAAATTTAAGCCTGCAGCCTCACTGTTTGATCTCTACTGTGATTATACTTGGCTGTGTGTGCCCATCTTTTTTTTTGCTATAACAATTACAGTGCTCTAGAAATAGTAGGTTATCCTATTTTTGAAGTATAGTTGTCAACCACTGTACAAAAGTTGCACAATGGTAGCGAAAGATTTAGGACAAATAACACTAAAATGGGGGAAAGGATGAAGGAGCTCTTTCTGACTGTATCTTTCAAAATGCATGTACTTAACAATCACAGAACTTGGCTGCAAATGGTAGAAGAGAATCCTACAAACATTTGTTTGACTGAATGAGCCTGCCCTGGGAAGCAAGGAGAAACAGATGAGCAAAACTAGTTCCTTGGTGATCCTAAACCAAAGGGACATGTTTAATACATGTCCAGAGACAGCAAGGCTCCTAGAAACAGGATGATAATTGAAAAACAGCAGTCATGTAAAGGAGTCTATCTTGCTCTGTTGAATGCCTGAAAGGGGCCAGATCTTTTTAACACTCTTGCTACTGATTATTGTTCCTGTTCCTAAAATATGAAATACACCAGAAAGACCAAGAACGCAATCCACAGACCACACAACCAGAAGGCTGTGGACTGAAAATTCATAAAAACCTGTTATTTCAAGGCCAAAAAATTTGATACGTCTGGTTTTGGAAGCTGCTTCTTAGATAGTTAGAATGGGAAACACTCCACAGGGATAGACAAAGTTCTATTCTGAGCCTCCGCATCTGCTAAAAGGCCGTTTCCCTTTGAAGCATCTGGTCTGTGGAGCTTCCTTGATACAAGGCCTTTAGGCAGCAAATTCCATCTGGCAGCAAGAACTACAACATCAAACTACTAATGAGAAACCTAAGTTTAAAAGACAAGATTTTCCCCAAACTTTCAAATAACTCATTTCTCTGGGAGTACGGATTTAACATACACACAAAAGCTTTCACTAAACAATCCTCCTAGTTGTTTGCAGGATTTGTTATATCTGATAACAAAATGACATTTATACTTCTATATCCCTAAGAATCCAATTCAGTACACTGAAGTACAACCAAATTGGACTTTGATGTGCAATTAACAGTAAATCATACCTCATTACCTTGTGATAATGCACCATGACATTTACCTTTGGTTTAATGAATTGAAGGGCCTTGGGGCCCTGTTTTATTAATTTTTATGTTGGGGTTGTTATAAGCATATTATAAAATGCATTGCACTCAGTTTGTTTTTCCTAAGCTTGACAGAATTTGGAATACGGAATTCATATTTCATGTGAAAGCCATGGTACCCTTTTGTCACTAATAAATATTTGAAGTCATAGGAACAGAAGTGAAACAAAACCTCACTCAGTTCCCTGCTACTCTTCTTTGTGTACTGAATGGCAGTTATAAGGCCCATTACAAGTGTGACTGACTTATCTTGCATTAGGATCCTGTCTCTCATAGGCTCTCACCTTGTAACTGTACCATACACACTGAGTTCCTCCGAAACACTAGGGCTGCATCATACTAGGTATGTTGCTGATATAGAAACAAAAGTAACCAGAGTGGTTGTATTAAATTTTTCATCCTTCAACTAAATTTACAGTCTACAGGTACATTTAACCAGTAGCTTTTTCTCTAAAGACAAGAGAAAAAAAGAATCAGTGTTGAAAAAGTAAATTCAGTGGCTTGTTTAAGAAAGATAAACCTCCCCAAACCAAGATTAAGTGTAATGACCATGGCTATACAGGAAACTCTGACAGGAGAAGTAAACAAGTTTACATTAATGGGCTTTTTTATCTCCATCTTATCCTCTTCAGGCACCTTCAACCATCTAAAGGCAGAAGAAAATATATCCTTCCCACTTCCTTGCACCTGTAAAATTGGGTAAATACACCAAGATTTCTTTAACAGTGAAACTTACAGCTTATTTCAACTCGTATGAAGTCTTTAATCCCAAGGTTTTCCAAAAACACCCCAGAGATGGTGGTAGTTTTGAAGAAGAAGGAGATGTCTGCGCTGACCTCAGCATGGAAGGTGGGGAAGTGCAGATAGGAGGCCTCTGTGTTGAAGGAAGCGGCATTCCAGAACTGCCCTGCAAGCACAACCCCCTTCTCTATAGTTAATTGGCACAGGACAGCAGCTGTGAGCTGCACATGGAAAGCCACCTTTCATCAGATAAATAAGTTTAAAAAAGCAAAACAAAACAAACACCACACAAAACAAAGAGTGAACATTCTGTACCTATGGAAATTGAGAAGAGCTAGTACTCACTGTCTCCATAGCAACGCAAAGGGCCGATTTTCCAAGCAGCCTCAGAATTTGATCTGTTTGTGTCAGTGATCACCATCTGAGTTACAGGCAAGTGGTCTTTGAAAGCAAGAAGGCCAGTATCATTTGTCCTGGATTATAATAAACAAACAGAAAGAGACAGATTAACCACAGACAAAATCCCCAACATTCTTATTCAAGGCAATATTTGAAGAGATGCTTAAAGATGAAAGGTCTTTTGCAAAAATACCTAGGAGACTTGTGACCGGTACATGCTGCTTAAGATACATTTGTGCAGATGTGCTCTATGCTCATACATAATACTGACCATTGAAGACACTGTATTTGGACACATGATTCTGACTGGTATGGACTGTAACTCTGTGTCAGCTGTGCAGAATGATTGTGAAGCCAAGACAGACTGCTGCCATCCTTCCCCAATGGGCATTAATGTAAACCAGGCTCTAGTGGTTTCATCAGCAGGATGAGTTTGATGTGGATCAGGTATAAGTCCAAGTCTGCATTTCTGTTAAGTTAGGTCAAGATAGACAACAGCATTTATGCTGGCTTTATGCTTTATCCAAGCAGGAAGAGGACACATGATACCTGACCTAGAATGCTGTTAGCACTGGGTAGCCAGACAATACCTGATCCAGCTTCAAGATGCTAGGGCACAACTGGCTCGGCACACTGTGAAGACGGTTGAACTGGCAGAGTGAGTTTGCACTGAATCAGCCCTTTTCATCATGTGGCTGCGGAAATTTTGGTTCAGCAATTGAAATACTGAAGGCTGTGTTTACTGCACTCTCGAACTACAGTCTCTTGTTTGTATCAGCTGGGATATTCTTCAACCGTGAATAACTTACACATGGCTGCTGGAAAGGAAGAGAAATAAAGATTCCTAAAGGATTATTTATTTGGTTTTATTCTAAGTGTGCTGGACAAATTGTTGTCCTCAAAATGCAGCATGGTGTTTCATGGCAGCCCTCTGGTCCCTAAGCTGATGCAGTGGGCTTGGCTCTGGCAGGCTATGTGGATGAGTGTTCGTCCCACTGTAATTCATGAGCTGAACTGAGTGCCTCAAGCACCCAACTCTGACCTTACCAGAGCCGAATTGCCCTCTAGAGGTATTTCTCTATCAATTGATTATAGAGAAGGCAGTCCGACATCCCAGGCAGGATCCCAGACTACCTATATGCTGCTTATAACACCAGCTTCCACAAGTGTACCTCTCATTATAGTTACAGTTGTGGGAAGGGACACAGGACTTCAGCAAAGAAATAATAATCAGCAGATGTGCTCTGACACACAACCTCAGATGTTTGCTTGGCTAAGTGCTTTACTCTGATTAATGTTAGAAAAAACAGAAAGGGTATTTTGATTTTTTTTATAAAGGCTGCACACAATTTATTTTTCATTGTTTGTAATTGTATGCAGCACAGTTAATTTTCTCATAATTCCAAGGGGTAAAGGAGAGGTACCCTCTCTGACCCTAGCATTTTTTTCTTGCTTCAGTGGGTGTCTGACATGCAGATAATTACAGACAAAGAGCAGGAAAATTAAATTCCCAGGCATGAGATGGAGCGATGCCTTCAATTCAGACTTGGAAGGAAAAATACCATATTTGAATCAAAAGTATATGGTCTCCAAAGCTCTTCACAGAAGTCTCTCAGCAGCTTACTCATATAGCTTATTGTATCAATCTTTGAAAGTTAGTATACATGCTCTCAATAGATTATGAGAAAATTTTAAAAAAGCTGAAGTATTTGAGTATTTCTTAGGAAGCTAATTAAATATGGTATTTCAGTGGGTGGGAGAAAGAACAGTAGGTGGAATGAATGAAAGGCAGTCAGAAAGATGCACAGAAAGAGGACATAAAATATGCAACATACACATGAATAACTAAATTGGCATTTACTTTTTTAAAAATAAAATTTAAAAAATCACAAAATATTTAGGGAGTTTTCTGCAAATTTACTTTCATTCAAAAAATAGTGCAGTCTTTTGACCAACTATGATCAGGATTAAAATAAAAATCAGTATCTTCCTACAGCTACCACTGAAGATATCTACAAAAAAAAAAGAAACTGTGACATTTTAAAGATATCTATTCACATCTCTGAAAACTGCATTGCTTATTATATATTCTGTTATATTGCATGAAGTTCTTTTATATAGAATTTTATGACTCTGAGTTTTTACTAGTTATATGCCAGCATCACAGGGAACTCTAGTAGTATAGCTCAACTGTGAGAAAGAAAAATATTCTAGAACTAATAAAAATCTTTACTTTTATGCTAAAGTCTTGAAAACTCAATCAAGTTTATATTAAAACTCAAACAGCACATTTAATGCATTTTATTCTCTCACACATGGAAAAAAACAAAACAAAACAAAACCAAAACCAAACAACATGTGTAAGGATACATATTCTCATCCAAGTAGACATTGAAATAAAACCTATCAGTAAAACCATTCTGCCCTTCAGAGAATGTGTTAATGATGGGAACAACATCCTTGTTGCTGCAGTTTATTATCACTATTTCCTGGTGGGAAATCAAGCTTTTGGTGAAAAGTCAACATGTAAGATGTTTCAGTTAATAAAAGCAGAAAAGAGATTTGAAGACACTATATAGGCTCTCATGAGAGCTGAAGTTTGAGTGTCTTAAATTCCTGGTATTCTTCAATTTGAACTTATTTCAGACTCCATTTCTTACCAAACACCACAATTCCTCTTCTCTTTATGTGGTACACCTTGGCAGCCTCTCAAATATAGTGCATTATGCCTCAGAGAAGAGCAAGAGAGCTTCATGTATCTGTATAATAATTTCCTGCAGGCACTACTGTGGCACTATAAAATACAAATATTCCAGGGTTTGGACAAAACATTTGGAATTTTGCCATAAGAGGGCTTGGGGATCACTTTTAATGTAGTATGGTTTTCTAATGAAAAGTCCTATTTTCTTATAGAAAGCATCTGCACTATGATGTGCACATACATTAATTTTGTCTTATAAACAAAAATAAAACCCTGTTAGGTGCATTATTTTTGTATTTGTTCCCAGAGCTAGTTTTTACTTATATGTATTTTAATTTAGCAACTCAGTACACATAAAACCACAGCTGCTTCTCAGGTTAGCCAAAATCACTACGTTATTTTTCTTAGCGGTTTTCACATAGAACTCTCTGACCACTTCCACCAAATATGCATTTCATACCATGTACCCTGTTTCTCAGTATTGAGAACTACAGGTGGGTCCTGCCTGTAGGAGTGTCCTAGGGGGTGATGCTACTTGGCCACGAATCTAAGTCCTATTTTCCCAGAAATCAAAGCAGGTTTTATCATTTCCCCAAAAGGAGTCCTGCACATGTAGAAAATGGTACAAATAAATTCATGAACTTGGGAAGTAGACCTTCTGCTTACCTGACATGGCACTCAATTTGGCACAAATTCAGATGAAAATCTGAATGTTTTTCAGAGGTTGGAAAGCACCCTCAACAAACAGATGTGTCTCTGAGCTCTTTGCATAAACAGTAGTGTCAATTTGTACTTCCCACAAGCAAAGCCAACCCAAATCCAATAATGTCCTTTAAATTCAATCATCTAAATATTTTTAGTTCAAGATATTAAATACAGTTGGATGTTATCTATACATCCATGTCTGAAGGTTAGTGTCTGTATCTACCCAAAGGACTTGCTCTATAAGCTATGAGGCACGTTATACATCAAACAAATGCTCTATGTATGGGAGGTGAATGGCAAAGGAAAATAATAGGGAAAAAGTTTCATTGCAAGAGCAGCAATACTAAAAGTGACAGTGCAGCAAATGAATACTTTAAGATGTAGCACAGGCAGTCTTACTTGTAAATTACAAATAATTATTTTGATGGTAACACTATGAAACTATTGTTCTTCTTCCTGACTAGTAATAAAAGCATGCTCAAAAAAATCTTACTTTATGGTATCCTAACAGTGTAAGTCATCATAAATTGGTAATCTCTAGGTAACCATTTCCATACTTTTTCTACAAATGGTAGACCAGTGGTGCCATTAAATATAATTTCTTCTCATGTGGTCCTCTATTTGTACATTTTCTTCCTGCACATTAATGAAAACTCTAATGGGGTCTGGGCCTCAGTAGCTCAGATATTTAGTACAGATTTTCATGAATATAGTATATTTGGGGAAAAGAATACTATCATCACCAGATGTCAATGAACTGAATGAGCAATGGGCCAGTGAAACAGGCTTCCATGGTAAAGAGTTCTGAGCCTCATGCAGGACATATCGTGAATAATCTGAAGGGAAACATTTTAATTGCAATCTTACCTACCAGCTGCATCCAAAAATGCTTTACTGGGTTCAATAATGTAAAGTCACATTAACGAAAAAAAAAAAAAACACTACAAAGGGAACATACCTAATAGCTGTAATAGTTGAAGGCAAGATGCCGTGGCTATGTTTGCTGAACTAGAGGAGAGGTACAGAGAATGAGTCTGGTAACGATAGTAATGAACTGGTTCTTGACACCTCAGAGGCCTGCTACAGCCAGCTGTCTGCAGGCAGCTTTGCTAGTTTGTTGACAAATGCAGTCATAAAGGCAGATATCCAAGACAGTTCTATACAGGCCAGGTCACCTCTGGCAGGGTTTATTTATGAGCTCACAGACTCTGTGGAGTTGTCTGCACTGCTTCTGGGAGAATGGGTTCAATGTGGGGTAGTGACTGAGCAAACAAAACCTGTCAAATCTGGGCTTGTCAGCAGCTGGGTTTCTCTGCCCTGCTCTCCTCAGCCCTTCCAGTTTTAGCATCCTGGCTCTGGTACTACAAATATAGCTTGGCCAAGGAGGGCTTCATTCACTTCCAAGGGGCTTTATTCCTCCTCAAACAAAGCTGGATATACTCAATATATCTCTGGGGCTAAAGTGGGGCTGACAACAGTAATACCCTGCTTCCCTTCCCCACTCTCTCCTGCTTTCTTTGCATGTCCTGTGGTTTCCTTGTTGCTTGCAGTACTCCAAAGACATGGTAAACAGGTGAACACATATTATTTTGAAAATGGAAAGACTAAGCAGCTTAGTTCCCCAGGGAAGGAGGCTGTTCTGGAAGATAAATGAAGATGTTACTCCTATAATTTGAATAATAAGGCTGGATAATATAAATGAGAGATGGTCAATCATATATTAGTTAGAAACAAGAAAGTCCACCACACTCTGCTGAGATGCCTGAACTTCCTGTACAAAATGACTTCCAGTAATGCTGTTCTTTCTGTATAAAATAAAAAGCTGTGAAGTTCTCAAAATTCACAAGATTTCCAGGTGAATGCAGTCAATAAGAAATTGGTTTGATAATTGGCTTCAATCAAATGTTTGCATTTGGAGTGGAAAATGGATTCCAGACAGAGAGACCAAAGGACTGGTGAGCAGCAAGACTTTCACTGCCAAAGTAAGAGAATTTTGCTTGAGATGAAAGACAATCTGGGAGAGGTATTTAAGGATCCAGAGCATCTCTAGAATGGACAGAAGATAACACAACTGTCTGCATTTCAGAAATGCTTTATTCTTTAAATCAGTTTAACACCTTTCCCCAATAAAACCTGTATCAAGAACGCACATTCTGTTTGAAATAGGGTATATCTTTCAAAAGATAATCGCTTTGAAGTTAAATGCTTGAAGTTGTGGCAAATCAGTTTCATCTGTATGCAACTCATCCCAGCAGTTAACTATTCTCAGTGTTGGAGAAGAAATAAAAAAGGGAGAAATAAACCATTTTGTGGACTAGATTTAGCTTCAGCTCGCAGCTGCTGGATTTCTATGGATGCTTCCACGCACTAACAAGAGCTTTTACCATTCCAGAATCTCTCTCTTTTGGAGGCATTCATAAACTACAGTCAAGTCACGTTTAACACCTTTCTAGATCCCTTGGTTGGGGCAGGGTGACAACTTGTTCCCTGGATCCCTCAGCAGAGATCTTCTCCCATTCTCCAGCAAATACCATGAAGATGCTCTGAGTATTCTGCAGTGACAGAATTAGCTGTCATTATACTGCAGAGTTTGGAAATATGGTGAGGAGCTGGATGGAAAAAGATACTTTTCACTAAAATGCTGTAATAAAAAGAAAAGGTGAAAAATACAAAAGCCTTCCCCATAAAACATGCAACCAATTATACTCCTGTTCATCTGGCCAACATAACTCCAGGGGGACTAACTTGGTGTCATGTCAAGTCAGAGCACAAAGATAGCAGCTGGCTCAGATGTCTGCCTAGGTATCGTTTGAAAGCCAGCATGCCTAGAAGTGCATATTACCTTCTGCCAAACACCTGGATCAGGACTTTTTTCAGGTCTATTTTCTCATTTACCTTTTTTTTTTCCTGCTTTAAGAAAGTAGTAGCTTCTTTTGCACCCAAGACTTAGCCTAGGGAAACCAAATCAAAGCAAAATCCTAAGCCTGTCTCCTCTTCAGAAGGACACTCCAACCATTCTGCTGAGTTCCTACTTCAGAGCTGCAGTGAACAGCCTGATTTATCTAAAAGGAGTGAAAATTATTTTCTGGTTTTCCACTCTGCAGCACCCATTTTATTTCATGCTAAGGCAAATAAATGCATCTGCTACTGTCTTGCTCCTTCCACTATAATATATAGAAGGTTAAAGTCACAGTTCAGATCTCAGCAGGTTTCAGATTCAAATGCTCATTATATAGTGTTCTAGCAGAGAAACACAAAAGTAATCCTCAAGAGGCATGAAATTTCTTATGTTTAGAAACTCTTTGTAAAGGTCAGGGTTTTTTTAGCTTTTAAAAATGCAACCTGCAATTTAGAATACTACCAAAGTCCAAATTTCAAATGGATTAAAAACCAAAACAAAACACCTGAACCCCCAAACCAACAAAATGCAGGCAGTCTAGCTGGGGAAACTTTTATGCATATCCTGTTATTATAATGAAATTAGGAGAAACAAGTAGCTGTGTGAGCTGCCAAGCTAATGAACCATGATTTCCAACATCTTTCTCCCATGAGGGTTTGCCAAAATCTAATAAAAGTCTAAGCCTCCTTAACTTCCTTCTTGTGGGTTTTAATTGGCTTTTCCCCCTCAGCCTGGCATAAATTTTCATAGCATGTGTAATTTCTAATACTTTTGAGATTTCTTCTTCTCTATTGAAGATGTTTGAAATCATTGGATGTGGGGGGGAAATGAAGATAACCAGCCACCGCATAATTTGCTTACGTCTCACTTCCTCAAGAGGCTCAGTTGAAACATTATAAAACTGCATTTAGCTTTCACCTTGCATGGTTTTCTAAAATTTAGTGGTGCCCTGTCCTGCAGTCTCAGTCTACAACCCCAATGATCTGCCAGCCTAACACAGCTGCTCTGCTTGAGTAGCAGCTAACTGAAAAGTGAAATATGGATTATGGACAGAGCCAAGCACCTGTAAAAACAGGTGCTTTTCATGCTCATGTGCAAACCTCACCAAAGTGCTGATAACAAAACATTAAAGATAAATCAACATGCACAGCCAGGCCCTTCTATACAAATCACATTCATAAACCAACATTTACATAAAGATCTTCCCAAAGAAATCCCCTTACGGCTATGATTTTTGAAAGTGAATAGTGACCCCAGGGATATAAAGGGTCCAAGCGAACAATCATATTGTCTGGAAGTGAAGCTCTCTTGCAAATGCCACACATCAAGAAACCAAAAAAAGCTCAACACTTACAATGGCAAGTAATTTCTGAACTACTTTTTTACAGTACTTTTTTACTACATTTACAGTTCCTTACTACTCATTCTAAGTGAAGGTTTCACAGGGATAATTTGGACACTATTTCAAACACAGTAGCCTATTCCAGCAAGACATTTCTTGTCTACTTCCGTTATTTGTAATTTCTGAACTACTCGAGGTTGAAATGTATATTTTTTTAGAAAAAGTGCAGCAGCTTCTATCAGTGAGTTGTCCAGAAGGGAGTGAGGGTGAAGCAGCATTTTCACAGGTATTTTCACAGTGTTTCAAATTTTACTTTCAACATCACTCATCGGGAACTTTTGTCCCCTCCAAAACAAGTACGGAACTAATTGGAAAATTGCCTTTACAAATTCATGCAACATCAGGGTTCAGCAAAGGTCTGAACCCAAAGAAGGCTTTGAGCTTCATGCTGTAAGTCTAAAACTTCCTATGGAGACTGAATCAAAACCTACAGAAGCCAAATGAAGCTTTTCCATTGACTTTAAAAAACTTTGGACCCAAGGTAAAATAAAGTTAAGGCATACACAGATATATTGTTTCATGAGAAAAACATATCCTTTTGATAGTACGGATTTCTTGTTATTTATTAGCTGTCTGCACCTGAATTTTACCATCTATGCCTGAATTTTCTGCTCTGATATACAACCATGCACCAACCTCTTAGAGCATTTATTCATACAATGCTCCAGTTGAATCAATGGAAATTTTTAAACAATTAAATGACTGGATTTGGCATTCAATAACAAAGACTTTTTGAAGGCAAGCCATACTAGCAACCTGTTTTAGCCAGATATCTTGTCTTTGGTTCAAGTAAAAAAATTAAGGTGAAGTCAGAAGTCCAAATTCGATTTTGACTTTAATTTTCATTTGATCATACTCAAGCTATTCAAGCTTCCTGAGCTGTGAATTGGGAAAAGATGCAAACCTTCTTGCCCTACTTCCTATCCCCAGCTCTCACACAGACACTACTATACACATGTTAAAATTATTACCATTCTTCTCTATCTGCGTCACAGTTGCAAAAATATCTCATATCCAGACAACTTTCTTCCAGTCCACATGCACACTGTTGAATGCCCGGAAGAGATCCTCCCCAGTAAAGATGCTTTTCATTGGCACGGCCAACCCACCAAGCAAATGGCATTCCATCTGGATGAAAGGGAAAGATAGGGAAAAAAAAAAAGAGAAGAGAAAAAGAGAGAAAGAGAACTTGATAAGCAAATTGGATTCTCCTGAGAATGAAAAAGAGAATGGAGGTGGACATGTTAAACAATACTGAAAGAAAAGGTGCAAACTACAGATGAAGTAACAAACCATAAACTTTGCCCAAGTTCTGTTTTATGGAACACATGCTGAGAAAACAACAGCTGTTTGGTAATCCCATTTGGTTTGAGGGGCAGGTGTTTGCCCCATAGGGCTCATGTGCCAATCACCCAACCTTGGTGCTTTTCAGCTGTAAAGACTTTTGACTTGTAAACCCTACACCACTGTCTGCAACAGTTGTGTCCAGTGACTTTGATGCTAGAGGGGAGGCCTGATCACTGAAGGAGTCTGAAGACAATTCTCCTGCCACAACTCATGCTGCACAGCTGTCTTGAGCCACCCAGTATTGGCCCAGGATGTCTTGCAGAGCTTACTTGTTACGAAGGAGACTCCAGCTCTTAGATCAGGATTTTTTACCTTAAGACTAATATGTAAAGAGCAAAAATCTTCAGAACTGACACACAAACTGACCTATTACTATGGGCTTAATACAGTTCCTCTCAAAACTAAATCCAAAATTTGTACAGTTTCCATGGGAGCAAGACTAGGGATTTTAGTGTGCTCGCCAAGAGTGGAATTTGCAAATGCAAAGTTCCATAGCATATTAAAACATGCTAGGATTAAGGATTCAGGTAGGAGATAAGTGGGGAAAAAGATTTCTCTCCTTGGGAATTAATTTGTCTCTATGAAGTTATTTTCTATCGGAGATCTAAGATCCATGTATTTATATAAACCAAGATAGTTTTTGCTTAAATTTCACAATCCACTATACATCAGGCATTAAATATTAATAGTCAGATACAGTAAGCAGATTCACATGTAATGAAATCTGTGGATTAACATTTTGCTAAGACTGACTTTGTCTTCCAGCTCAGATAACTTTTTCATTGGCTTCTTAATCCTTAAATCAAGAAATGTAATCAGTTACACATACAGGTAGATGATAAAATTTAGCAAAATTGACATATTGAGACTTTGTGATCAAAGGAGCTTGGAAAAATAAACTGAACTGCTAATGTAGAAAAATGCATCAATTTATTCTTCAGCTTTACTAACATTATTTGTAGGGAATATTCCTCATTATACAAAGTGAGAAAATCTAAAATATGAAATGCAATCAAGGTTAACAGTAGAGTGTAAGGGACTAATTAAAATGAGTTTTAGAATCACTTCACAAAATTAATTCATATTTGTTTTCCTTCTAAGTTTAGACTGCTGAACTGTAAATTCATGCAGAAAGGAAAATAAAAATAGGAAAATTAACTCCATTCTCGTGATACCAACAATTAAGACATGACGAGTTTGACCAATACCCAGTAGTGTTCATTAGAAAAACACAATTCAAGAACATCTAATGATTCATCTTAAAAAAATGTGCACGCTCATATTAGGTCTCATATTATTGTCAACACATTTATGTTTTCTTTCTAGCTGATTTTCTTGCAGAAGTTGATTGCTGCAGTCAGTGAAACAGGTTTATAAGATATTATTGGGAAATTGTTTGGTAAACTTGGAATAGCAATGTTAATAGAATAAAAGGGTAATTTGTCTAGGAGTTGAGATAGATACTATACAGAAGTGCTTAATCTAATTTTAAAAGTGCCCATTCTGGAAAAAAAATATTTAGATAAAGATAAATCCTTCAGACCATCAGCAAATAACGGTACTCGTTAATCAAATTCAACCTGTGTCAGATTCTTTTATCAGAAATAATTATATACTTAAAAATAACAGTGAAATAATCACTCACAGGAATTAAGAATTAGTAGTTTTCTGATGTATTTTTCAGATCTGTTGTTATTTGCTTTATCGAACAACACCAAGCAAAGACATACACATTCATATTTATGATGTAGACTGGGGAAGTGATAGTTGCATCACAGTTTGGGTCATTTACAACTAAATTAAAAATAGTGCTAAACAATAGAGCATTCAACGTTATAAGGAACAATCTTAGATCATCAAGGGAATAAACTATAAAAAAAGTGTCTTTTCAAAAATTCTAGTTAGTAGGTAGAGGTCTATCACCCTTTACTCAAGATGAGTAAATTTTTCTCCCTAACTAGTCCCTTAGAAATCAATTGTAGCATTAAGGAAAAATATGCCCTGCTTCTTCAAAACTCTTTTCCGTGGCCTTAATTTTTAACACATGAGAAATCACAGAGCTATTCAGCAAAACTCTTAAATCTAAGGTACTTCAGCAACATCTGAAGTATTTAGGAATTACTGAAGCATATATTGTAGATCATATACTTGTAATGCTGAAGTAAAGCGATATTTCACTAGTGATACCAATCAATCTATTCCCGAGTTCTTTCCAGAATGTTTACATGATTATATCTTAGCGGAGCTGGGAGATGCCTTGCACTGAGACTGAGTTTGGCCAACAGTTGTTAAAATTCTTTCTTCTAAGTCTGTAGGTTTGTTGCAATATCTTCATCTCTGTAATCATGGAATTATCATTTTGTTAAAGAATTATCAAAGTCTCCATCACATCAAAATGAATTAATTTTCTTTCTGCAGTAAAGTCATGGACTAAGTCAATGACATTAATCAACGAGTTTACATGGTCCCATAAACTAATGGTTTCTTAGGTCAGTAGAATTCCACTTTAAGAATGCTAAGCTAACAAGTCCATTTGATAAGAAGTGCTACTAATTCTTCATTTTGTGCTTAGGTTGTACATAGTAACACATTATTTAGTCAGAGAAAAGGTAGTCAAAAGCCTATTGGACAAGTGAAAGTACTGTTTTCCATGCATTTTTGTCCATTTATAACTGAATAAAAATCCACTATAATCAATTTATTAAGGTTGCCTTTGAACTCCATATGATGGTTCTGAAGGAGAATATGTGTGAAAAAAATCTCAAACCAAGCAAAGTAAACAAGCCCCAAGTGACTGAATTCACCAGTAAAAGAATGGAGACCAGTTTCTTTCAAGTGATTTCTTCCTGTATTGCTTAAGTTGCCTTTGGAAGTTTCTAATTTTGATAATAAAATCCTCAAAAAAAGGCACATTTTTTTTCTTTCCTGCAGAGGATAATAACCCTTTCTATGATGATGCTGTCTGGAAGCCAGATATTTAAATCACTGTTGTGATATTTAAATCAATGTTTTTACCATAATTCAGTATGGTATTGAATAAAAGAACTGGGCATGCACATACTATTTTTTATCTAAGCAAGTCCTACTACTTATTCACACTGCCAGGTACAGGCTGCAGCAAGAGGAGTTGGCACACGTCTTCTGAAAGGAAAGAATAAGGGGCCTCATCTTCAGTTGATCTTGATGTTTCCCTCTACCTGTATCCATAGGCTGGTCCTTTGTGTTCTATTGGTCTATTCAACAGCTGCTCTGTGTGTGTCCGAATAGCCACGTAGGACCCTGGAAACACTGGCACATACAATACAGAAACACACAGACAAGAACTCAGTTTTTCCTCTCTCCAGCAAGGCACAGAGAGTAAGCTCCTTTCAGACCTCAGTTCTTTAGCCAGTCTCCAGCACCTGCTCTATCAGTGCACTAAACTGTTCCTTGTGAGCTCTCTGTGTGAAATCTGTTTCGGCAGAGGCAGGGCTGGCATGGATGGTACAGTTCACAGGCACAGAGGATGAGGGCTGAGGAAAGAATAGCAGACACACGGAGGTTGTTTCCAATGATCCTTCGAAGGAGATGCAGCTTGAGATCAAATTCACCTGCAATGCGTATCTGGCTCTTCTAGTGACAAGAATGGCTGAATGCATATTCAGTGTCCCTCTACCAGCTTACAGGAACATGTCAGTCCTCTTAAATCTCCCTTGTAATGACAGTTCTCTCATTTTCTGTATTAGAGGGCACTGACATTGCTAGCCATGCAAGTTATTTTTAAAGGTTTTAGGCTTGTTCACATTTTAAATAGCCGAGAAGTTTTTCAAATATTATCTGTATAGGCACTCAGAAGCTGAAGGAGGGGGAGAAACAGCCTATTGCAACAGCATTTAGGACTTAATTACTATGTGTATAAATCCCAAGCAACTTCTGTGGACTCAGTTTACCTTTACACAGGCAGAGAGTCTAATCATTGGCTTTTATGTTTGTACAACATGAGTTAAAGCCATGCATTTTTAATAGTATTATATTTAAAATATTTTTCAAGATATGTTCACATCATATCCCAGTTGGTGCTTGTTATTGCAACAAACAAAAGTCTAATGATTGAAATATAATTGCCCTGCTAAACTCCTGTGCTGTATAAACCTAAAGTCTGACTCAGTAACTACAAAGCCCTAGCGCAGATAAAGCTTTTGGGTTACTCTAACAGGTCAGTTAAAGGTGTTTTCCACCACCACTGCAAGTCAATTTATTTGTATCTATCTGTTGAAACTCTAAAGCCATATTGCATTGTAATAACATTCTCGTGGCAGTCTTTATGTTCAGTTTTTCCTCCAGAATCAAACTGAGTTAAGCAGAACTGAATTTATTAATCTTATATGTCTCACTGATGAACATGTAGATTAATTAACATCTATGCTGTTTTCTCATAAAAGGAAAGATTCACATATCAAGATATATGATTGATTGTAAAATGGCATCGAACAATCAAAGGCAATTATTTCCTCAAAAAATTAAATATCTGTTTGCACTAACTGGTTCAACAATATCAAATCCTGCAAATGGCTCACCTGATACACTGAACATTATGGGAAACAAGAAGTTAGCAGACTTTTTAATATGTACATGTATATATGCACACACACAAGCATATGAGGCAATTTCAACCTGAATAACTGAATCCAGAGGCTAATCCAGAGTACAAATTATGTTCTCAGCTGCTAACCCATTTTTAAACATCTCTTAAAAAAACTGAGAGAGGGATAAGAGAGTGAGAACGAGGGAAAACTGAGTCTCAGTATTTTTTGTAAGAGTTACCAAAGTTTTGTTTTCCCAAGCTTTAATTTCTCCATTGCAACATTTTTCTAGCCTTTTTCATCAAAATTCTAAACATTAAATTGAAGTAAAAACAAATTTTTCCCCTTTGGCATTTTCAACAGGAAAAAACACACTTTTGATAAATCAGTGAAAAAATGTTTATAATAATTCTAGACAAAAATATGGACAAATTGAAGAAATATTCCATATTTAGTGGATAAGACAGAAGTAATATATTTTTAGAGGTTTTTGTTCAGTGAAAAGGTTAATGGTATTAATGACTAGGAATCTGTATTGGTTTGAATGACAGCTCACACCTGTGGGAGAATACACTAATAACACAAAGTGGGGTAAACCCAGGCTATGCTGCATTAACCAGCATGTGTCACCCGTTATTTGAAGTGGATGCTGAGATTAAACAGTGAAAAAAGTTGCTCTTTGCTTTACAGCCACAGTGAGGGTGTCTCGAGGCTCTGGCCCAGACACAGGGAAGCAACAACTGCCCTTCGATATGGAAGGATCTCTGCACTTCGCAAACAAAACCCTGTTTTTAACTCAAGATCCGGTTACCTGGGGAAAAAAAAGGAATATACAAAATATGGACCATGAAAAAAAAAAAAGGAGAATACCCAATGACGTGATTCCTGTGTGCATTATTCACCAAGTGAGCTTTTTTGTACCATGCTACTCTGCTTCCATGTGGACACACACCCCGTTTATGTCTGGCTCTTCTCTTTTCAGTACAGCCATAACGACCATCTAACACTTCCTCCCTTTTACTCAAAACCTTCCCCACGCAATTCTGCAATTCATTCTTATTGTCCTATTCATTTCTTAAAACTGTAACGCACATACCACTACCCTATTTTTCATAGATGACAAACACAACTGCTTTGGAAATTATGGCTAATCAATCACCACAGCAAGACAGATGCCATTCTGGACTGAGTAGCAATGGTGCTGGCCAGTTATAGTAACATTCATAATGAATTTGCTTTTAATTTCTGGTCAGATCCTGTAACTCTTACTCAGACCAGCTATCCAAAAGTGAAGTAGTCCTGCTAAAGCCAGTGGACTTACTTCCTGGGCCAATGTTACTTAGTCACAAAGTCTGTCCCCTCATTTTTTTTTTTTTTTTTTTTTTTTTTTATGTGTGGTTAGGAAAAGGGGAAAGAAAGGCAGTACTTTGACGTTTTCTTTCTTGTTATTCAGCTTTACTGTCAATGTGCACTGCTTTCACACAGAGTCACAGGCTGAAGTAAATGCTTAAAAAAGAAGAAAAAAACATGCAGCAGCTTTTGTCTACATCTTTTTCTCTTAAGCAAAGAAACTGCATGTCCCTCTGGAGCAGCTGTTATCATGGTGTTCTCTGTGCTTCCTGGAGTTAAGATATTCTCACAGAGGAGAATGGCCAGAAAGAAGGTAAATAAACACAGACCTTTGCTGCTTATAGATTCAACAGAAGGCTAATGAGCAGAACTGCTGAGATGTAATGACAGAGTTGTGCCATCACACACTAAGAGTACTTCAGTAAAAGCAAAATCCTTACCAATCCTTTGATAGACAGATTTAAAGATGGGTGTAAGGATTTCAGACCCAAACACTTTTATATGCTGAGGAAGAATTAATCTACATCCAAAACTAAAATTTTATGCCTTGTGAATGTCTCTGCTGAAGGCCAAAGAAGGATGAAAATATTATGAGTACTTGCATTCTCCTCTGCCAGCTCAGGCTGGGTTGTTTTCTCAATAAATTTCTGGCCAAGTGACAAGTTTCCTGAAAGATGCAAGTGGGAATTCAGCCAATAACAGAAACTATGGGAACAGCTGAAGCCATGCAGGTTAGGAAGAAAAAGCAACAACCACCCAAGCAAAAAACAAAAATGCAGAGCAGATTACAGCTTTTAGGGACAAATGATAAAACAGAAAAAATAACAGCTTTGAATCCTCAAGAGTTTCGCTGTAGATAGACTAGATATTCTACCCTTTGAAACAAATAAACAAAAAGCTTATTTTCTTTATCTCCTGCATTCCAGCTCAGCCTCTCTTCAAACCTGTCTTTCTTGCTTTCAACTCCTTTTCCTTTTCATCATTCCCCTTTTCCTTTCCCATTTTTACTGTTCCTCCAGGTAAATTCAGATAAACAAGCCCTGCATTGTTTTAACAGATAGGCCTATGACATTGATGCATGTCCTGCCACATCCTTACTCTGTGCTAGGACCAGAAACCCATAAGTGTCCTGCGTTCAATTGCTAGCGAACAACTACCAGGGATAATCCACAGTGGGCTCCAGCATCACCGTGCCTGTGCCAGAGGAGCCGGTCTCACTCAGCAGATGTCTGGACCTTTTTTCCTATGTCATAGGCGTAGCTAGTAAGAATAATGGCAATAAAAGGATACCATCATTTATTGCTCTCACACTGCTCTTTCAGTTCCTATGCGTCATTCTTATCCTTTTTCACCAGTACTATTTCACCCATTGCCCAGGACAATGGTCTTTTGTTCTTTATCAGCTACTTGGCATAAATATACAAATAGTTAGCGAGCGTAAGTAGTAGCAATTAATGGGTTAATAAACAGAAGATAAACCATATCATGTCATTCCAGTACTTGTGAAAACACCATGGGGCACTGAAGTATCATATGTGTTTAAGACTTGAGGATCTCTGTATCTGCCACAGGTCAACGCTCTTCAGTGGTTCCTTGGGGCTTGAGGAAGACAACAGGACTGACATTCATAACTAACCTGTATGCAGCTAGTAACACATCCCAGTCCCTCAACATGCTACTGAAGTCTTACCCACGTTGTCTTAAGAGCTCACAGGTTGAGGTGGTCTGGTTTTAGGTCACCATATACTACATGGAATGGGGAAGGCATAGAAGAGATGAGTTTGTAAGTTTAGACAGATCACATGTGGTTCCTCAAACCTTTCTTTCTATTTTAAAATGGATGTGAAAGAGCTACAGGGTAAAAGAGACTCCTGAACTAATGCACCTTATAAACTACTGTAAAGTGAGATAAGTAGTTTATCACAGTGGGTTTTATTCTTAAATGCTATTTGAGTTTTCACAGAGGAAAGTAATTTCAGAACCTAAAAATAACATTGCAGAGGACAGAGTAGAACAGTTGAAGCATCAAAAATTGTGAATGGTGCATCAAACCAAACCTCAATCATTTCACCATGAGAAAACTTAGTATGCAACCATTATTCATGAAAATGTTGAAATGAGGCAACATTATGAGCAACTGTCCCAGGAAAGACTGCCAGGAAGAGACACTTTGCAGCTCATTCATTCACTACTATTTTCGAGGGACAAAAAAGGCCAGATCTAGCAACTGGTATAAATGCGTCTTGTTCCAGTGAAATCAGGTTGGCTGTGCTGAATTGCACTCACTGAGCATCGGAGTGTTCACGGGAAGACAGAATGGTCAAGGCTGGAAGGGACCTTTTAAGACCTTCTAGTCCAGCCAGCCCCATGCTTCAAGCTGTTCTGAAACAGATTTGGGTTGTAAGAATTCCATACACAACCATTGTGGTTGTCACTGTGAGAGGTTAAAGCACCATCTGCAACGGTGCAGTGACTGAAATAAAGGTCTGAAAGATCTGTTTCTAAAGGGGGTGAAAAAGGAAAATTAATTATATATTTGACTCATTTATTCTTGGAAGATCCATAGTGAGACCACAAGTTCTTGGGATAGGGCATGGATGAAGAGAAACAGAGGGAGCTGACCTGCATCACTTTGCAACCCATGCACTCAATATGGTGCAACTGCGGAGCCGTACTGCAAAGCCTCCAATTCTGCACAACTCGCAGCCTCATGCGCTTGCAGCTACACACCAGCCTGAGCCCTTCATCAAGAAAGTCCACAAAATTCAGGTCTACAGCCTGGTCTAATGGAAGCCAGCGCATAATTGAGAGCAGGTTGCTCAAGTTTATGTACCAGTCAATTGGAGTAAAGGTGAGTGAAAATAATACAAGGTTTAGTCCAGTGCTTGCAGGAACCCATAGAAGGTGTGCTGGAACATGCTCACAGCAAAATGCAATTTGATAGGCTAGAAAAAGAAAATAAAATGGGGATATTTTTGACTTTTAATAGGAGACTGGATAAGTCACAGAAAAACATGCTGTGGAAAGCAATCTTTGCTTCGTCCTTTGGGAGAAACTACATATGCTAATAATGGTTCTTCTCCCCCCACTTCATTTTGAAAAGTGTCTGAGTAAAAATGGAATTACCTTACTCAACAGAACTGTTTCCTGTATATGCAGTTTTAACTACCAGCATTAATAATGAGAAAAGTATCCTTATTATTACTTTTCCCCTCCTGATCACACGGCACCAATACAGTCACTACTGACTGAAATGGACTGTCTTCTGATTTGACAACCATCCACAAAAGATCGATTAATTTTGTTCCCATTGTAGTTGTCATGGCAGCTTCTAGGAAGAATAAAATCTAGATTTGGCTACATACAATCTGTATTAGTAATATTGATTCATAAAGCAATGAGAACACACCTGGTCTTTCAGCTTCCAGGTTAATACAGCATGGTTTACAGGGAATAACATCTATTTAGTTGGAGTGAATCTGATCAGAAAGCAATTGGGACAATGTCATTTCCACAGAGTGCCTTTTTGAAGTGTAACCACTAACGGGTTCCTGTAAGTGGATGATAATAACTACTGAATTCCATGGTTTAGATAGATCTTAAAGAAATCATAAAATATAATCAGTTAACATGCTGAGTTTCTGAACTTGAAGAAAAATAGAAAAACAGTCTTAATAGAACATAAATCAGAAGAGGTAATAACATATTATTAATGACTTTGAAGCTGCAATCCCTATTTAAATAAATGAGGACTTTTTTTTAAAACTGAAAATTATTGGGATGGTGCTTCTGTTTTGGAAAGAATCCTTCAGAAAATGAGATGGGAACATCTCAAGTTCCCTGTAAAATTAACTGGGCAGATGAGCATCTTCAGTAAGAGGGAAATCCAGTGTAATTCCCTCCATTCAGCTTTAAATAAAAAGTCAGAGGTTGGGTTATTTGTTGTTGGGGGTTTTTTTGTTTGTTTGTTTGTGTTTTTTTTTTGTTTGGGGTTTTTTATTTGTTTGTTTGGTTGGTTAGTTTTTGTGTTTTTTTTTTTTTTTAAGCAAAAAAAGCAGTATATTTAAATCTATGCTAAACAGCTGAAGGAGTCCCTGTGTAGAACATGCAATATACTTACTGTCTTCTAAAAGACAAGCACTGTAAATAACCAAAAGATGAAACCTACACCCAGAAAAGAGTTTAGAGAATAATCCAGGCACATTGCTGAGTCTTACAGTAATTGTTAGCCAAAACGTCAGCTTCAACAAGCACTGTAAAAACCATGCTCTTAGCTTCCCCTCCTACTCTTCTATCACATCCCTACTGAATTTAAATCGCACAGGGTTTAGTTTTTGCTCCCAAAACATGTTAGTTGGCAAAAGACAACACTCAGTTGTACTCACTGTGATCATAACAGCCCTTGTCTGGATAGGCAGCACAACACTGGACAAAGTCTAGTTTAAAGTTCTTTATAAAATAAACAGAAACCCAAGCAACAAACCCACAAACAAACAAAAAAAAAACCCAAGCAAACACTCACTGAAATGCATCCCAGTATCTCTGAAAGGCTACGAGCAATATAGCAAGACATTAAACTTCTTTATAGTCCAATGTGTTACTACACATTACAGAGCAATGGTAAATAAATAACTGCTGATTTGACATGGCTTTCAACTGGTGAGCAATTCTGCTTTCCTCAACGTTACAATTAATGTCAGCAGTTAATGCCCTAAGTGGTGGAATCAGAAATTTCACCACAATAAACAAATGCAGTCAAGTTTCAACTTAAGGATATACCCAACCTGCAGCACAGCCTTGGTTCAGCTGGCCCCGTCTCAGGCTGCAATTACAGTTCTGTTGGTCAGAGCAGCAGGGACATCATTTGTCATCCTAAGGAAGGCTGGAGTGCTGCGAAATTGGGCACTTTGGAAAAATGCAGCTGTAGCAGAACATATGTATAAGCAAGACCATGAAATGAACTGGCTCCAAGCCAATGTGTAAGGAGAAAAACAAGAAAATATAAATGAAAAAAAATCATAGAATATTGTACTCAGAAGATGCTCCTATTGATATATTCTGACCAGCTTTAAAGGTCAGGATGACAACAATCTGTCTTCTCTGTGGAACGGCTTAATCAATTTGTAGCTCTTTTTTCCTCACCCTGTTAGAAATGAGTTTACATCTTTCAAATGGATCTTCTATTCAGTTTTTGCTATTTAATTGGTCTCAGGTTCCTGCATATCTCTCTATACAACTGTAACAAACAGGAGGACATATACATGGGTGTGTATATACATTCATGCACAGACTGTACTGGACAGAATATGAACTGCTCAGCTATGCTCCTTAGCTCTGCTGTCACTAACAGAGACTATTATTCAGCTCAAAAGACAGTTTTCTGCTCCTGGAGCAGAAGGAAGAACTCAGCCATAGCTTTACCACTGCAGCGAATACTGGAACGCACAGAGGCTGCAGAAGAATGACAACCATGCAACCTTGAGAAACTATGAGTCCTTCATCTTTTTCCAAATGCTGAACAGAACTGCATGGAGACACAGACTCATTCTCCCATCACAACAAACACATACATCTCCATAGCCCCCTACGCCCCCAGAATGGGGCTGGGCACCTCAGTGGCTCTGGGCCAGTAGAAGACAACCTGGCCTCATTCATTGATTTCTCGGCAGCAGTGGAGCACAGCTCTTGATTCTTGAGAGAACTCCAGCTGTTACATCACTCATCAGGATCACATAAGCTGCAATGAGCATATCACTTATTATTTTTCATTTTCTTTCTTCCCATGGAATATACAGTCAACAAGGCCACAGTCCTTATTTTCACAGTAATTAATCTTGTGTTAATTTCATCTAATTTTCAGCACTTAACTGAGATGGCAACATCTACGTGCCTTCTGTATTTAATGGTGAGAGGAAGACCCATCATAGAAGCCATTCAGTCAGCCCACAAGCTTCTTGAAGAAAGAATCAAGATCTTTACACATAATGTAACTTTCTACCATAGGTCTTTCATCACAGCTGATGAAATATAAACCTGTCTTGAAGGCTGTATCAACGCTGTGAATCAAAATCCTAGAAGATGATCACACACATAATCATCTTTCCTTCCAACAGTAAGGCTCCATAACTGAATGTAACTTCCTCAAGACAAGTATAACCTACTACAAATCCTGTCTGCTACTGGTTTGGAGAGATGTAAGCATCTTCGTCATGTAGCGGTGCTTGGGTGGAAACAATACAACTGAGTCAGGGAAGTCTAAGACTGGTGTAAGGTTTTGTCAAGGTATAGATTAATATATACCTTCAGAGTTCTCCAACAGCTACGCAAAAAATAACTGGGCTCAAATACTTCTATTTGACTATCTATATCTTTTGCGTGCTGTCTTTTCATAACATGGAGCCCCAGGGGGACAGGGTTCAGAGGAAATAAAGTCATGGACAAAATCAGACCCAAGATGCTTATTTTAACATCAGTCCCAGATGGAAAAAAATAGGAATCCCTGAGGGACAAACTACTTTACAAATATACGAGAGCCCCTCCCTCCAGTTTCTTCTGTCTGTACATATGCCTGCATGCACATGTACACCTTTGTAATATAAGCTTTTCTACTCAGATTTATGTTACAGAATTAATAAATATTAGTTACACATTTACGGTTTCAATAAACTCCTAAGGATTATGCTTTTCTCCCATCTGAAGATCAGTACAAATACAACAAATACAGCAAACATTACCCTGATGTATGCGTCATTTCAGAACAGATTGCAGAAACAATCAGCAACATGCAACCTCTTGTAAAGAGAAGTGACGACTTTCTCCCCCTTCCCTCATCTCAGTATTGTTTTTTTTTCGTTCCCTCACTCTCAGACAAATGACATTTGGCAATGTTGATGCTGTGCTGTGTATTTTTTTTCCACTCACACGCAGCTGGTCAAGATCAGGGGCAGATGCCCAGAGATTCAGGTAAGATGCAGCAGTATGAACCTGTAATTTCAGAGATACAGAAGACTGATGTGCATAAAGGAAGCAAACCCCTAATACAGAAATAAATTTATTTATCTGAATTTGGCTTTCTTTTTTCTTCCACATTGTGAGTAAAGGTTTTAACCATACAGCTTTACTTTTAAATAAAATACATAAATGACTCCAAAACAGCTGGCCTACTTAACACTACTATGTAAACATCTGTTCACATTCATGCATGCAAATAAGTACATCAGCTACGAAGTCTCTCAGGCTCAAATTAGTCTTTATCGAGTCCTCCCAGAAACCACTGGGGTGGAGGCCAATGACTGTGTGAAGGGAAAGGAAAGGGAATTCTTAAGCTTTTTTTTGAGAATTGATCCTTGGAGAAAAGATAGAAGATACCAAAATCTCAATTCTCATGCTTTCTATTTTTCAGTATGTTTGCTTTAAGAAAGTTTTCTTTCCTGTCTCTTTGTGTTAACTTCCTCCTTCATCACATATTTTAACAGCTTGTTATATAAATGGACATTGTATCAAATTTTTATTCCCCTTTATTCAAACCATCTTTTGAAAATGCCAGAGATCTCAGCCCTGCTCCTGCTGAACTAAATGGGATTCTTGACATTGACATGAATGGAAACAGGATTAGGCCGGCTGTATGCATCATTAGATACGCGATTCTATAGCACCCTCTAAAATTCTGCTGAACTCTCCCTTTCAAGCAAATAAAGCAGGTAAACTCAAAGGCCATGAAATGTCACTATTACATTTAAACACTTAAACTGAAGTACCTGATGAATTAGCCATCTTCTCGCCAGGCATCTTAGAAAACTGCAGCCCTCGAGGGATTTCCCCTGGCCGTTACCACTTATTGCAAAGTCAAAGAGAGAAAGCTAAGGTTATTGTTTTGCCTGTGGAGTCAAAATATGCTGAGAGAGCATGTTATTCCCCAGACTTACAGTTTTATTGCATTTCTAATTCACACCTAAGGTCACCATATGTCAAGTGAGTATGCAGTCTGCTACTGTGGCTATTGTCATCATTCTAACTCTAATACTAAATAGTCCTAGACTAGAACAATACTGTCTTAGAAACAAGTGTAATGTAGCGCTTACAGCAGAAGACTGGTCTTCTGATTAAAGATGGAAAATTAAAAGTTCTGGTTCCGCCTTTGGGTTTGTCAGACCCTCCAAAATCACACAAATTAGTTAATTGCTCTGAACCTTTGTTTTCACACCAGAAAGTCAAAGAACTACAAGCCCTGAATAAACAAAATAAACAAAACTAGTATATCAGCCACTGTGTCTTCTCTATTGAGAAGGTTAATAAATGAATCAATCTTCAATCAAATTTCATTCGGCATTAAAAACTGCAAGATGAGGTTTGAAGTCAGTTTCTTGTGGCCTGATATAGTTATGCCATGACAATAATGCTTCCCTTTGCATATTACATTAATGTGAATTTGACCACAGAATTGTCATTTCTTGTCATTTAAGTAGTCTTACAGTTAAGCAGCCATAATTGTCCTTTGGGTGTTATCTTAAACACATTAAAAAAGAAATTGAATGCTTTCACCACATTATAGCTGGGACACTTTTTCAAAGCTAATTTCTATGTCTGTGAATTATTCATAATACACTTCAAACAGGCTCTTCTGGATAAGGTAATTGACCTTGTCTGCATGAAGCACCTACTACCTTGCCTTGGGATAATTAAATCTACGATGTGGTCCATTATTTAAAGGTAATGTCTTTTCATTAGGTTAGGCAATATATTATCACTCAACTAGTCACCTAATTCTGCATTTAACACATTCAAGTTTTCACTGTTTTGTCATTGGTTACACTCATCTCTCATAGCAATTTCTCATATTAAGTAGCACGGTATAACAGTAAGACAGCATTCTCTTGATAAAGGGAAGCAGGACTTCGAGGACTCAAATTTCAAGATTCACTTCTCTATTTTCAACCTCAGTTGGCTCTTCTTTTTTTTTCTTTTTTTTTTTTTTTCTTTTTTCTGTTGAATACCCAAGGCTCTTCTGTATTCCAACTACTTTGAACCACTTTAGCAGAATAAAACAGCTCTGAATCTACTTTAGTCAGTCAATGACAAAGTCCCCCCGCATGGGTAAACTCCTGAGTGGCATAGCAATCTGAAGAAGCTCCTCCATCAGTCCCTTTCCTGGCTCTGAAAAATGGCCAGAGATGGTATTCTAATTTATATTGCACCACTCCAGTAACCAAGCTTAAAGATGTTTCTCCACCCACCTCTACTTCAGTTGTGCAGAAACACAGCATTGTTTTCTCAATCCATCAGCACCTAAGTGTTTACTCTAACTGCAAATACTGCATTAACAAGCTATAGATGTAGTTGCTAGCTTCTCTACATATCTGAATTTTTAGTTTTCTGTGTTTTGTAGTTTGTTTTACACTAAAGTGGAATTTAATGAAAGATGCAATAACTAAGGAATTAATCCACTATCTTACTTGCCTAGATTGGTAGAAGTATACTGAAGCAAAAGATCTGATCCTGCATATCTTTGAGCTTTGTATTTTTTCAGTTAAATCATTCAATATTGTAGCTTCTCTCAAACTGTCCATTAATGGAATCTTACAATTATGGTAGTTATTCAAAGCTTATTAATCATGTCATACAAACACAGTTCAGGCTATGAATTGTTTATCTTGATTAGATATTGCTTGAGTTTTCACTTAAAATTGTGAGCATTGTTTACAGCAGAAATGAAGACAAGGGTATCAAAGACTTCAAGGTGTTAGAGTGAACATTTACTCTGAAGACCTTTGGCTGAATTCCTATTTGCATAAATATTCAGGAACAATCTGTTCATGCCTCAGGAACATTTCTGCAAACACAAAAATCTCAGTGTTGTGGCCCAGAATAATATTAAAAAAAAAAAAAAGGATTATGAAAATTATCAAAGTGAAATTGAAATGAAATTCCAGCAGGATAGAAAAGAAATAGCTGCCATTTATCATTTTCCGTCAGCTAAAACAAACTAGCCAAGGAAAGTATTGTTCTAAGCAAGATTACCTGCGTCTGGCCTGTCTGCTAAATCATATTTCATAACGGTTGACTGCCTTCCGTTGTGTAACCACAGTGGTGTACTATACATTGATAGCTCCTGTCACTATAATATGATTATGTTTACCTATTAGTTTCTGCTTTTGTGCCACAACCCAGCAACTACAATATTACAATGGTTCTAACGGTCTGTTTCACTTTGTTCATTTACCTATTAATTTTGGCAATGGTATATTTCATGGAACATAAATTTCATCCTCCAAAAACATGACAACCTGTAGTACAATATGGTCAGACACATTCTGGAGCTTTGTATGGAAGTAAAATGAATTGTCCAGGGTGGCATTTTTGAAAGAACATACCTCCCTCTGGAGGCATCGGTTGTATCTAAGGTGATTACTTCAGCAGTAATAGATGTAATTATTCACTCAATAAAATTCTGCCTCTATTAAGCAGGTACTTATAATGTTCTGCAGATTGACTGGTGGCCCTAGCCTGTCTCACAGAGGCTGTAAACAAAATGCAACACAATTTCTTTGTCTGAATCCAGAACATAAACATGCACTGGGAAGGAAGTGACCCAGAAAGCTGGCACTGCTTTGAACCTGGATGCTCTGGGAAACAAGACCCCAAAACAGAACCTGAAAAATGCTTCCGCAGTTCAGTGATAAGATATGAAAATGGCAAAATAAGTGGACCAAACTGACTTTTCATAGCCAGAGAAAAAGCTAAAGGGAGCTAAAACAGAGCCTATTTCAGGAGAAGACAATTTGTCCTAGAATCTTAGCCTCTGTTATGTTAGCATTCAGTCATAAAGATCTCTCTCTGAGGAGCAGCCTTTAAACTTCTGTCACACACCAAAATAGTTTCATCTGGATAAAATCTGAGCGCATGAAATCACAATAACAATGGGAAGTAAACAAATGCTAATGTACAGAAAACCTTTAGCACAATGGGGAAAAGAGTAACCAACAGTAACTTCTCTTGCACCAGGCCTGACAGTGATCCAGTTAGCTCAAGAAGTTGACTACGTTCAGTGTTCCTCGTAACCTATCTACACATATCTACAGAAATATGCAAATACACACTTTCCCAAAAGGAAAGCACTCTGTCTATATCAATAGATAATTTTATGGACTGTACCAATTATTTGAATCAGCAGCTAAAAGAAAATATAGTATTTAAAATAAACATATCATGTAATTGATGTTGCTTCTTCTTCAGAACCACTTTTCAGACCTCTGATCACTTTTTAACACACCTGATCATAGGCTTGGACTCATCAGTAAAACAAACCTGTTAGGCTTGAATTAGGTTCAGTAATACAAAACTGAGAAAAAGGACAGCCAGGAATCATTATAATCTTTTCTATCAACAAGTGCCACTGCCAACATTTTGATCACATTGAATGAGACAGTCTGAGCAGAAAGAAGAACAGAAAATGGCTACTGATTGCAGACTAAGCTACTGGGACCACTTCTCATGCACTATTAATGTTAATATATTAGAATCACTGCCAGTTGTAAATTAGACATGTCATTTTAAACTTTTTTTGGTAAATCAAAGATATAGGGAAAGGGGGACATGGAAATAAGCATTGTGGATAAAGCAACACGCAGCACATGAAGCAGACAAGCACTGAATCTAGCACAGTAACATGTGTCCAAAGATCTATGAAGACTGATGAAAGCTGATGAAGTTCAGTTGAGTTAAGGATGCCTATTTTGTTTAAGATTTTGTTCCTGTGCTCAAAAGGAGACAGACATTTGTGTATCTAGCCTTGTGAGAAAAAAACATGCATCTGCATCTCATTTTAAATTTCAAGTTGTTTTCCTCCTAGCATTAGGACAGTCTGCAGAAACTGTATAGTACTCTCTAAACCTATTGATTCTAGTGGGCTTTAGATATTATATATATTCTATATATACGTTTTATATCTCAACATGGTTTTCTAAAGAAATGAGACATATTGGAACAACGCTACATGAATGTTTGTGCACGTGTCTGTTGTTCAACTATAAAAAGTCATGAACCTACAGGCCAATTTCAAGTACATTTGATTGAGAAATATGTTCCTACAGGTTTTATGTACTGCCTAAACAGAAAATTGAGATATCCTCCGAGTACCCAGCCTAAGAAAAGGTTTCAACACATTTTCAATCTCCAGCAGATCTCAGACAACCCATACAAAAGCTCAACACTAAAGCAAAAAAAATAAGGGGGAAAAAAAGCATTATTTAGTACTCCATGATTCATTGAACTATTGTTTTAGCAAAATAAACCAATAAATTGTGTTCTAAACCACCAAGAATTCAGCATCACAGACAAAATAAACAAAACTGTATAGCTGGGAGAGATGCTGCTCACTAGGCAGAAACATGAGAACATAAAATGTTTAATCAATTTGATCCGTTCCTGTTTAGAAAGATATCTGAAGTAAGCTGTATGTTTCACCTTCAGTTGTGTATCTCTCTGCCTGGAAGAAGGTGATGAACACATAACCTTACGATAGCTACAGTAAGACCACATGGATCCCATCCTAGAAATGCATGCCTGCTTACAATAGCTCTAATAGGGGTCATTTCCAAACACAAGGGCACTGTTTTTTAATTACAGATAGTTTCTTCTTGCCCTTTACAAAGAAAGACAAGATTCTTTTCATACAACTAAACCATATACTATAGTCACAGGTATGACCAGGCAACAGGTAGAAAAATTGTAATGATTTCTGTCTAATTAGCATGGGTAAGAACAACCATCTATCAACAGTGGGATGAATTCGAGCATTGAACTGACATTACTGGAGACAGACTTTGAAGACCAAATTATGAATCCTTACCTGTTGCATCTGGCTGCATGCAGAGCCATACATAGATTCAAGCCATGATGGCTAAACCAACACTTTCTGAACACATTGCACTCATTCTCAGGTGATCTTATCTTTCCTCAGAACATCTGTGAACAATGAAGTCATGGCTGTCCATATGGCATATGAGCATCTAATAAAAGCAATAGTCTTGAGGTTCTCACACGTCTCCCTTTACAATCAACCACTGTAGAAAGCAAAATACAGACACTATCTGGGAGATGAAGAGGAAGAAGTCTGTGTGCTTTGATTGATGCTTGAGACTGGTGATACTATTCCTGGTCTGCAAATCTGCAGAATCACAACTTTCTCTCTTTACTTGGTTGATTATACCAAACATCCCATTACAACTCACTCGAATATACCATTGCCTCCTTTGTAATTTGGTAGGTACATGAAAATTCACAGAATGAAGCCTTCCTTGCTGAATGAGCACATCTGTGTTAACCAGTTTTATTCTGGGACTTTTGAATTCTGTTCTTGAGAGCAAAGGAGGAAGGGTCTTGATGTTGTTTTGAGTCCTGGACAGCTTGGGCAGGAACATACCCCTTGGCTAAACCAGTCTCCATTAAAGTCTGAGCCTTCCTGCTATCAAAGGGGCTTGGAACAAATTCAGGCTCAAAAGCTTTTTCATTTTTGTTTTCAATCTTTTTAGCCCAGCAGATATGGGGGAAAAAAAAAAAAAAAAACACAAACAAAAAAAAACAAACCTCATACTTCTTTAAAGAAAGTTTTAAAAGGGTTATTTTCTTTCAGATCACCACATCTTTGTAACTACTTGTCAAGTATCAGTCAGATCTGATCCTCCCCAAATCAAACTGTTGTGGGGAGAGTTAAATAATTCTCAATTGGTTTTGGATATTTCTTGGGAGGAGAAGTAGTACACAACTTTTTTTTCCCCAAAGGTCTGGAGATGTTTCCTCCAAGCACATTTGCTTAACCTCCTTTATTTTAATTTATGTTGCTATTTTTATTTATTTATTTATTTATTTATTTACAAAAGAGAGCAACAAACAAGAGATACTGTTATACCCTTAACATCAAATGGATCAGATAAGCAAAACATTGAACTAAATACTCTTAGGGAAAGCTCTTATTCTGTTACATTTTGAACACTAAGCACAAAGTAATCTGAAAATACAGCCTTCAGCTGATCCTCAGTTTCTTTTCCCATTTCTGCCTTCACACTTTCAAAAATAGAAAATACATTTCCCATAGGCTATCTTCACACTGTAATGCAGGTAAAATTCTTGGACTTATAATTTACAAGCAATGAATCTGAGTCAAAGCCAATCTATACATAGTAAAAACTTGACTCCTTTTTCCATTGGCTTATGTTTTCTCTCTTCCTAATTACACTATGTAATTAAATTATGGTACTGTTCATTTTGTGTACAGTCTCTTACCACCTCTGCCTTCTTGGATAGGTCAGACCAATTAAAGCAAAAATCAAAGCATATGGGGGTCTATTCCATTCACTTGCTCTATCCCATCTCATTTTCAGCAAGTGCCTTGCTTTGTATGTGCCTTTTTCCCCAGATCTAAAGCAGGAGT
The DNA here is from genome assembly GCF_037038585.1 of Patagioenas fasciata. Classification (NCBI taxonomy): domain Eukaryota; kingdom Metazoa; phylum Chordata; class Aves; order Columbiformes; family Columbidae; genus Patagioenas; species Patagioenas fasciata. The sequence continues at coordinate 14,849,107 of NC_092526.1, read as the reverse complement.
CAAATGAACCCAAACCACACATAAAACTAGAGAAATTACAGCCCCAAATGCTTTGTTATCCTCAAAGATAGTGTGAATAGAAATGTAAATTACTATTGCTTCACTTATGTGGTGTCTTGGTAGAAGAGGTCAGTTGAGAACACCTTCATCACCATGATTTACACCTTCTATTCTCCAAAATCAGAAAGCATCTCTCCCTGCACTGGCACAAATTTGACAAAGAAATTAGCTTAATGTAAGTAAGACAGTTTGAGTCTTATGGAGCCCAAGATGTTCAAAGTAGGACAGCTGAAAGAAGCAGACAAATGGAAGTGTGATGAAAGCAGACTCCCTGCTGTGGCTCTAATGAGGGAGAAGGCACACTTTTCTGCTCAGGCAGCAGTACTGCTTGCTTTCTTGAATGGTGGACAGGCTGCTGTCATGGCTAATGACCCATTAATGTAACAAACCATGGATTAGCTGTTTGGTTCTAATTGCCATTATTTATTTATTGTTAACAATATGCTGAGTTCTGCAAAATTAGAAGAGACTATCACTGCTCGTGATTAAGGGAACGCTGTCTGGGATAGCCTGAAAAAATGATGTAATTCTTTCCTTCTTTGAACTATATGTATGCATAGCTTATACGACTGTGTCTCTCAAGTCAGAGGTATCATTAGGACATGTTTGGTTCTGGCACATGTGCATAAAACTATCCATTTCCAAACTCCTATTTGGACTGCAGAATTTCCTGAATTCAAGGATTCTTTATTACTGAGCTATAAGCACTTATAACAGCCCATAGATTCACAGGTTGAGCAAAAGATATCATCGACTCTATTTCAAACCAGATGATTTTCAGGAACAAAATTCCCAACCTAAGGGGTTGCAGTGGTTAAGCAAACACAGCATCAGTACACAGCACTGAATTCCTTACAGGACCACCAATTCATGCAATTACTTCCATGTTCCAGGCACAAAATCTGTTGTTTAGGTTTACATTTCATTTACCTGTCCTATATATGTCTTCATTAATACCTCTGGTACAAGGTCCCTGTATATTGGAAAAGGTAATTCCCATGTGAGTAAAACATAGTAGATCTATTCAGTTTGGACTGACTGACAAATCTCTTTTCTAGGTAAGTTGTAAAATGTCTCTTAAAAAAAGAGTAAAACTGTAATTCCAGAATTACTCCTTAGACTTCAAAAAAACAAATCATGGGAGAAAAACAAACAAAAGTACACCCCCCAAAAACCAACAGAAATATCCAGTGCCAGCAGAAGTGTGAAGGATATGTTCCACAGTTGCAAACAGGACTCAGACATACAAGCTCCTTCGTCACTACTCTACCAGTCCCCACCTTGAGAAACATTTTTAAATTCACCTGACATTCTGTTTCTAAAGGAAACATATAATGGCGCTTTATTGTCCACAGGCGTAGTCCCAGGAGACTCCTGCCCTTCTGGTTTCACTCCAGAAGTAAGCCAGGTAGCATTAAACCTGTCTGCTCCTGCAGCGGGTTTCAAGGAGCGACCCTGCTTTCCTCCCGCTGGGTTAGAAGCCATCCAGTGTATGATCAAGCAAGGATTTTTCCCCATGTCTTTCCCATGGCTTGGCCTCCTGGCTGCATTGTGATCTCAGAGAAGCACAACAGGGCTAGAGGAGAAGTAATGCAAGCAGTTGCCATTCCTTCCTTGGCAGTTACAGCACACTCTTACCTCACTGTCAGTCAGGATGGATTGTTTATGGGGAGCAAAGTCAGAAATCGGGATAATGATATTTCTATTACTCTAAGGTGCACACATGCTGGATGCCAAGTTACCTTGCCCACACAACAGTTTTTTAATTCTGCTTAGACCATCTGCACGTTAATCAGCTACACACTACTAAAAATAAAGCATCTTTAAAAATGGCCTCTAAATCTCTTGCTACAAATAAGAGCACATGTTGTATCACTGCGGTAAACTCTATTCAAAAGTCTCTAAATATAGCACAAGTTATCTAAAATTGTGCTGTGAGAAGCTGTCAGCACTGCCACTTCGGAGAGGAGAGACAAGGTATGGTGATGGAAACACAGATGGCAAGACAATCATTCTCAGGAAGGGGATCCTAATTACCCCAAAATAATTACAACATACAATCTACACCAGCCACCTATCAACCACTCCCTTCAATATGAACCACTTTTTAAGGGCACATTGCTCTGTTCTATGTTATTTTGTACAATGACAAATAGTATCCTGGTAATGCAATAACATTTTAAAGTATCTAGAATGATAAAGCGGAAATTATATTTGAAAAGCATAAAATAATAGTGAACAAAAGCCCAATGGTAAATGACTGCTTGTTATGGGTCATTTTATATCACTTCATGGTACGTTTAGGTTTAAAAAAATATTAACAATCCAGGCTTCACACTCCTTTGTCCATTCAGATTTATCTACTCTAAAAAAATGGTGTTCCCATTATATGAAACCGGGATGCAAACCACACTTCAGAACACTGTGTGTCACTTCTGGTGCAAAAAAATACTAGAGCTAGAGAATGTTCATGAGGAGCAACTAAAAGACTATAAAAGCACTGGATGAGTGCAGAACTGTAATTCACTGCATCCAGCAACACCAGAACTAGTTGCACTGAGTAAAACATTAGTTTAAAGCACATTAAAATAAATAGTTCTGTACCCAGCAAGTAGGGAATTCCTGTAACTTGCTTTCCTAGGAGGCTGCAGAGGCAGACAATATAATTAAGTTCAAAAAGTGATTAGACAAGTTTATGAACACCAGATCCATAGTGGCTACTGAAAGAGATTGGCAATGACATAAACTCTAATGCCCTTAATAAAGCAACTGTGGGTGATGGGAACGTATTGAGAGTGGTACTGAAGACATTCGGACCTGTGTACTCACCCTAAGCTAGATCTCTCCAGCAGTCACTATTGGAGGCAGGACCTGCAGACATTTCTTCCCATCTGATGCTCTGACATCACTGGAGATCTCATCTGGAGCTAAACAGGGAGTCTGCACAGATGAAGAGCTCTAGCAACATACAGGGCATAGATACAATTCCACTGAACTGTCTCAGCAGCAGAATTAAGTCTGAACTAAAGTCTAAACTCAGAAATTGGGGCACGCTCCCTGCTGTGAGGTAGCACTAAATATTTCCTCCCAATAACAGAGGTAAAAAAGATAAATGCAGTGGTACCCAGGTGAGGGCAAACAGCTGTCTGGTATAAGGGGTCACAGACCTGCAGATGGTACATGGTACATCTCAATACCAAAATACAGGTCTAGCTGGGAGGCAGAGGGGAGAAGAGGAGGTGGAAACCTGAGTGCAAGCTGTATAATACTGAGGCATTATAGATCTTAAGAGGGACAGGCAGAATGTTCAGGGAAGTAGTGTCTACGATGGATTTTTTAAATCAAAGCTTGTGGCAACACGGTGTGGGAATTCTACTGGAAAGAGAAAAATAAAGAAGAAGCTGGGAAGAAAACCACCTAAAGACATTCCTATTTTTTTGATTTTGTTCTAGGACTGATCTTTTCTCAGTTCCTGCCTACGCAAACATGCTATAAACTTGATAGACTGTCAGGCAAGTACTATAAAGCAAGCTATCCTACCACTGATTTTAAGTCCTTGGTATGGTGGATGTGAGGCAGCTTCCCAAATGTTAAGCCTTTGAGTACACCCACTGCTTCTAGAAAACTGAGCAAATTCAGTCAGAGCTGAGAGTTTGTTCAGTTAATAAAGTGTTTTCATACCTTCAAACATCTTGTATGTTAACAGTTCAATTAAATGTGCATGTGCACATATGCACCTATCCTTGTACCTTCTTCAAGGTATCACCTGAAAAACCCCATAAAGAAAGGAAATCAGAGCCCCAGTGACCTAAATTTATTTTCATATTCCCAGAATACAGGCAGCACATTTAGAGGTAGTCCAAGCTTCCTGCTCGCCCACCTCCTCTCCTGCTACCTTGTCTTGGCCTGTACTTCTAAGGATGAGGTGGTGGTAAAGTTTGCAATTTTTTGCTAGAAGTGTGGGTGACTTTCCTAATTACGCCAACTGTCAGGTTTGCTCTGGTTTTGTGGGTGTCTCTCCAGCAGGCATGAAGAAGTCACAAGAGACTTGCAATTACTGGTCATAAATTATAAGTTTAATTTGCCAGCATCATGAGAAAGCCATCTATTCCTTTGATAAACAGACATTCATTCTGATGTTCACAAACCTCCTGAAAACCTCTCTGATGGCAGAGATGTACAAAAATGCAGTTCAGGGGTATTTAATTTCAGTTTTCAAAGACATGCTTGCAGATAAGCCATAGTATGACAGCGAGAACTGATAAGGCTGTTCCAGACAGCAGGAGGGGGAGATGAGTAACTCCTTTGCCAACTGCCAGATTGCATGTCTGACACATTGCAGATGTAAATCCAAGTAACTCAATGGGGAGACTATGCTGAATCATACCTGCTGGGGATGTGCCTACGTCTTCAGGGCAAGAGGTAGTAGAAAGACAGACAAATCCTTGATACAAACTGGAAGAGTTTTATGCACGCCAGGAGCCTCCCTCAGTTTCTTTCTGAGGCAGCCCAGAGTGTCATGCTTGTCTCCTTCCCCAGACATGTGATTTTTTTATTTTCTTTTTTTTTTCTTCCCCCAAATCAAAGGTGTGAAAACCAAAATTGCTATGTAACAACATGCATTTTTGCTGAATAGTAACATTCCAAACACAAAAGGAAAGTTAAATCTTTTTATTGCTACTCTCTGAAATGTGACAATGTTTTTACACCCTGCAGACAAGGGTTTTGGGTTTTAGTGCTACTGACTAAGATATCATCATAATTCATTCCATCTCCTTGGAAAAAAGAAAGCAAAGCCCAAAATGAGAGGAAGCTCTGAAATTGATTAGATTCTGTGCAAGAACGGGAACTTTTATAGTTCTATCAAGATCAGATGCAACTCTGGGAGATGCCCTTCCATCCAGCATTCACTGCTGGGACTCAGCGCAGAGTGTTACTGAGTGATGATATTCAGTCAGTTCGATTAGGTCATGTAACATTTCCTGCTGGCCTGTGAATGCAGCATTGTCATCAATACATGTGCATGATATACTGACTGCTGAAGGAAGATCTGAAGTGTGGTTCATTAACTGTAATTACACATTATGATACCCTGGTAACACAGATAGAGGACATAGTCGTTCAGGCATCCAGAAGCCTAGGCCAAATGAAGAAACAAAACCCAAGAGTTTTGATTTTTGTTCTGTTGCTCTGATCCCAAATTGAAGTCCCTCCAGTCACTTCTGGGCATAAACACAGGTGAGCATCTTCTACAGTGAGCCCAGCAAAATGCCCTATAGTTATCTGCACTTGTAGCTTATCTTTAAGTACAGGCATGGAAATTCTTTAAATCTTAGAAATCTTCAAGACACCTACAGTGTTCAGCACCACTGGGTCTTTAGGCTCTTCTATAATACAGCAGCAGTTCACCTCAAAATGGGTATCAGTTAATGCAGTTATTTAAAGCTTTGGGGGAAAATGCCTTTCTATAATTTAAAAACACTTAATACTCAGCTAAGAACAAATTGTTTCCCATATCTTATCATTTCAAGAATTCAAGCGATTTATTTTTGAGCATGTTCCACATCTTGCCAAACTTACAGCCTGAGGCTACTGAGAAAGTTTAGGATGAAAAACCGGAAGTGTAATTAAAAAATATACAAAAAGAAGAAAAAAGGAAGAAAAAAATGATGGTGTCTGCCACATGAACAGCACTGGATTATAATCTTTTTCTAATTTATCAGCTGGATCTGTACTAAAGAGTTACGAGTCCTACAGTTCTTGTGTGGTCAGTTGTCAGAACTGCTATGGCACCGCAGCAGCTGCAAGAGCGTAAGCTGGGCTACTGGACACTGTCCCTGTCTCCTCTCCCTTGAGGAGTCAGAGTCACAGCTTTGGTCCTGGACAAGTAGAGATGAGCAGCTGCCTGTCAGGAATCATCTTAGCCAGTCTGCCATTTGGCAGATAGCTTTAGCCCTGAAGTAGGATAGTTTATATACTGCCAATTTACACAAGATTATCACTATTTTTTTTTTTTTTTCTTTTAAAGGAGAAATGGGTTTTGATCTCTATGAATTGTCCCTAAACAAGAGGCACAACACACAAGAGGTATTTCAAAATGCCCTTATAGTTTACTTTTCAGTATATACATGACCAAGTACCCCTCAGAAATGTGTAAAAGTAAACACATGCAGACCTGCTCTACTATTGTGGCCTTCACCCTAAAAAAAAAAAAAAAAAGAAAAAATCAGAAATAATCAGAGTGGGATTATATTCTTTTAATATGTTGGTTGTGTTGCAGGTGAAAGTATCTGTAAGACATTAGTTGCCCCTCTTTATGAGTAGTTATGCTTGCATTTTGTTTTCTCTTTGTGTTCCACCATGGATGCTAATATTAATTTTTTGGAAAATGATTAGCAATACAAGCAATTTTTTGGCTGGTAAATTCTGATGATAGCAAGAGACACAGCTCACAGGTTTTAAAAATAGATTGGCAGTAAGACATCTGATTACTGGATCCATAAACAATCAGTGTTATAGTAACTTTCCTGGAACCAGGCAGGTTTCT